>NW_020455754.1:8615737-8751537 GCF_003342845.1 Nothoprocta perdicaria
GGGGCGCGGGGCCCGAGGCGGCGGTGAGGGGCAGCCCCCGCGCTCCGGGCTCCCTCTGCCCCGCTCGGCACGGCCGTGCCCGGCCGGATGGCTGCAAAACTCCCCTCCTTCCCCAGCGCTCCTGGGGCACGAGGCCTCTGCGCGGAGGGTCGGCTCCCCTGGCTGCGGCGCAGTCCAGGGGGATGTGGGACCGCAGCGGAGACGGGGCTGCAAAGCTCCCCCCGGACCCGCAGCCAGCCTTGGGGCACCGGGGCTGCCACACCAGCCTGGGTCCCGTGGGGTGCCCGTATTTGACTGCCTCTGGTTGCCCGGCTGAGCCTCTGTGGTCCCGCATCGCATGAGGTCCCCAGTGTGGGGTTCTGGCCGTGGCAGCGGGGTGCACAGGGCCCCTCCGAGCCCCCCAGAGCAGGGAGCCAATCCTGGTGCCAGGAGCATCAGGATGGTGGAGATATCACGAGAGGCCACGGCTACCAGTGGGAGCAGGCACGGCGCAGGACGGGAGTGACGTGGGGCGCTCGCCACCGGGCAGGGGCTGCGGAGCGGGCACGGGCGCCAGCCCCACGGCTCGGGCTGGGCGAGCGCCCGCTTGCTGCAGCAAAGCACTGACAGCCCAGAGCGGAGCGAGGCTGCCAGAAAAGTTAGTAACGCAAGAAGCTTCCAATGTGAGGAGATGAATTTTGGGAGCATAAATAGAATTCACTGTAACCTCAGCTCGGTGACTCACTGTCACAAAGTGCATTTGCTGCCGTCGTCAAAGCGAGCTGCGGGAGGGCTTTGGGTCTGACCCGTCCCTGCCACAAGGGCACCCAGGTGTTTTGGGGTGTCCCCTGTTATGGGGATCATTGCAGGCAGAGGGCAGGAGCACATGGAGGGCGCCGCACGGAGCTGCCCCAAACGCTGCTGATCGGTCTCGTGTTGTGGGGATGAAGGACTCTCCAGCGGCTGGACCTCACCATGAGCTCAGGAGACAGGGTGGAAATGGACTTGCTGCTGTGGCTTTGTGAAGAGCTGCAGCTGTTCCAAGCCCTTTTGTTAGCAATTTGTAAAGCACCTTGTAGCTGTTCCTCAGGTTCTTTCATCTCCCAGAGGTGCTGGGAGCTTTGCCTTGGGGAGGCTCTGACCAGCATGCGGCTGCGCGATGTGTGGGCCTAATCAGCTAAGGGTTGTGCAGAGCTTTGAAGCTCTCCAGGGCTGCCTGATTAGTGCAGCAAGGAAGGGTGGCACAGAGCTCGAGTGTGGGACACGATCTCAATGCACAAAGTACCTACAGGTTCTTCAGGGCACCCATTTCCCGTTCAACATCTTCACAAGCGGGTGCAATACTTGCTCTCCCTGGAAGCAGAGACAGGGGTGTGAGATTGATGCCCTCAGAATGTTTGAAGGATCTTGCCATTGTGAAAGGTCTCTTCTGCTCTCCCAGTGGTTCCTGTGGTTTTGCTGTTCCCCATCGTGAGGCTGAACAGCCATCGTAGACAGAGCGTGTGGGCTCTGAGTGTCCCGGCCTGGAGGCTGCCCGTGGGGACGTGTGGCAACCCCGGTGGCTCCGGGGCGCCCTGTGTGGGCACCACGACGGGGAGCAGCCGGGATGCAGCTCGGGGCACCCCGACTCCTGCTGGGCCCTGTCCTACACGGGAGCCCAGTGTCCTGGACAGGCCACCCGGCCAGGCCACCCCGACAGGGGCTCCAGCTGGACACCCCAAACACCGTCGCTCCGGAGCGCCCTGCTTGGGCAGGACGGGGACTGGCGGCGTGGGCTGAGGTCACGTACCTGCCTTGCAGAACATGCAGAGCTGCCCCCTGCAAGCCCTGCAAGCGTTTGGGTTTGCAGCCGGGATGTGGAGCACTTGCTTTATTGCAAGCAATAAACAGGGGCCCTTTCAACACCAGCCTCTCACGCACAAGCCCAGGAGCTCAACAGGCCCCGCTCCGGTTTAGTCCAGCCACCCAGGAGTGCAGAACCGGTTGTGGGGCTCCCGGTGAGGGGCGGCTGGAGCCTCCGTGCCCACTGCCAGTGCAGGGAGAGCCGCGGATGGAGGGGCTGCCATCCCCATCCTGGAGCCGTTCGTGCAGCTCCCGGCCGGCACAAATGCCATGAGGATGTTTATTGCCGAGCGGGATTTGACGTCTGCCCCCAGGACACCCCCCCCCACGGCACCACATCCTGCGTGGGCACCGGGACGGCTCCATCCCATGGGCACAGGGGCTGCCCCAACGTTTCCCCCGGCCCCGCTGGCCCTCGGAGCGCTCCGATGCATCCCGCAGCCGTGCCGCGCGTTCCCCCGCCGGCCGCCCCGGCCGCGGGAAGGGCAGGTGTTCCCGGCTGCCCTGCGAGGGAACTCGCTGTTCCCAACGTCCTCAGGAATGTTCCTGGGGAGGGAAAGGCAGAGCGGGATCCCACGGGAATGGCAGTGAGAAGGGGGCCGTGCCGCAACGGCAGCGGGACCGGTGGTGAGGGCAGCTCCGGTGCTGCAGGGAGTCCGCAGCACTCGGGACACTTCTTTGCAGAGCCCCCACGGAGCAAAGGGGCTCCCGGTGACCCCTTGGCTGTCCGCAGCTTTGGGAAGCGGAGCGGTCCCCGGAGAGAGCGCCCGTCCCCGCTGCCTTTCCCAGCCCCTCGGGCTCATGTGGAGCTGCAGAGGTGTCTCTGGTTGCACATCCCCGCCTCGGATGGATTCCAGGCATTTGTCTTTGAACAGACAGGGTTTCAAGGAGAACCCCCCTGGCAGCTCCCTAAGCTGAAGGCCACCGTCCCACCCAGACCAAGGGAGCCCCTCGGCCACCCGTTGCAGGGAGCCGGCATGGTGGTGCTGGCCCTGCTTTGAGCATCCTCCCTCCACGTGGACCACGGAGGAGCCCAGAGACCCATCGTGTCCTCTCCGAGCTAACACGTCCTCCCCGTGTCCCCAGGTGCCTCCTGGGGACCTCCGCCTGCACAAGGAGCTGTTGGGCAGCCCATGAACACCTCCCATGTGCTGGTGGGACATGTTCCTGGCCACCAATGCCATGGCCACCACTGTGAAGACCAGGAGCGTGCAGGTGACATCTCCTGTTGGGGACAGACGCTGAACCTTTGCTTTGGGCCAGAGCTGGAGTTATCTCTTGCTGCTCATTAGCAAAAGAAATACTGCTGCAGCTGCACTGGCATCTAGTGCCTGGTTACATTAATTCCAGGGTTTTATTGCCCCTGGCAATCCCGGACCTTTGTTTCTTGTTTCATGTTGTTAAAGGGGAGGTTACTCAGGTCTCAAGGGGGCTCTCTGCTCAACACAGTCCCCGTGTTTTCAGCACAAATTATTATTGCCCATCTGGGGGGCCTCGTTGCCAGCGCAAAGGAGGGGAGGCGGCGACGGCCTCTGGTCAAGCTGGCTACGAGGAGAGGGCCCCGCGGCCAAAGCCCGACTCAGCCGCTCACTTGGGCAAATCGCTTAGGCTCTGGCTGCAAGTTCAGCCCAAGGAGGGGAAAATCCTGCAGCCCACAGTGAAACTGGGTTTTATGCGCTCACGACGTTGAGTGGGGGGTCTCCCCTACTGTTATTTCAGTGCTGGGGAGCAGAAAGGGGCTCCAGCCGCTGCCTCGGATCCCTCCTCGCGAGCTCCCCGCGGGCTCTTTCCCTCCCTGTGTTCCTGCGCCCTCCTTCCAGGCTGGGAGGTCAGCGCCAGCCCCGCGGAGGCGCCGCGAGATGCGTGTCGCGCACTAACGAGCCAGGATTAGCTTCAGGGGCTCATGTAAAGACTCCCAACTGGCGAGCCGAACAGTGCGGGGTGGCAGCGAGAGGCTGGAGATGTTTCGCATGGGTGTTGTGGTCTCCCCATCCCCAGCCGAGCGTGTAATAAACAGCACGTGGCTGCTGCTCGCCTCTCTCTGGATGGGCCACCCGTGTGGTTGGAGGCAGTGGGCACCCTTGGGACACCCACGGGGAGGTCTATGGAAAAGGGCTGCAGCCCCTCCTGGTCCTTCACCCCATCACCAATGAGCAGAGCCTGGGAGCGAGGAAGGTTGAGCTTGAACTGCCTGCATCAGCAAGCCCAGAGCTGGCGCCAACTCTGCAGAGCCCGGAGAGCCACCTTAGAAAGAGCAGGCTCAATGAGCATGAAGGAGCATCAATGAGCATGAAGGAGCTACAGCAGCCCAGGGATGCTCTGGGGACGCGTGGAGGTGACGTCCAGGTGCAAGCGCCCGTGGGCACGGAGGGGTTAAACCTTCCCCTGGCTGTGGGCAGGGCTGGCTGGGTGAGGACCACGCTGCTGTGCAGGAGCCGTGATCCTGGTGCCAGCTGCTGTGCCGGAGCCCGAGGTCCCCATGCCACCCGAGGTCTCGGTGCCACCCGAGGTCCCGGTGCCGCCCGTGGTCCCGGTGCCCCCCAAGGTCCGGGCGCAGGCTGCCCCCGGCGCCGGGAAGGGTTAAGCGAAGATGAGCGGTGCCGGTGCCAGGCGCGGTGTCCAGGCTCTCCCTGGCGGAGGTCAGCGGTGGTTCATGGGAAAGGAAAAATTGGCAGCTGGGCCGGATGTCCCTGCGTTTCCCCTTTTCCTGCAGCCGCCTGAGCGACGTTCCTTATTTAGCTTTCCTGACGGACAGGAGGAATCCGATGGCGGAAACTGTCACTGCCTGATAACAGCTCAGGGACCCCTTTATGACGGGCGGCACGGCAGGGCCCGAGGCAGCCCGGGCTCTCCGGGAGGGGACACGTCGGGCCGGGCCGCCGGGGCCGCCCTTGGCACCGCAAAATCCGTCACGGTAGGGAGGGAAGGGCCCTTCCCTGTGTGCCCTGCAGGCTGCGGCCCCCTCTGGGCACTAGCACTGGGAAAATGTCCCATCCGGGGCCCAGCTCCCACCCAAGGAAGCTCCAGCCCCGCTGGACCTCGCACAGGGGACATTAGCGCCTGTTTTATTGCCCCCAGCTTTCTCCCCAGAGGTCGGCTCGGAGGTTGGTAAGATGCATCCTCACGTGTGCCCGTGCTGATCAGCCCTGGAACCACAGAAGGTCCAAGAACACAGCCATGTATTTTCATTCATCCACTGATTTTTATCTCGCATCTGTGGAGGCCACAGGGCAGCTCTCGTACCATCGAGAACATTGTTTCCATGGTAATTAATGTGTTTTAAAAAGGCGGAAGCCCCAAGTGAAGCAGCCGGTGCCGTTGCACTGGGCGGCCGCTGGTGCCCTTGGCTGTGCTGGCCCTGCAGCTCAGAGGGTTTCTCGTGCACCAGGGCGATTGAACCACGTGCTCCAAGGCGTGTGATTGACCACGCTGATTTTAGCTCAGCAATATTGATAAACCTCCCTGCGAGGTGAAAGGCGTGGGCAGCATCTTGCAGGGGTTGCTTCTGTGCTCTGAGCAATCCCCTATTGCCAGCAGGTCATCTGCCCAAGCATGTAGCGTTGCAGGACCAAGGTTGAGGTCACCAAGCTCTTCGTTCCCCTCATACCACCGCTCCAAATGCTTCTCGCTTCAGCTAAGTTCAAACTCCGCTTGTATTTGCTCTCCCTGATAGGTGGCACGGAGAATTCCTGCAGAGGGAATTGCTATCGCCAAGGGTGTCCAGGGAAGGCTGGGCTGCAAGTCTGCAGGAATGCACTGACTTGGTGACCTGGGGGGAAGGTGGGGACCTCAGATGGCCATGCTGGAGATGGGGGCTCTGGTCAGCCCTTGGTGCATGGGGCTTTGCATCCCCCTCCGGGCACTCTGAGGCAGAAAAGGAAGCAAAATTCATAGCACAGGTTATTTGTTTAGGACTGTTCATGCACGCTTATGTGGTGACTTCCTGGAGCGAGGCACAGTCACCACGTCGGCGAGATGAGGGGCTTCCTGCGGCACCTTCCTGGTGCAGGAGTCATCTCACCTGACCTTGGCCACCTGGAAGTGCAGCCCTTGGCCCAAGCCGTCTTCCTCCGCAGCCAGCAGAGAGAGGGGCTTATCCAGAGTGGGTCCATCCCATCTTTAATGAGGCCCATGGGGGTCAGCATCAACCCTGTGCGGGCAGCAGATCCGTAGTGATCCATCCTGCTCCTCCTCAGCATCTGCATGAGGGAGTGGACACAGGGTGAGCCAAAATCAGGGCTGCAAGAACCAAAACAAGAGGTGGCCCCGGTCTCAGGAGACACGGCCTCATGGAGCGAGGAGCAGACAAAGGAAGGAAGTTTTTATTGCTGGGCCAAATCCTGAAATCCTTTCATTTTATTTAGGCAGATGCCTCAATGATTTCAGTGGAGCCTGGGCTGAGGATAGTGAGGAAAAGGGCTGCAGGCTCCACTCCCTGGGCAAGAGCATCACGTGGGGGTTCTGGAGCTCCACGAGCTCCTGAGGACTCTCCTCCGGCCTGGGTCGCTGTCACCTTCCTTTCAGGAAGGCAACACTTGTTCTCCCGCTCCTGCAGCCCAGACTCCTGCTGAGGTGGATGTGCGTGGTGACTTCAGAATGTGGCTACCGGCAAAAGTGAGGGCAGAGGCAACAGTTTCCATGGACAACAGTGACTCTGGATATTTACCAAGGCAAGAAGGTCGGCACTGAGTGAGGTTTATATCCACGTTTGGGAACCGACAGCACGTGTGTGTGGCCCTCACCTGGTCGCAGTCCCCAGCAAGGGCAAGTTTGGGGCAAGCATCGTTGTCCCTTCTTGGGGACTCATTCACACCACAAAGGCCCCCCAGACACCGGGCGAGCAGCACAGGGCCCTGGTGCTGGGACAAAGCCTGGAGAAGGCTGATGGCCCATCTACACATGGGTTTGTCCAGTGAGATATTTATAAGGGAATTTAGGTGATGTGGTGTGAACCTGAGGCTGATCACATCTAATGGGACGTGGCAGCTGTTGCTGGACCGTAGGATCCTGCAGCATGCCTGCGGTGCCGGGACAGGGTCCTTCCTCCCGTGTCTCGGCATTGTGGCAGTGTCACGAGTCACCTCGGAGTCAAGAGCTGCGGATGGGTGTTGGTTTTTCCAACCACCGTCCAGCAAAAGCAGTCGTTGCAGACAGCTCTCATGCGTGCACTGCTCACCGGGTGGTGCCCACCTGGCACAGTCCGTCCCTCCAGACGGACCAACCCTCCTGCGGCTCCGTGTCCACCCCGAGGCAGTTCAGACGCGTGCGGATGGGTCGTGATGGCACCTGGACCTCCCAGGCTGAGGAAGGAAGAGGAATCTGCTCGGTGACATCGAACACCCCAGTGTGACGCCCAGCGCCGGGTGCTGCACAGTGGCAGGCCGAGCTCTGCGCTCACCACGCTCGGCGTTTCACCGTGTTTATCACCCCACCTCGCCCTTAGCTGCTTAAACTAATAAAGCCTAATGCTCCCGGAGGCAGTTAATCCCTGCCTCTCCAGCCTCTTAGCAATAACAGGACCTGGGTGGCATTTTGAGGAGCGTGTTATGGGAGAGGGGGAGCACCGGCATCTATCTGTCATCCCGCAGTGGAAACGCAAGCCTGGCCTTGCTGCAGATAAGCGGGGCTGGCCGGGCTCAGCTCCCACGCGGGGTTACAGCTGCGGCGGAGGGCAGGGGGCTCCGTGCGGCACTGGCCCCGCCGTAACCTTTGCTGAAAGAAAAACACCTCCTAGCACAATGGTAGGGTTAAAATAAATAAGAAAATAAACAGGGCCCCATCTGAACTTGGGAAGCCTGTGTGGTCACCCCCGGTGGCGGCGGCCTGCAGCTCTGAGCACCAAGGGTCTTGCCGTAACCGAAAGGGACGGCCAGGGAAGCAGGGCAGCGATTAAACCGCTGCCTTTTTGTGCCTCGAGCCTGATTTGGCAGGGGGACTTCTCCGCAGGAGCATTTCCCCTGCTGCCACCCACCGTTCTCGACAAGGACACCACGGTCCACGGCGTGGAGACACCAGTCACCAAAGCCCGGTGTGTCCTGGGGGACTGTCCCTAGGGAGCAGCCTCCCTGTCCTGCCCCATGGGTCTGGCCGATCCTCTGGCCCCCTGTGGCACCCCAGCGCTCCTCGGCCACCCTTTTGGGCTGGCACCAGCCTGCAAACCACATTTATCTCCCGTGCTTCAGCTCTGGCCATGCAGGGCAGCATCCCCACGTGCCGAGCCGGCCACGCTGCCGCTGCTCGCGGGCTGGTCCTCGCGGCGCTGCTGAAGCCCCGTGTTGTCTCCAAAGCGCCCTTTCCCGCGTGCTCCCAAGGTGGGAGTCATCAGCCTACGTGAACGCTTCCTTCCCCCCGCGTCTGCTTGCGTGCCCCTGGCCGCGCCGCGCCGCAAGGGAAGCGCCTTGCAACGGGAAAACAACAGTCGGCTGCTGAGCATTTGCAGGAAAGTTGCTGCGTGTTTATGAGACTCTGCAGCTCTCTTACAAGCTCTTAAAAAAATAAATTAAAAAAATTAGATGTACGGCTGAGGGGGGGACCTGATCAGTGTCTATAAATACCTCAAGGGAGAGAGTGAGGAGGAGGCGAAGCCTAGCCTCTTTTCAGCGATAGGACTAGAGGAAATGACTACARACTGAAGCAGTGGAAGTTCCACAGGAACTTRAGAAAAARTTTCTTGACAGTGAGGGTGACAGAGCCCTGGAACAGGCTGCCCAGGGAGGTTGTGGAGTCTCCTTCTTTGGAGATCTTTAAAACCCACTTGGATGCAGCCCTGTGCCATATGCTCTAGGTGACCCTGTGTGTGTAGGAAGGTTGGACTAGATGACCTCTGAGGTCCCTTCCAACCTTAAGCATTCTGTGATTCTGTGATTTTAGCTTGCTAGCCTCCAAATAGCGGCAAAGTTCAGTGTTAGAGCTTAGGCTGCATGTTTCACGGTAGGAATCCTGTTGTGATATACAAAGTGTGACATTTCCAGCTCAGTGTTGCGTGGAAGAGAAATAAATGAGTTTCATATCTGCACAAGGGGTGTTATGAGGAGGTGGGGAGAGATATCCATGCAGATGTTGCACAGCCAGCTAATCTCAAACGCTGTGAATGCCTCGGTGGTGCTCTGCGGCTCTTGGAGCTCAGGATCATCTCCGAATGCAGCGGGTCTGGCCCGCGGTCCCCGCTCGGAGCCAAGAGAAACGGCGCCCACCGCTCGCCCCCGGCGCCCCGGGGCCGTCCCGGAGCCTCGTGGCCACGGGGAGCAGGCGGGACGGCTGCCCCGGGGCGAGGAGCGGCGCGCGGGAGGAGCGCCTGGCTGCGCTCCTATCTGGAGCGCGTTCCTCGCGGGGATCCCACGGAGAGCCGACTGCGATGTTTATTAACCACGTGAGCCGAAGCGCCAGGCTTGGCCGGCTCCAGCTGCTTTTAAGGATGGCAAAGAGCCGAGCGGTGCTGTGTTTTCCAAGAGGGCTGAGATTTCCTGCATGCACGTAGGCTGCCGTAGCCGTGCTGGCCCCGGGGAGCTGTGCCGCCCGTCCCGCTCGCGCAGATGCCAGGAGGGCTCTGGGATCTGCAGCGGGCGCCCAGAGCTCTTCCAGCCGCCCGCTTCGCTCGTGCTCGCCTGACCTCTTACCTGAGGTTTCCTTCCTCTGCCGCTACATCTGATGACTAACGGGGCTTTGAAGAGCAGCGCCTGTGATCTTCCTGCCTGCCCTTGCCGCCCGCCGCAGTCGGCAGGAGAGGTCGTGCAGATGGGAGCTGTGCACGTGCGGGCGGGCACGCGAGGAGCGGGGCCGGGAGGAGGCTCCGTCTGCTCCAGCTCCCCAGGCAGCAGTTCCCTCTCGTGCCTCTGGCCACGCTTCCCTTTAGGTTTTTATTTTCAGGTCGGACGTGATGCCTGGAAACCCTGTTTTGCTGATCAGGGAGGTAAAATCCCCCCCCATTCTTTGCTTGCACATCCTACCCTTTGGCTCCTTCCTCACTCTTCTTTGTTCCCTGTTATCTTTTGTTATAAGCAATCAGGATCCCTCCTTTCTTAGTCGAGTTTATTCTGGATTTTTTTTCCCCAAATCTCTTCACCCCAAGGTGTCCAGTTGCTCCTGCTTACCCTGCAAGGCTCAGCAGGGAATGGAGGTGCAGAGAGGCTCTCAGGGAGCCTGCCACAGATGCAGAGCTGGGTCCAGCCTTCCTATGGCCATGATAACCATCTAATTGCAAGGCTCTTTTTCCACTCATCCTCTTGATCAACCTCTCTCCCACCCAGCAGTTGGAGATCAGCTTGAGGACGGGCTATGCTGCAGAGGGGAGCAGGCATTGCCAACTCCAGCTGTTGGTTTGAGGGCTTGGCATTGATTTTAACTTATAGCTGAGCAGCAAATATCTGGATACAAGCTCTAGCACAGAGGAACAGGTCTTTCCCGCTTGGCACGGTGCCTCCCCGTTGGGCTGCAGGGCTCCCAGGCCCTGGGGAAGGAGGACAACGTGGGCAGCCAGGCAGGAGGCAGCAGGTTCTGCCTCTGCATCTCTCACCAAGTTGGATGCCAAGGCCTCGCTTGACCTCAGTATCCGCTGGCAAATCTGCCGTTCATCTCAAAGGGAGTCCAAGAAAGACTACACGAACCAGGTTGTCATTGGGTGGAGCTGGTGATGGCCAACCTGGGATGTGCAGATGCTTTGATCTCCTCTCCATCGTATCTCTGGTCTTCTCTTCCTTTGTGTCCATGTGGAGGGGCCCCAGCACTACCAGCTGGGAATTCCTGCCCTGGATTTTATTTCCAGCTCAAGGCTAGACCGCGTCCTGCCTCAGCAGGGGCACTTAGGGACTCTGGAAGCAGGACGAGGTACAGACAGGCACAGAGGGCCCCTGCCCGCGTGCACCCTCCCTCCTTTGGCAGTGGGTGTTTTGGCGGCTCTAGGTCTGCATGTGTCACCTGCATCCTTGTGTACAGGAGCAGGTGGTGGAGTTGTCCTCCAGGAGCTCATCCCACCCCTTTACGAAACTCTCACTACTTCTTTTTGGCACCCCATCGTGTTGATACCACAGCTTAGAGGAGATGCCATGGAAATGGATGTTGTCAGCTGCCTCATAACTTCATCAGGAACACTGTGCGAGTAAGAAGCAGTGAATATATAATTTCCTTTAGCATTTCACCTTTTGCCATTTTATAAGTTATCATTTCTTGTCAATGTTTGAAGAACTCCAGTTTATTGGTCTTTCCTCCACTTTACCATAATCCTTATTTCATTCACTATGTGTAGCGGCCCAGGGGAGGAGAAACCAGAATGGCAAGTGCTATTGGAAATGATGGCACATCCTGAACCCACACGATAGCACAGTGATAGCAAAGGAGGGGACGACAGAATGGAAATACCAGCCCCACTTCCACCACTGGTGAGCTGGTATTCACAGAGACTCCAGCTCTTCCTGGGCAGATGAAGCCTGTGCAGAGCTTGGCCTAACTTCAATGTCTGAAGTTGGGGTTATTTTCCCCCCACTTTCACTAAGCAGCAGTGTTTCCTTGCTTCACTTTTACTGCTCAATCCCACTTCCTCACCAAGTCCATCCTTTTGTATCTACCTTGTTGTGTTCTTCACTCTCAACCTCTTTGTGCACCCAGCTCACTCTTGCCTTGTCATCTCCAATGGGCCCATGGAAGAAAACCCTGTTCCTAAGTCCTGCCCATCCCTCTGCCAGTCTTCTCCAGCCTGGGGCAATGATACTTCTTCAGCATCCTGCAGGGCTGTATCCATGCTGGCGCATGTACGTCGGCCTGGTAGAGTCCCTAGGGTTATACCTGGGTGGGTAATGGCCAAGGTTGAGCTCTGTATCCTGCAATGTTCACACAACTTCTGTGCAGTCACACATCGGTCAGTCAGAGGATGGTGATGCCTGTCTGCCAGGTATCAGCTTTGGGCCAACACTTGTCCCACATGAACTGTGCACTGTCCCTTGCACCCCTTCAGGTTAGAGCTATGATGATCACTGCTAATTTCTATTACCATTCCCGTGAAGCCATCTGATCCCTCAGCTCTTTACACGCTACGTTAATCACATCCTGCGGGGGCAGAAAATATAAGCAGGGTAAGATTATGACAGGAGTAAATTAAAAGAGGCAGAGAAGCACACTGACGGGTCTTAAGATGTGGGAGGATAACTTTAATTGAGTTTTGCAAGGCTTTAGCCATGCAGTTAACAGGGGCCGCTGGTGGCCGTGCATGCTGCTCCGGGGAGCTCTGCCCTGGGCTCCCATGGGTTGGGATGCCGGTGGGTTGGGAGCTGCCACGGGTGCTTTGGCAGACTTGAGGATTTCTGACCCTTGAGGAGTGAAGAAAACAGATCTTGTTCTTGTGTGAAGGCGCTGGGCTACCCCTGCCCTGCGCGAGCGTCCCACGGAGCCGGCGCTGCGCTCCGAAATGTCCGCAGGGGGAAGCAATCCTTGGCCTGTTAGTTTCTACGGGGAAATAAAGCACACAGATGGCTGGAGCATCCTCTATCTCAAAGGCAGGAAAAGGATTCTCCAGGCGGGAGCGGGTGGCCAACAAATGCCCGGCGATTCAGGGAATGGGGGCGCGAACAAAGCGGCATCTGGC
This sequence comes from Nothoprocta perdicaria, assembly GCF_003342845.1. Classification (NCBI taxonomy): domain Eukaryota; kingdom Metazoa; phylum Chordata; class Aves; order Tinamiformes; family Tinamidae; genus Nothoprocta; species Nothoprocta perdicaria. The sequence continues at coordinate 8,628,132 of NW_020455754.1, forward strand.
CTGGAGCAGCAAGGCCAGGCCAGCCGGGCGGGAAGCTCGCTCGGATGCGCGGGGAGCATCCCCAAAGAGCGGCTCCCGCGGGGCCCGCCGAGGCTGCTGACAGCACAGATCCTGGAGGAGGTCTGCAGGGTGGCCCCGGCTGACCCGCTGCGCCCGGCCGGACATGCGGCTACCTGACCAGAGCTAACTTTGGCTCAGGACGCAGCCGCTCCGGGAGGATGGAGCAGGGAGCGAGCGGCCCGGGGGGGAGGGAGAGGAAAGACAGCAGGAGACAGAAATGCAAACACGGCCCCACAGCCCTCGGGCAGGGGGAGGGGAGGAGGAAAAAGCAGGGTAAACCTGGCAGGATGGAGCAGGAAACCAGGCTGGAGCAAGGCAGGGCCGCGATGAGATAGTGCTTCCTGCCACAGGGCGGGAGGAGGGCAGGCACCCGAGCCCCCCGGGCTGGCGCTCACGGACGGAGCCCGCGCGGCTCTGCAGGGCCTCGCGCCTGCTCCGCCGCCGGCCCCTGCGCCTCGCTCAGCACGGCCACTGCAGGCCACGGTCCCCAGAGGGGCACGGTGACATCCGTGCAGCAGCGCGCACTGCAGGGTGGGCACAGCTCTCCACCGGCCCCTGCGGCTCACTCAGCACAGCCGCTGCAGGCAATAGTCCCCAGAGGGGCACGGTGACATCTGTGCAGCAGCGCGCACTGCAGAGAGGGCACAGCTCTCCACCGGCCCCTGCGGCTCGCTCAGCACGACCACTGCAGGCCATGGTCCCCAGAGGGGCACGGTGACATCTGTGCAGCAGCACACGCTGCAGGGTGGGCACAGCTCCCCGCTGGCCCTTGCAGCTCACTCAGCATGGCCACTGCAGGCAATAGTCCCCAGAAGGGCACGGTGACATCTGTGCAGCAGCACACGCTGCAGGGTGGGCACAGCTCCCCGCTGGCCCTTGCAGCTCACTCAGCATGGCCACTGCAGGCAATAGTCCCCAGAGGGGCACGGTGACATCCGTGTAGCAGCGCACGCTGCAGGGAGGGCACAGCTCTGTCCCTGCACGGACGGCTCTGTGCACGGTTCTGTCTCTCCAGGCACTGCCTGCTGCCACCTCCGTGTGCGGGAGCGGGCAGCACCGCTCCGCCTTGGCAGGGCACCCGGCGCTGCCGCGTCTGCTCCTCGCGGAGAGCGCGTCGGCGCGCGGCCGACAGCGGATGCCAGGCTTGGCTCCGGCTGCGCGGTGCCGGCACCAGGGCTGGCCGCGCTCCACCGCTTCCAGGCAGCTGCTTGCGCAACGCTCTCATTTAAATCCCTGCCTGGAGGCACCGAGGAGGTACCTGAAGGACACGAGCATGACTTTGCTGCACAGCACAGCTGGGCTTGGCAGCTGGGAAGGCATCGTATGGGCAGAGATCCGCCGTCCTGGCACCGGCTCTCGCGCTGGGCTGTGGTTCTGCCATGGGGATGTGGGACAAACCCACCAACACTGTGGTCAAAAGCAGCCACTGCTTTCATGCTCATCTGCTTCTGCCTGCTTGATGAGGCCACAGGAGTGAAAGGCCAAACGCTAAAGCAGCCCAAAGGGTTGTTCCCCATCAGTGCAGAGCGTTATGAGATTGTTGAACTTTGCTGGGGAGGAACAATTAATTAAAGTCTATGGGAGGCGAGACAGAGCTGCACGGTGCATGGATGGAGATTGGAACAGCCTTCAGCCTTTTGGGCTGAAATCATGTGGCTCTTGGTCCAGGTCAGTGGCTGCTGTGCTGTGTATTGCCCTGGGCCACAGGGAGCTGAGGGCACAGCCAGGGCAGAGCAGAAAGCCCAGCCTGCGGGGCTGCCCAGGGATTTCTGAGGCAGGTCCTAAGAAAACGGCATTTCTAACAGCCCTTGCTGCCCTTTACGCCTCCCTCATACGGGTTTTCTCAGTGGTGCACAACTGGGGCTTCTGTCCTCCATGTGTTGAATTTTCCACGGGTGTCTCAGTTGAAGCTGATGTACTGACCTGTTACAATTTTGGTGTTGGACATTAGGGGCAAGATACCCAATAGTGATGGTTCCTTTTAGGTTTCCTGTGTCTTGGCTGATAATTGCTGATCCCTTGTTCATCCCGAAAGAGGACAGCCCACCCCATTTGAAGCAAGGTGAAGGCTGATGCCTTGGGATTATCTTCACAAAACCATGACAGCAGAGAATCACTTGATTTGATGGCATTTAAGTGCCGAGATCATGGATGGAGATCTCAAGGTCCATAGGAGTAGTGTCTCTCTGTTGACTTTGTCTGCTTTCATCGAGGTCTCAGATAGTGTGTGTGTATAAACAGGACCGGCATCTGTTGGGTTTTTGATGGCCTAGGTTGGCAGAAATCATCCCCTTCTTAACCATCATGCCCCTCTTGACCTCCTGCCTCCACCCTTCCCTTTGCCTAGTCTGGTGGCTTTCACCGGACACAGTGCCCAGGAGGGACAGAAGACCAGGGCTGAGCCCCTGCCATGGGATGTGGGTGGGACAGAGGTGCCAGCTCCTCTCTGCAGACTTCCCTGGGGGACAGGGCACAGCGGGGCTGATTCTGTGCCGGGGAGCAGAGCCCCTATGATTAACCCCTTCTGGGATGGCGGGTGCCTCAAGCTGATGGACCCTGGGGAGCAGGACAGGGACCATCTCTAATGAGCCTCATAAAAGCTGCAGAAGAGACCTGCTTCCTTTGCACCTTATGCAAGTGCATAGTTTTTTTTTCCCTGGGATTTCCTGTTTTCTATTATTGTTAGTAATTTAACCATTCCTTGTTATTCCTTTACTCATTCCACTGCAGTTGCATCTCAGCCTGCTTCCCCCTGCCCGCAGAGCCCATTAGCACAGAGCCTGTCTCCCCCAGCCCCACGGGGAACGCAGGCTGCTCCCACCGCTGCCCTCGCAGCACCCCATGGCACAGGCTGCCAGGCAGATCCTGCTCCATTCCGGTGCAGATTCCCAGCGCGGTCCAGGGCTCACCCTGCCTGCTGTCAGGCTGGAGAGAAAACACCTGGCAGTTCATCCCCGTGACGGCAGCAGCCTGCCAGTCGCCCCGCAGCCTCGTGCCCTGCCAGCTCCCCCAGCCCTCGCGTGACGCTGGCGCCCTGCGCTCTGACCCAAGGCGGGATGCTGTGACGAGGAGGAGTCGCTCCGCGTGGGAACTGCAGCCCAGTACGTGGGAAGCTGGCCCAGCTTCGCCTCTGTCACGCGGACTTCCCGTACGTGCATGGGCTGCTGCCGACCGCGGGTTCCCCCGTGTCCGACCCCTGGGCAGTTATTTATTGCTGCTGCAGGGCAGGTGGGTAAGAGGCAGCTGGAACGGAGGGGGAAAGACTCACCCGTGTGCCCTGGGGCAGGGTGGAGCGGGCACGGGGGCCTTGCTGCAAAATGCCACTGGGCGGACAAGGCAGAGCAAGATGCCCTTCCCGTTGCCCCCATGCCAGCTATTCCCCTCCTCTGCAAGGAGAGAGTCACTCAGTTCCTGTCTCCCCTCTCCCTGGCAGGGAGGATTTTGGGGGTTCCTTCCTAGAGCTTGGGTCTGGGCAATGGGGACTCGGCGGTGAACCTGCCAGAAATCCTGTTTTCACAAAGCATTGTCCACATCTGGAGCTCCCGCCTCAGTTTATAGGCATGCTGGTCAACTAGGGGCTTTTGCCTGAGCTCAGCCTAGCAGAGACAGGGCTGTGGCAGGGTGAGGGCAGCTCTTTACTGGGGAATGAGGGTGCTCTTTCCTCCCTCCAGCCTGCTGTTTGCTGCAGCGCAGCACAGAGATGGACAGAGCAGGTCGTAGGCAGTGCTGGGAGCGCACAGCCTCATCCGAGACCACCCGTGGTAGCACCCACTGTGCAAAGGGGACATGAGGAGCTTTGCAGGGGGACAGGGACAGGCAGGGGAGATAGGGAAGAGGAGCCAGGCCAGCAGGGAGAGCTGGGACAACCAAGGCTGTGGGGTCACGCAGAGCGTGTCCTGGGCAGCAACGCTGGGGCTCAGGAACATATTGCCCCATGCACGTTACTGCATCTCCATCAGCCATTTGGGGGGCAGAATCAGGGCAGGATGGAGCGAGGAAGGCTGGAGAAAAGGGATCAGTCACGGGCAATGAGGAGGAGATCTGCAGCGGTGAGACGAGAGAACCAGACTAGGAAAAGGCCTAGGGGGAAACCTGGAATCCAGCTTCCGCTCCCTCATCCCATCCATCCCGCTCTGTTTATTTTAATATCCCACCCAACTGTTTATTTTAATATCCCACCAGACCCTCTGGAAAGCCACCTTGAGAAACCCCAGTGCAACGAGGTTGCCACATGCCTATGTCATTACAGCAATGCGCTGTCCGTGTGCACACGATTTGGGGCACATAGGGATGTTTGTGCTGCCGTGGCCAACCTTCCTCCTCCTTGGACATTCCTCATGCCCGTGGGAATGCGCTCAGGAAAGCTGGCTCTGCTCAGAGGGCCAAGGAGATAAAGCATCGCCTCAGGTGATGGAGGAGGGACTCAGGGTGCCTCGGAGCTCTTGAGACGTCTCCCTCACACTGAGGTTTGCCGGAGACGCAGATTGTCTGCGTGTTGGTTAGTGGAAATATGAGAGCCACATCCAGCTTCAAGGCTGGAGCAATGGGGCCGGGCCCGGAGTCCACTCACCCTCATACCCGCACAGAGAGGGAGTAAAGGGTTGGCTCCATGGAGCGGGAAGATGGGGGCTGCGTTCCGGCATGCCGGCTGGCTCCGCGGCGGGCACAGGCACGGGCAGGAGCGCACGGGCGTCCCCAGCTCCGCGCCGCCCTTCGGCAGGAGCGCTCGTCCCTCTTCCTGTTGCGCCGGCGGAGGCCGGGGACAGGATGCATCTGCAGGATCCCACAACCTGCATGGCCGGGCTCGCTCTTTCTTCCCCTCCGTGCCCCCACCAGCACTGATGGTGAGCGGCACATGCAGGGAGGCCGGGGGCACTTCTGCAGCCATCCTGGGCCTCCCATTTTTTTTCTAATAAGCACTGCAGCATTTGGGGGGGATTTTACTAAAAACTCATCAGGTTTATTTCCTCAGCCACCAAGTATGGATTTCATGGGACACACACACACCAGTGGCTCTCTCCCGGTGGCTCCAGGAAGCCGGGGTGCTCCTGCTCCCCTCATCCCGTTCCCGCTCCCCCTTTTCCGCCCGCCCGGCGCCACCATCCTTGCGCGCCCGGCGGCTCCGCGCGGGGCTGCGGGCCTGGAGCAGATGACGAAGACCTGTTTGTTTAATTACAGCCCGCTCTATTGTTGTTGACTCATTGTTTACGAGTGGGTGGAAGCGGCCCCGTCTCCAGGAGGGGCCCGCGGCGGCGGCACGACATGGCCGCCATGGCGGCGTGCGGCCTGCACGCCCACACTGGGGCGGCCCCACGGCACCAGCACAAGGGTGGCCACAGTGAGGAAAACCTGGCCGGCAGGGAGAGGAAAAGGGTGGTGGGATGTGAAGGATGTCAGCGGGACAGGGCCACAAGCGGGGAAGGTCTCCCTGGCATGGCTACACTCTGGGAAGGCTCGGAGACCCGCTGCTTTCCAGCCACTGCTGTCAAGGAGAGACATGAATAAGGTGCTTCTCCTGCCAGGTCTTGTGAAGCCTGGGGAAACACAACGTCCTTGAGACCTCACCCTCTCCCACAGATTTTTTTGAAATTGATAAATAGGTTTAAATGTTGTGAAGGAAGGAGACACATGCGTACGCGCTGTGCAGCTGCAAAAAACATACGTAATTCCTTAGAAATATCAAGCTAGGAACATATGTCTGCATTCTTTTCTTCCTTAGCATTTAGCATCTACCTGAGTCACATTTTCACATTTCAGATTTCTTTTTTTCTGTTTCTGGTTACTGTGCTTGCTTGTTTTTGCAGTCACCGTGGCTGCTCATTTTAATTATCTCATGTCTCCAGAAGCTGGAGTTTTGAGATAAAGATCATGCAATAACGCCAGGCAGCAACGCTGCTAATGAAAAACAACGGGTACGTCCCTGAGAGCAACCAGTACTTCGAGATGTTTTGCCCATGAGGATCCCACTTAGAGCACGTCTCGTGCTGGAGATACAGGCACACCAGAAGTGGGACTCTCCCAGACAAAAGCTGGAAGAAGAGATGAATGATAATGTTTTTATCTGGCAGTTTTGTGAGTCTGGGTAGTTTCACTCCAGGCATTCGTGTCCAGCAGCGGTGCGACAGGAAGGGCGTTGCTGTTAGCCCCTAGGGTTGGATCCTCTTTGGGCGACTGTCCGTACCTGAGAGCATCCAACTGTTGGACTCTCAGTCAACATGAGTCTGCTGGCTCCTGAGAGTGTCTCTGCACAAATGCAAGAGTTCTGTGTTTGTGCTACCTGCGCGGATGGATTTTTGTTGTCCTGATTGCAGCAAAACTGTATATGTGCAGAGGAATCTCCAGCCAGACTCTCCCCTGATTGCAGATAAGATCTTCTCAGAGCCGTAGTGCGAATAAGCTCAACCTGAGCCGCTTGGTGAGGAATGGCCGCATCTGGAGTTCCTGATATCTAGTCTTCCACCTTTTTTCTTTTTTTCTCTCCTGGTAGAAAAATATGTACTAGTTCATCCATCTGGCCCCCAGGGCCTGTCTGGCCCCAGCCCCACAATCTATGCTGAAGAGCTGCTTGCTAAAGCCAGAAGGGCTGCAAATGAGTCACTTTTGTCCCAGTGAGTCAGCGTCAAACCAACTTGCAGGAGCAGACTCCTGCAGCACTTTTACAAGATGTTTCCTTCAGCAGGCTTTGCCCTCCTTGGGGCTCGAGGTGCCCAACTAGCTCAGCCCACAACAGTGGGTCCAGACTAGCAGGTGTCGGCATCATCCCCTCTCTTCTTCCTCTCTGCAGATCTGGTGAGCAGCTATTCCATGACCCCCCCTACTCTTAGCATCACCGAGGAGGAGCACATCATCAACTCTGGGGACACGCTAAGCATCACCTGCAGGTAAGGCACCAGCCAGGGTAGCTCTGCCCAAACTGCTTTTACCTGGTAAGTGTTGAAGGACTGGGCAAGGAGAGCCCATCAGGAGAGACCTTGGCTCCAGGACAGCTGCAAATTAGCATGCCTGGCTACAAAACTACCACATTAGCTGAGTGTGGATTCAGCTAATTAATTAATTGGAAAAGAAGCTGGAAAAGTCCCTGAGGAGATGGTGATAACTGCTGCTGAAGTCTTATAGGCAGAAAGAAGAGGAAGAAATACTTGTCTGAGCTGGCAGGTTCCCTGTAAATTTTTTAGGGGTGGTTGGTTCCTTAAGTCTCCTTGTCCTTCTCTTGCACTGTTTGTTCTCACCTCATCAGGGGCTGCTAATGCCACAATTCTGGTTTGTCAATCTGGCTGGTCATTGGGGATGTGGAGAAATAGTGATGAGAGAAGGTAAGGATGCAGGTAGTGTTGGCTGTCAAGGGCTGAGGGGTTTTCTCAGAAGCTGGAATTTAACACTCTGCTTTGTACAAATAGCAGGGAGCTGAAACCTCAGCTAGGTCTGGTCAATAACTCTGTGAGAGCAGCTAGGAATCACCTCCATTTTTGGAGATTGGGGGTCTGAGAAGACAGTGTCTAAACTGATTCGTAAAACCACGTGCCCCACCTGGGATGTGTCCTCTGTGGTACCCCCAATCTCAGAAAGGAAAAAAAAAGCAAACTAGGGAATTGCTTTCCTGATAAATCTAGAGTTTTCCTCCAGAAATTGAAAGTGAATCCATGCCTAGGATCTGAGTTCCAGTATGTAGTTGGGGTGAATACTGCAACAGGCGCCTCAGGTGGCTATTTTTCAGTGTTGTAAATAGCATGAAGTAACAATTGCAAACACTTGGTTGGCACTGGATTTGTATCTTGACCTAAACCTGCTTAGTTTTTCTTGGAATGGATTGCATTGCTCGCACTCTGTGAATCCGTTTGTAGCCAGGGAATAAGAATACAGAAAATGTTGTTGATGGCTGTGCTGAACTGATTTCAATTGGTCTTGGAAGCAAAACAGTTGTGAGCTTGCTCATGTGGCGAAGAGCTATGGTGTGTGCAATGCCCCAAGAAATGCATGAGCCAGAGAACTCTGGTCAGTCCCATAGCTGCTGCAGGAGCACAGAGGAAGAGGAGGATGGAGTTCAGGGACTCCAGGGCTCTGCTGTGGCCATTCCCTCTGCAGAGGGATACAGGATGCTCACTGATAATATCTCGGTAGCAGAGACATTCAGCAGAATTACCCTGAACAGGTTGTCAATCACACCCCAACCTTTCGTAGTAGTGGCTCAAGGGGTGACAAGAGAAGTGGTTTAAAGTGTACAGGAGAGGTCTGTGCTGCCTGTTCCTGCCCTGCACGGGCAGTGGAGGTGCCTGCTTCCCCAGACCACCTGGCAGCAGTTTCCATGTTCCTGCCACAGAGCCACGGTTCATCTTTCAGGTTGTGTAGGTTGGCATCCGTACAGCATGCCAGCATGGATGTGGGAGAGGTGAAGGTGCAACATCTGGACCCAAGACTCCCAGATGCTTTGTAGAGAGAACTTGCCAGCTAACGAACAGCAAGGCTGTCTGTAAACACCCCTACAGCCCCTGAAACCTCCTTGAGGTTGTGGTGCTCTGTCTATGTGCTGTCCACTGTACCCTGCTATCCCAGATGTGCTTCTCTGTAGTTGTCCAGTGTCCTTCGGACCACACACAGCTGGCCAAGTGCCTCTGGAGTGTCTTCTCAGCACCTCTGGCAGGGCTCAGAGGTTTCTCCTTCTCTCTCTATGCTCTGAAGCTTGTGTTTCTCTAATGTATTGAGGAGAGGATTTTGCCCTGGAGACCCTATTACTTCATCTGAACAAAAGTAAATTTTTTTCTGGTCCCTGGATCTCTGATTACACCCAGCTGCATCTCCATCCTCTTCTCTGGACCATGGCCCACCCTGGGAAGACCTGGCTTGAGTTGATGGGAGCTGAAGGGAAAAACATGCAGACCACCAAGAGAAAAGGCATAGGAGAGGTGGTGGGGCAGGGCAGGGCAGATTTGACTGTGAAATCAAATCCAGGGGCTAGGACTCCTTGCTGAGCATCGTGTTGGAGGTGGCTTCAGTTCAACCCTGCTCTTCCCTTGAGAACGATGTCCTCTGGCTGCTCTTCGAGCTGCCCTGGAGCCAGTAGTGCAGAGCTGCTTGAAGCAGAACTGCAGCAGGAAGCTGAGCCCCAACCCCACCACGTGAGACTCCCTGGGGACCTTTCGAGCTTCACTCACCAAGTGTGGGTCTCCCACAGGTGGCTGCCCTTGGGCTCCCCGTCAGCCAGGCCTGGGTCTCCCACATCTGCAGCCCTGCAGCCCCTCTTGCTCTGCTGACCAGCCAGCCTTGTTGGTGACCGGAGCCCAGGCCAGATCATGGGACAGGGGCTGCTTCTGGCACAGGGGAGCTGAGTGTGATGAAGGGAGAGCCAAAGACGTAGCACAGGCACAAGGAGCCACCCAACACTGGCTCTCTTCTCTTGCAACTGGCTGGGCCTCCTGGCATTTTCCTCTGTCATCTGAAATATTGAGCCCTTGAGAGTTCCAGACAGGGACTTATATAAAACATTACCCAAAAGAAGGATCAGGCTGGGGCTGACTGGGAGCCAGAATGATGTTTTGATCCAAGTGTGTAGCAGAAGATTGGGAGGGGGCTGATGCCCCCATGGACAGTGCATCTTTTATTAGCTTCTCTTCCCCAAAAGGAAGGAAAGAATATTGTGAATCTCTGCATTCATGCCCTCGCAGCCTGCACCACAGGGGAAGTGGGAGCTTGTGCTGTTCTGGCTCATGAATATTGGAGCAGAGCCCACATGAGCTGCCTGCAAAACAGCAAAAACCTCTGGAGAGGAGGATGTGGTCCCGGCTGTGCCAGCCAGGCCCCTGTCACCCTGTCCCGCAGGTGCCAGGCACTCAGGTGAAGAGGCAAGCGGCATCCAGCCGTGGCATATGGGAAGGAGAGGGCAAGGTTGTCCTCTGCTGCTTGGTGGCTTGTTAACAGCGCTGATTTGCAGATGCTTGCGGCTGCACAAACCTTGCTCTGGCTGAAAGGAAGTATTTGACCCTGGATCCCTCTTGGCTGCCGAGGAGGAAATGAGTGTCGCAGATTGGCCGAAAGAACTGAAGGACATGGCAATGCCCCCGCACGGCTGCGCCAGGGACACACCACAGTGCCCGCCACGCTTTCCTAGGCCATGTGTGACTCCTCCAAACATCCTTCTGGTCCTGGGGAGGGAGCTGTCGTATCCCAGCAAGCCATAAAGCTAGGGATAGCTTTGCCCATCGTGTTGTGCTTGGGAGCTTCAAAGAGGATAGGAGAAAGGTGGTGCCAGTTGCCCTGTCACCAATAAAGAGCATCCGTCCTGAAAAGCTTTAGGAAAACAGCTGTGCAGAAGCCTACGGTGCATCTGTTTCCATTTGGCATCAGCAGTCTCCACTGCCCAGCAAAACACTACCCCTGAGCTGAAGGAAAACAACTTGGGAACGGATCTCAAAGGTGACAGACATGAGGAAGGGAACCACCCAAAACTGCTGTCTGGACCTTTTCCCAAACCCAGAGGAACGTGGAGTTAAATCCAAGCAAGCCTGGCCTGCTTTCATCCCTGTCCTCTTCTGGTGCCCTTAACACACCCATTGCACTCATTTAGACCCAGCTCTCACTGGGACACCTCCTGTGTCCCGCTGAATTGGGTTGAGCACCGCGTGATGCAGGGAACGCCTTCACTTCGAGCGACCCCGGGGCTGGTCGTCAGGCCTGTTTATGTTGGCCCATCTCTGGGCTGTGTTTATATAAATACGTGTCACTCGGCTCCTGCTAGCCTTGATGCTTAGTAAAACAAGCGGATCTGATAATGCGTGAAAATCCCAGCGGGTAAACAAACAGAAAGCAGAAACGCCGGGGACTTGTGCAGTTACCCTGTTCCACAGGGAACACAGAAGTGCCCGCACGAATGCGAGGGGCTCTGGGGCTCCCCTGTGCCATCGGGGCCCTTGTCTCTGGCAGCAAAGGCTGCACCTACGCAGCGGGGTTGTGGGCACAGCAGGAAAGAGCATGAGTGGGATCAGTCTGGCGGTGAGATTTATTATTCCTTTCCCTGTACATGCACGGGTTGGGAGCAGCGCAAAATCCAAGTCCCATTTTTATTAAAGCTTGTGAGACTCTGATCCTTTGCAGAAGCCCCCTATGACTCATGGAGACAAGCAGCCAGCGCTGCTCTTCCAGCGCTGCCGCGGGCACTGGCGGGGCTCTAGGGGCATGCAGGCATTCGAGCCGGGTCGGAGGGACCGCGTGGCTGTGCCGGGGCACCCCGCACCCCTGCAGAGCCTTTGCAGCCCGTGACACAGTGGCAGCAGTTGCCATGTCCGAGCTCATCTGCACGAGCTTGGAGGGCAGCGAAGCCTGCAGGAAGGCAGATCGTCTGCTGCAGGCAAACAAAGGGGCACGTCCTCCCCCCGCGCTGGGACAGAAATCCTGCGCTCGCTGCCTCCGAGCCCATCTTCCATTGTGCCCTCGGATGGCACCTTATCTCACTTCCTCCCTGCTGTCCCCAGCTATCGGTGACTGCCACGGCCTGGCTGCACTTTAAAGCATCCGCCCGCCGAGCTGCACTGGCAGTTCCCTGCCAGGAATACATGTGGATTCCCTGCTTGCATAAGGGATGAATCCAGAATCTCCCAGAAGAACAAGCAGTGCTGACAAAGGTCCATTTTTGCTCTTAGAGCTGTTTCTTGTGACATTTTTTTTTCCCAATTTTTTTTTCCACATTCTTAAGTGACTTTCAGCTACACTGGCAAACTTTCGAGCATGGACTAGGCCTTTCTCTAAAAAAGGGCTCCGATTTCACAGGGGGAAACTTTCAGGATGAGATAAAAGCTTGTTTTGTTTGTAGTAAACAAATGCAATTATTCCAAGCTATGCTAGAGCACCTGTGTGTGCCTACAGGTGCATAGGCAAGTCTCCATCCCTGGAGACCCTTGGCTGGGTATGAATGCACACGTGCATGTCCTATCTGGGGGGTTCTTGCAGTTCCTGGGCTCTTCTTTTGCTCTTTGGCCCTGCTGCACATGACGTTGGTGACCAGGCTTTGCAGTCACCCTCTGCCAAAGGGCTGCATGCAGCTCAGCAGCGATGGGAGCGTGCGGCAGCCCGGGACAGGTGGATGTTCTGCTGCAGCAGGGAAGGAAATGCAGCTGGACCAAAAGCAGTCAACTTGCACAGCTCCCTCTTGCTTTCTCCTTGCTCTCCTTTGACCCTGTCCTGCTTTTCTCTCTTCTCTCCAGTCCACTCTCATTCTCCATCCCACTCCACTCATCACACCCAGAAGCAGCAGCTGCATGGAGCCAAGGGAATTTGTTGCATCCATGTGCTTGTTTAATAACTACAAACCTCTTTAATAATGAGAGGGAATAGAGAATAAATGGATCCTTTTCCTCTTGGTCATGGGAGTCATGGGAGAGGGAGAGCTGCCCTTGAGCAGAGCGCTGTCTTACAGCCCAGCATTCCCTTGGCTGCAATGGGGATGAGCCCTCTACATGCAGAGCTCGTGGAGGGCCCATCAGCTCCCCAGCATCCCGGGCAGACCATGGCTAACTCTTCCCATTCCTTTGTCTAGAGGCCAGCACCCCTTGGAGTGGTCGTGGCCGGGGGGCAAGGTGGACCCTGCTGGGAAGGAGAAGGAGGCTGAACCCACAGCCCCCGGCGGCGGCCGGGCGATCCGCGAGGACGACTGCGAGGGCACGGGCACGAAGCCCTACTGCAAAGTGCTGGTGCTCACGGAGAGCCAGGCGAATGACACGGGCTCCTACCGCTGCTCCTACAAGTACATTGATGCCAAAATCGAGGGCACCACGGCGGCCAGCGCCTACGTGTTTGTCAGAGGTAAGAGCCAGGTGGTGCTCAGGGCAGCCCAGCACCAGCATAAAGTCGGGAAGATTAAAAATTCCAACGTGCCCCCAGCTTGCCAGGGCAGCAGGGCACGGTCAAGCCGGCAAGGGCCAGCTTTCCATGCTGCAGGGGAATAAATATCCATGTTTTTCTGAGGGATTGCAGCAGCGTCCGTGATTCATTTACCTCCTGGCCTGGGGACATTACTCCAGCCAGGCTGGAATGCAGGAATTTAAGGAGCAAGAGACGGGTTTTGGAGACACTCGACTGCTAAAAAAAAAACACAAGAATTAGTCTCTGGGGCTCTCAGAGGTGCTGGTGGAAGAGTGGAGATAGCGACAAAAATATTCCATAAAGTGCTGGACCGAGAGAGGGGCAGCACTAGGAGCCCTGTTTTTGAGTAAATGGCCTGGCTGCCAGCCCTGCAGCCTGGACCTCGGCTCAGCTGCAGGGGTGATGCTCCATTCCCTGCATCCCGGGGGCTCCTTGTCCACCTTCTCCCCTGCCTGCTGCACAGCTAGAGGTTTGCTGGAGCAAGACAAACGAGCGCTGTCCCCTGGAAGCAGTTGCCTGAGCTATTTCTCTTTCCACTGCCATTTATTGGTGCTGTTGTCACAAGCCAGGCAGGTCATGACATACAAGGCACATTTTTCAGCAGCCCCAGGGCATAGCAGAATTTGCCTCTGCAACTATGCAGAGAAAAATGCAGAGGCAAATCACAAAAAATGGGCAGCTGCTGGCAAAAAATAAGTGGGGTTTGTGGTTGGTTGGGCAATTGCCTCATCTTCCCGTGGACTCTGTTGTCCATCAGTAAACCTGGTCAGAGCTTCCCTGCATGTCAGGCATGTCATGAGGATATGGTCATGCACCCATTGGAGATGGGTGCTCAGACACTGCTCTTGAAAGCTGAATGAGGATGGAGGCAGAGCAGAAAATGAGTGCCACCCACATGCAGGGTGTGCTTTTGGAAGAGACTGATTTGTCTGTGGATGTGGATTTCCTTTTCGTTTATTTATTTAATTTCAGCCTTCAAATCTCCCAGAACAGTGCAATGCAGCAAGCAGTGTTTTCTCTGTCCCCTTGGCCACCTTCTCTCACCCCTGGCCTCATGTGCAGCTCGCTAATGGCTCTGCTGTTTACAATGGCAGGAAGGGCGCACATGCGGTGTAGCTTTTGGGCAATAAATCTCACACTCGCGGGGCGCGTAGCACTCGCAGGGCTTGTGGACAGCGTGTGTGCAACAGATCCAGCCAACACCTCGCAGCACTGCAGTGCACAGGCAGTCTGTGTTCACACTGATTCCAAGCAGGCTGTGCCCTCTTACAGCTATCAAACATCCAGGAAACCACAGGATCCGCCGGGATAGGCTTTACAGGCAAGAGAAGGGAAATATCCAGGGAAACCCGGGCATATGTTAACCATAGCCATTGCAGGACCTCCTGCTAAAGCCCTGCCTGTTCCTGCTGAGCTGCGCTGCAGTGTGAAGCTGTCCCTGGAGAGCTTGGGAGGGCTGATGTAAGTGTCGGGGATGTTCGGAGACAGCCTGATCAGACCACAGATTTAGCCATCAACCTCATTTCTCATGTTAAGAGCTTGGTGGAATTGCCAGGAACAACATATTTGGACTTGGCTGGAAAAATGGGTTCCTCTGTGTTTTACCTGCAGCTCAGCTCTGAGCTGAACTCTCCACTCACATCTTATTTCCTATGTCTGTGGTTAGGTGTGTGTTTTATTACCTCTGCAGACAGCCCTGTAAACACACAGAATGCCTCGTCCGGGAGGAATAGGATATGTACATCCCCCATCTCATAAGTCTTAGCATATATTAATGAAGAAGAAGCTAAATTATTCCCACCCGGCCCATTAAAAGAGCCTTACAGAAAATATTCGCTGTGGTCAGAGCGGGGAGTTAGTGCATGAATCACAAGCTCATTGGCAGCATGACCTGCCCAGTAAATCAGTTAGCTCTTGGCTGCCAGCTGAGCCTGGAGGGGACCTCATGGTCTCTCACCTCTGGCAGTTGTGTCCCCTCCCTTTCACGTGCCCAAGGCTCAGAGAAAGAAAGAGGAATGTGTTTATACTCAGAAACATATTCGCAATTTCAGAGCATAGCAATCCTGTGGCAATGAAAAGCCACAGAAAATAAAGATAAGGCTTCTCTAGGGAGTCCATATTTTCATGGACAGCTGACCAACATGTTCATTATACATGGCTTTTTTCCCACTTAAGCTGTAGAAAAAAAAAGCACTTGGCCCAGGGTAGGTCTTTGCATCGTGACTATGATTGAAGCAACAGCTTTACATAGCAAAAATTGAAGGAATTCTCTTATGCACTTAACACCGTGAGCACTAGGTCACATTGTGTTGAGTCCAAAGTGTTTTGAATAGCAAGATTCCCAAATGGGGATCATTACTACTATTATCTTTAAGTCAGCATCTTAGATAGGCAGCTTTATGGTTTGGGTAGTAGAGGAAAAGACTGGACAACTGTTCCTCCTCCTTCCACAATCCCTTGAAAGCAATAGTTTGACTGTAATCCAGTTGAGTAAAGAACAGCTATTAAGATGCTGGGATCATTAAGATCTCCCCCAGCAGTCCCACATCTCCCAGATGGGGCAGGGGCTCATCACCCTTTTATGGAGCTCCCTCAGCTGGGGACAGTTCCCATAAACGAAGTCAATCACAGCCATATACTGGCTAGATGTTTCTAAGGATGTTCCTATTACTGAGGAAGGAGGCTGGCAGCAGTGGGCATTGGGGACACTAGGGACCAGTCTTGATGTAGAGCACCCATGTGTCCCCACAGAAGTGGGCAAACAGGGCACAGCATTTCTGAAGAAATTGCCTAGCAGTGACGTGCTGCCAGGGAAGCCCACGTGGCCCTGCCATTTGCTGTCTCTTCTTCCAATTTTGTTCCTCGTCCCCATTAGTCAATGTTGGCAGCTGCTCCTTTGTGCCTGGGGGGCTTTCCATGTTCACCTGTGTCCAAGGAGTAGAGGAAAAACCTTGAAACTGAACTGAAATACTAATTTTGAAGAAAAGCATTGCCAAGCAGGCAGGTAAGCTCAGGCCTCAGCAGCAGCTGACACGAGGGGCTTAAAGACAAGCTTCACCCAGCCTGGCTGCTGACCACAAGTGGGGAGAGAAGTAGGTTCTGTGTCTGGCTCTCACCCTTTCAGTGGGAAAATACTTGGAAAGGGTCTCCCTGCTGCCCTGCTAGCTCGGCAGCTCTCTGGGGCCAGCTTATCTCTGTACTTTATCTGAACGGTGCCCAGCATGATGGGTCAGGGCTGTTGGCTCCCCTTGGCTGTGGGGCTCTGTGTCAGTGGGCACAAGCAGAGCAGGATGGGGCAGCTCCTTCTGTGGGCATTGCTTCTGGGGCCTCGCACTGCGTGCCCTGCATGCAGGAGGGGCAGCTCGACGTGGGCACCGGCTGGGCAGGGGCTGAGCTCGAGCTGATCCAGCTCAGCTCCGCTCCTGGCAAGCTCACACTGTGCCGGTGAAAGCCAGGGAGTCTCCTCTTCCAGTTCCTCCCTCATCCCAGTTCTTCTCCTGCCTCTGTTCAGTTGTTCTTTTCTCCGTGTCTCTTCCTCAGATTTCGAACAGCCGTTTATCAACAAGCCGGAGACGCTGCTCATCAGCAAGAAGGAGAGCACCTGGGTGCCATGCCTTGTGTCCGTCCCCAACCTCAACGTCACGCTGATCTCGGTGAGCCTTTGGCTCTGGGCCTAGCTGCCCTGCATTTGTTGTGCATTTTTAATTGCCAGACTGGAAGCAGGACAGACACTGCCAGGAATGGAAAATGCATGGGATACATTTTCCATGGAAAGTACAAGCCACCGGCTTCCTCATTTTATTTGCTGGTTGTCCAGTTCCCTTGGGCAGACCCCGTGGGTTTCCTGCCAGCCTTTCTCCTGTTCCCTGGAGCTCTGTGAAGCAAAACAAGACTTTGTTTTAATCCCATTTCCCCACAGCATCCCCTGTTTGCTCTAGTCTCTGTGATCTGCAAATCCTCTAGGTGGTCAGCATCCCCAGGAGGGAGGAGGCTTCAGCACTGGGACTGATGGCTAAAAACAACTCTATTATCAGCATGCCTTCTTTCTCTTCTTTTTTTCTTTTCTTCCTTTTTCTTATTTTTTTTCTTTTTTTTTTACAATGCAAATACATCCTTCCAGGATGAGTGTTACTATTGTACAAAGGCCTCCAGGGACACCCTGGGGGCCAGGGGCCTTTCCCTTGCCCAGGAAGGACACTATCCAAGGTCAGCACTCGTGCTATTGGGGCTTACGATTGGGACATCAGCACCAGTTTCCTTAGCTATCACTATCAGTTTCCATTCCTGGAAGTCCCTGGCCTGCTCTGCAGACAGTGAGACTCTGTGCGGGACACACAAGAGGCCACGATTCCTAGAAGACAAAATCTGTTGGGAGAGTAGAAGACCAGCATGGCTTAATGCTGCATCTTTCTACCCCACAAAAGGGCTACATTAGTCAGCATGAGGCCAGGAAGGGATGGGTTGGGAATATTGTTACCTTCTCATTTCATTTGGCAAAATGTTGCTTTTTTTTCCAGCAAAATTCTGTTATACATCCTGATGGGAAAAGCACTTTCTGGGACAACAAGAAGGGGGTGCAAGTGCCCACACACCTGATCAGAGATTCCTTGTTTGTCCAGTGTGAGACTGTCATTGACAAGAAGGTCTTCAAATCCAATTTCTTCATCATCCACATAGCAGGTGAGGATTTGGGAATACGCATGGGGACAGTCTGGATGGCTCTGCAGTTCTCCAGCACTGTATCCCCAGGGTGTCTCACATGATTAGCGTGGCCTTGGCTGAGCTCAGCAGACTCTGCATCCTGTCCTGCTGTGCACCAGGCTGAGCTGCACCAAGCATTGTGATTGCACAACACGAGCTGCAGTTCCTGGGTTGTTTAATGCTCTTTGTGCTGCTTTCCAATTCAGATCTAGTCTTAAAGAGTTAATAGGTCACAAGTGTCTCTCTCTTGCCATCTGTGTATCAGGGAGCGAGCTATATGACATCCAGCTGTACCCCAAGAAAGCCATGGAGCTGCTAGTGGGAGAGAAGCTGGTCCTCAACTGCACAGTTTGGGCTGAATTCAACTCCGGTGTCCGCTTCCAATGGACTTATCCTGGTAAACAGGTACAGGCAGACAGAATGCTCACTATGCACAGAACACGTATCTCCAAAGCATGCCCTTCAGGCCTCTTGCTGTTCCTCTCGCCAGCAGCTGTTCTAGCCTCACAGATCTGGCTACCAAGAGCCTGCAAGTGATTCACATCATTCCCTTTCCAACTGAATTTTGCCATATAATAGTGGAAAGCTATTGTGAAGATTTGAGGAGGGAAGTTCTCTGAGGTCATCACTGCATACAGGGCTTTCAGCCTGGTTCCTTGCCTGTGGGTTGGAGCCAAATCTGTGCCGAGCTGCAACTCGGCCTCATGCTGCCAGTTGCAGGGCTCACTGCCTTCCCATCCCTGGGGATGGCAGTCACTGCTAGAGTCACCTGCCTGGGATGCAGGAGGACAGGCACGCACTGGGCAGTGAGAAGCACAAGCCTGGGGAGCCCATCTATATGTCCCATCCCTTCTATATGACCTTCATCCCTTTCCCTCCGCTGTCTCCCATCAGATGCAGCGGGCAGTGATGGAGCCTGAGCGGCGGAGCCTGCAGAGGCACACGGAGCTCTCCAGCATCCTCACCCTGCAGAACGTGAGCCAGCAGGACCTGGGCAAGTACACGTGCACCGCCACCAACGGCGCCCAGATGCTGCACGAGAGCACCGACGTCATCGTGCATGGTACGGCTCCCTCGCAGCCACCGAGCAGAGCTATTCCCGGAGCTCTTGGGAAGCGCTTGGCCCAACACCAGTGGCTCACGATGACAAATCAGAGGGAGCTCTTGAGCTCTCAGCAACCAAACACCCCTGCCTGGCCTGGCCAGAGCTACTGGCCACTGCCTCCATTCCTTCCCATCTGCTCCAGAGGGAGTCTGCTGGGAATAGGGATGTTGAAGAGGGACTGAAGGCCATAAGGGCAGAGGGGAGAAGAGGGGTCTTCAGATATTTTGACTTCATTGTTGCTGTGGCAAAAGTCAGTTTTGTCTGTGCTGCTGTGGCACCTGAACTGGCCTTGGCCCTCACTGTCTGGTCCTGTGGGGAGCAGCAGAGCTTGGTGATAACGTGTCCCTTTGTGCTTTCCTCTTCTCAATGCTTGGCTCGGCTTTTGCAGAAAAGCCTTTCATCAACGTGGAGTGGAGGAAAGGCCCAGTGATAGAAGCCACCGCAGGAGATGAAACCGTGAAGCTGCCGGTGAAAGTCGTGGCTTATCCCCCGCCAGACTTCCAGTGGTAACGCACCTTTCTTAGCCTGAGCCACCCCCTGTCTTCCATTCTGCTGCCAAAGAGGGAAGTTTAGCCTAGCCTTCCTGCTAAGTCCCGTTTGGGCCAAGGTCATCCCAAATGTTGCCTTCTCCTCTTTGTGGGGGGGTTACCCATGTTCCCAGGATGTTTCCCCGGTGGCTCTCCCCAGCCCACCTTAGGATGTGGGGAAGTGAAGTCTGGGAGAGAAGCTACAAAGGTCCCAGTTGGGTTTGCAGCAATGAGCTGTGGGGAGAGGTTGACCAGAGCTCCCACAGGAGCCTCCCTCTAGCACCCCTACAGCAGGGCTCATGGAAGGAGAGCCCTGGGCTGTGCACCATGCCATGCTGCGTGCCCACATCTGAGAGCCCTTGGCTCCCTTGCACCACAGCAAGTGCTCAGGCAGAGACACAACCTCCCTGCGCCAGGGCCACAGCATACAGATCCATAGCATGTGTCCAGGAAGGTGCAGGAGTCCCTCCAGAGAGGTCCACAGGGCTGTCACAGGGTGCCCTGACTGCTCTGGCAGGGGCCATCAAGTCCCTGCGCCGCTGCCCTGGGGACACTTCCTCCCCATGGCTGCATCTTCTCTCTGCCTCCCCGCAGGTACAAGGACGGGAAGCTAATTCCCAAGCAATCTCAATCTTCAATGCAGATCAAGGATGTGTCGGAGCAGCACGCCGGGATGTACACGCTGGTTCTGCGGAACAGGCTGGCGGGGCTGGAGAAGCGCATCAGCCTCCAGTTAATCGTCAATGGTAAGAGAAGGGCTGGGGGGAATCCTGGCCTTCGGGCTGCTCCAAGACCAGAGCCCCCCTATACTGTCCTAAAGCAGTTGATACCTACATCTTCTTCACCACCATTGCTTAGGGATGCTCCAGTTACATCTAGGCTGGTTCTTTGTGGCCTAGGTACTAGGCCATAGGGCTGGGCTGAGGACACTGAAGTTTTTGTTCCTCCTTTGGGCAGGCAATGCCCTTGCTCAGCGGCTGTTTCCCAGCTGTAGTCAGGGCTGTTGCTGAGCCTGATGCTGACTGATGGCGTCTTGAGGATGGGGAAGCAACAATGTGCATGGAGTCTGGAGCTGGAGCAGTCTTCTGGGTGCCCACCAGCTTCTAGCGAGTTTTCCCTGGTGGAAACCAGTCCCTGTCAAATGGGATCCAGTTGCCAGCTCAAGGAGAGGTGGAAGGGCTGCGCTGCTTGGGGATTTGTCCCTGCTGGCCCTGCAGCCGTGAGCTGGGGGCTGCCAGGCAGTGCTTTGAGTGGCACAACATCCAGACAGTGACATCCTGCAGAGGAAGGAGAAACGACATCACTTGGATCTGCCTGAGTGTCACCTCCTAAGTATAACCTGCTCTGCCTCGTGTGCCTGAGCTCTGCAGGAGCTGCCCTGGGAGCCGTGCTGCTTTCGTGACTGCTCTGTCTGCAGATGGGCCCAGGGAGGGCTGTGCCTGGCCTGGGGAGGCGCAGCAGCCAAGCTGGTCATGGACACTGTTGCTCTGATGCTTGCAGTTCCTCCACGCATCCATGAGAAGGAAGCTTCTTCCCCGAGCATCTACTCCCGGAGGAGCCCCCAGGCCCTCACCTGCACCGTCTATGGCGTCCCGGCGCCGGAGGTGATCCAGTGGCAGTGGAGGCCGTGGATGCCCTGCCGGATGTTCTCCCGACGCAGTCTGTAAGTGTCACTGTTCCCCCTGCCACATGGAGAAAGGCCATGGGCATCTGTGCTCTCCAGAGCACCAGGTACCCTCCAAGCTCAGGGCCTGCAGGGCAGTTTCTGGTGACTGAGGGCAAAACTTGGAGCCTCCTCAGGCTGCCTTTGGGGCTCATGGTCATTGTTACTGTGCTAGTGGGGAAGCTGAAGCGATTGCAAAGGAAGGTATGGAGCTCCTTGGCCAGCATCCTCCCCATTTCTGCCCTGAGATCCCGCTGGTTTTTGATTCTTCCCTTTCTACTGGGTGACAGTGGAAGGGGAGCTGCTGCATGCAGGGAAGAGGTAGCAACCCAGGAGGTCCGTGCCTGCTGCCAGCACCCTGGCCGCTCTCTGCAGCCTGCGGAGCACCAGGCAGGGCTGTGGGGCCTTTTAGCCAGGCTCTTGCAGGGAGAGGGAAGAAGATTCCACAGGGTTGTGCTGGCATGGTGCCCAAGAGCAGCTCGTGCAGCCCTGGCCGAGCTGAGGCCACCAGCGCATTCCTTGTCGCACGCGAGCACCACGGCCCTGCCAGGAAGCAGCGGGGCCATGAATTATGAGCACTGTCTCCCAAGGCCACCGTGTTGCTGCCTTGTGTAGCTCAGAGGATACAGGAGGCTGCTTTCGGGCTTCCTGTTGTTTTCACAGCTCGCCGGCGTGCTGGCCGTGCCGAGCGCTCAGCGCGGCTGCCGGCCCTCTGCTCCCTGCTCCGGCAGCTCTGCTCCCTCTGCAGCTCCCAGCCGATATCCCAGGCAGCCCGTTCGTTGGATCCGTGGGTTCCGTGTGATCTGACCCAAAGAGCCAAATCCGTGGATTTGGCTCTTCTGTCTGCTCACCTGGCTCAGCCCTGAAGATGTGGAGACCCCTGAGCATCTCCACTTAGCAAGGCCAAGAGAGCCCTGGCTCATGGTTCTGATGTGGATTTAAGGCATCACTGCTGAGCAAACCAGCACTGAGAATTGCCCTGGCCACAAGAGTGGTTTTCACTTCTGCTTTTCTCCATCCTTATCAGGGAAGGATGAAACCACAGGCATGGGGCTAAAGACACTGCCTGGGACACCAAAAACCATATTCTGCCTCAGTTTCCGTATCTAAAGATAAACACTTTCCCTTTTGGCATAGGAGCACTTGGGCTCACTGGTGTTTACAGAGCACCCTTACAAAGCATCATAGGACCATGTAACCAGGAGACCCAGGAAATTTTGCAGGGTTGGAGAACAGAGGTATTAGTTCTGAGACACAGAAGTTATTTTTTGCTGGCTTGCTTCCCAGCTGACCCTCACTCCATCTCTCTCCTCCTTCTCCTTTTCCCTGCCTGATGGATCAGCAATAGGCACCGGGCCGCGAGGCGCCATCAGCGGGACCGCATGCCTGAATGCAAGGACTGGAAAGACGTGTCGCAGCAGGACGCAGTGAATCCCATCGAGAGCATTGACACCTGGGTGGAGTTTGTGGAGGGACGGAACAAGGTGAGCCCGCGTCCCCGTGGCTGTCTGGGAGCAGGGAGCTGGATACTGGAGCTCTTGGTGGGATCCATCACAATCCGTCAGCAAAAGCAGCCAGGAAACCAGCCCAGCGAGACAGATTGGGGAAGGGCTTCACATCCCAGCTTAAAAGTAAAGCAGGGCCTGGCCATTGCCAACCCCAGGACATCACAGTGCCAGGCAGTACGAGCCCCAAGGCAAGGGAGAGCTGTTATCTTTGAGAAATTGCCATGCGTGCAGAGAGGCTCCTGCTGGTGCTGACTGGGGAGGAGGGCTCGTGCTGATCCGACTGTCCCAGTCCCTGCTGGACGTGGGGCACCAAGCTGGGGAAGAGGCAGGGAACACTCATGCTCCGCTCTGGGGCTCCCGTGGCCCTTCCCGAGCGACTTCAGAGAGCCCAGTCACCCTGCAGGGCCACTCAGAAAGGAGCAACAGGAGCCACAGGCTGCTCAGGAAATCTCTGGCCACAGGAACACGCCTGGCTGTGCTAGGACACTTCATGTAGCTGCCCGTGTCCCGGCTGGGCGAGGGTCGGTGGAAAAGCTGCAGGGATGCGAGCGCGGGCCTGGCCCGCCGGCCCTGCGCTTCCTCTCCGGAAGGGACATCTCTGCCTCGTCCCAGCGTGTGACCCGCGGACACCCCGGCACCGCTCGCTGCCTGTTTCTCCCTGCTAGCCCCGGGCGTCAGCTCTGCGCCCTCCGCCACGCAGGGTTCCTGTTCCTGCCTCGTGTCAGGCACCGGCCGCTCGCAGGGGGATGCAGAGCAAACAAACGGCCCCCCGTTTCCTAAAGTCAGTTCCTGTTTTCCTACACACCTCCAAAGTCACTTCCCGTTACATGGCCCCGGCCGGGAGTTCGTTGCTATGCCGAAAGGGTGGCAGGAGCCGCTGCTGCTGCTTCCAGAGCAGCTGGAGAGGGAAGCAGGGATCAGAGCTGGGGAGGTGAGCAGGGTTTGGAGAGCTCACTGCCCTGTGCTGCCCTCCCATCTGTCCCAAGATCTCCCATCTTCTCCCCATTCTTCTCTTGAGTTCCTCAGCTTTGTCCTTCTCGCTCCCTGTGTGCGTGGGGGTAACTGCTGCAGTCCAGCTTGGGCTGTGCAGCCCAAGATTATTCCAGAGCTTGGGGAGAAGAGAGTTCTTCTGCTTGCAGTGAGACACTATGTTCTCCAATCTCTTTTCTTCCTGTCTTACCTTATGAGTCTCTGGTTTTATTCTGGAAAGGTCACAAGGAGCCACAGTGGTGCACCACGGACAGCAGGATGATGTCAAATGTAGAACCCCCAACTTGGACATAGCAGGGCTGATCCGAGTGAAAATCCCCAAGAAACAGGAAAGGCAGCAAGCAAAAGTGCCAGTGGGGTCAGTTCAGCTATATTGAATATGAACTGAATAAACGACTGCTCTTTCTGATTAACGCAACTTAATACATTTCTGCTTGGAACTGAAATGCATCCCGAAGTGCAGGGGATGAATAGCAAGTACTTCCTTTGTAGGAATTGCATTTTTTTTTTGCGTTTTAAACATCTTCGCTAGAGGAAATTTTGCACGTAACTGTCTTGTCATTTGAAGTGGGCAGCAGGAGAAGAAGCCTGTGCCTCCCGCCGCAGCTCTCCGCCCAGGGGAGCGCTGCAGCACCGCGCCGGGCAGGACGGAGCCTGCACCCCGACGCCTTTCCCAGCGCAGCCAGAGGTGCCACCTCCCGCGCTGCAATCCCAGACAGCGGCCCTGCTCTGCCCTCAGCTTAGCCGTGTCTTGCTGATGAAGGAGAGAGAAGGGCGCTTTTAGGACTTTGCCTATGTGCCCTTAGAATATAAACGGGGAAGGTGCTGATGGTGGAATGGTGAAGACTGGGATGCATTTTCAGGTGTGATTTGCAGTTATACACAGAAGTGGTAACACATCGCTAAGCCCCTGTGAACCCTACTGAGCTCTGGGGGACATGGAGCAGTCACCTGGCACTGCTCTGCAAGGTGGCAAGGGGCTGCCCTTGCACGTGACACATGTCAGGGCAGGAGGAGGGAGAGGCAGGCTGTGATTGCGGGTGCTGTGGGCAGAGCAGAGGGCTCAGAGAGTCCAGCCCTCTACATCCTTTCCCTTTCTCCGGCCGATTCTGAAGCTTGGCAGGAGCTTAGCTGTCCCCTCAGCCCTGGATCATGTCCATGCACCCCTTGCCCTGCTCATGGACTGGCGGGGCTTAGCAAGCAGGTTGCTCCAGAAGTCCCACAGAGAGGATCCACGCTGGCTGAGATCTGTGGAAGGAGCAAAAATCACAAACATAACATAACCACGTTGCTGTTCCTGGAGCCAGCAGATGAGGTTTGAAATGCTCATGGGGACATGGTGAATAAGGTCACAGGCTTTCCTCCCTGCAGCTGCCCTCTGGGGCAGGGCTTGCTGTGTGCTTTGCAGTCAGAGTGCAGCGAAAGTTCCTGCTTCTCTTCCTTCTCACTCTCCTTAACTCATTCTGATGCTCTTGCCCCATCAGACAGTCAGCAAACTGGCCATCCAGGAGGCCAACGTCTCCGCCATGTACAAGTGCATCGCCTCTAACAAAGTGGGTCGAGACGAGCGGCTCATCTACTTCTATGTGACCAGTAAGTACCCCAGAGACCCCCTCCCTCTTCCTCTGCCTAAACACATCCGTCGTATCGTGCATTTTAAGCCTGGCTTAGGGAGGCAGCAGGAAAGCAGAGCCGCCCCTGAGCTCTGCTGAGCTGCAGAACCCTGGAGTCCTGCGCAGGCAGGGCCTGGCAGGCAGGACTCATGCGAGCCCAGGCTGCCTGGACTCTGGAGATCCCTAACAGAGTCCTGCTGGTCCAGGTAACGCCAGGGCTGGGGATGAGCCTAGTCCAAGAGCATCCTCTAGTGGCACTGCCTGACTCCTTCCCAGGCAGCATCCTGATGGCCCCAGGCATCCCCTTCCCCACTGGGTCCCCAGGAGATTTTGGAAGGATGCCTGATTTGTGGAAGCTGGAGCCCTGCAGCGTTGCCTGGAGTCACAGACCATATGGGGCTGTGCACAAGTTTCTGACACCAGGAGCTGCCCTGATGGGAGCCCACCATTCCCTGAGGACGGAGAGCCTAGCAGGGACACTGCAGTCTGCTTAGAGTCTGAGATACCTGAGGGCAGAGCCTTATCCTCATGCAAAGGCCTCAGCATCCTGGGCTCCTTATCCAGGTGATGGGTAATATCCCTGCTGCCTTGTGGGGGCCCTTGTGGAGGAAGATGAGCACCCACAATTGCTGCTCCAGTAACGCTCTGCATGTGCAGTTGTCCACCTCAGCTCTGGGACTGCCTGTACGTGCAAATGTGGGTAGAGCTACTGATGGAAGAAACCCAGAACCCTGTGTGAACTAAGAACAAGAAACAGCCAAATTCAGGCCTTCTTTCCTTGGTTCATTTGTGATTCTATCTTAATTTGACACCAGGACTTTAGCACATCCCCTAGCACCCCACTGAGAGTGAGCTGTCAGTTGCTGGCAATTTCCGTGGGACAGTTCTGCTCTAGGATGGTTTTCTTTGCTTTGGCTGAAAATAGGGGGTCTCGGGGAAGCTCGAGAACTGGGCTTGAGGGGAAAATTTCATTCTGTCTGGCAGCTGAGCTAAGAAATCTCATCCAAATCCATTTTCTTCCTGAAAGCCATTCCAGACGGGTTTGAGATTGAATCCCAGCCCTCAGAAGAGCCCATAGAAGGGCAGGACCTACAGCTGAGCTGCAACGCAGACAACTACACTTACGAGAACCTGCAGTGGTATCGTCTGAACCTCTCCAAGCTCCATGACGAGGAGGGCAACCCCTTGGTGCTGGACTGCAAGAACGTCCACCACTACGCCACCAAGATGCAGGGGGAGCTGCGTTTCCGGCCGGACTCCAACGATGCGACCTTGCTGCTCACGATCCCCAACATCTCCCTGGGCGAGGAGGGCGACTACGTGTGCGAGGTGCAGAACAGGAAGACCCGGGAGAAGCACTGCCACAAGAAATACATCTCTGTGCAAGGTGAGGAGGGTGCCCAGGGGTGATAGACAAGAGAGGGTTGCTGCTTCCCAGGCCATCTTTGAGGGAAGCCATACAAGCAAGCTAAAGGTGGTAAAGGCAGGGCACCCACTTCCCAAGACACCTGCTAGCTGGTTAGACACCAAAACTCCCTAGAAGCACAACTGTTCATCCAATGAATCAGTTTCCATTTTCTCTTTCTCCTCTCTTCCTTGCTGCTCCAGCCCTGGAGATCCCCCGCCTCAAGCAGAACCTGACAGACATTTGGGTGAATGTCAGCGACTCCATAGAGATGCGCTGCAAGGTGGACGGCAACCACATTCCTGACATCAGCTGGTACAAAGACGAGAAGCTGGTGGAAGAAGTGTCAGGTACAGTGGGCTGGAGGGTGAATCAAAGACAGAGCTGCACATCCAGAGGACAGAGAGGTGGATGCTGCTGGGTTCTGGGAGCTGCTGTGCCCTAGCAAAGGCACCCATTCTCTGAACTGGTTGAAGTCACAGAATTCACAGAATATTTAAGGTTGGAAGGGACCTCTACAGATCATCTAGTCCAACCTTCCTGCTCAAGCAGGCACACCTAGAGCATGTGGCACAGGGTGGCATCCAGGCGGGTTTTGAAGACCTCCAGAGTAGGAGACTCCACATCCTTCCTGGGCAGCCTGTTCCACTGCTCTGTCACCCTAACAGTAAAGAAGTTGCTCCTCACCTGGAGACGGAACTTCTTATGCTTCAGCTTGTGGCCATTACCCCTCGTCCTATCGCTGGCCACCAGTGAAAACAGCTTGTCCCCTTCCTCCCTGCATTCTCCCTTCCTGAACTTATACATATTAATCATATCCCCTCTGAGCCGTCTCTTCTCCGTCAGTCATGTTCTGCCCTGGTTTGTTGCACTCTCCCTGGCAGAGTCCATGCCCTAGGGGCTGGCTCAGCACTATCTGTGCAGTCAGCTGGAGAGCAGAAAGATGCACCATTCATCCTGGCACTCTTGCCCGGCATCTCTGCTAGAGCCAGATCCCATGACAGGAGCATGGGAAGGATCCCAAGGCATTACAGAGGGGAAGAAGCAGGTCTTGGAGCTGAAGCAGAGCTTGTTCACCATCTGGATGACCTGAGCACAGTCCCTCATCCAGCATCCTGTGAGGGGGATCCCTCGGTCCATGTACTGCCTGGGGAAGGTCCCTCCAGGGGGAGGGTCTGGGACCATCAGGCCACAGAGGAGATTCTCTACCAGCTGGTGCAATTTCATTCCAGGCTTCCCATAACCCAAAATCAACCAACCAAACAAATAAGAGCTTTGTTTTAAGCCTAAACATGCCCAACATAGTAATGGCCTGTCTCCCTGTGAGACCCCTCACGCTGAATCTCTGTGCCTTACAGGGATTGACCTGGCAGACTTCAACCAGAAGCTGAGCATTCAGAGGGTGCGGGAGGAGGACGCTGGCCTCTACCTCTGCAGCGTCTGCAACGCTAAGGGCTGCGTGAACTCCTCAGCCAGCGTCTCTGTGGAAGGTACCAGCAACACCCTGGGGAGAAGCCCTTTTGAGCAGGAGTGCAATCAAGGTCCCGCACTCTTCCCTCTGACATAAGGCAGTGGGAGGGCAGCGACAGCCCCCGGGCCTCACTGGTGGCACAGTGCTGTCACAGGAGGCTCTGAGGATAGTCTAGGGCACATCTGGCTCTGGCAGTACCCCTAACTCCGCTTTCTTCAGAGAGAGCCAGCTTTGCAGTAGCCAGTAGAAGGGCAGAGGTACCTCGCTGGTGTCCCCACACATGGGTGAGGGCTGAGCTGGGGCAGGGAACACACATCTCTCTGGGGCTGCAGTTTCCCTCCTGTCCCACAGGCTCTGATGACAAGACCAACGTGGAAATTGTGATCTTGATTGGGACTGGGGTCATCGCTGTTTTCTTCTGGATCCTCCTCATCCTCATATTCTGTAACATCAAAAGGGTATGTAGCTGCTTTTGCCCTGGGGGCCTAGAGCACCTTTGCCTCAGTGGCCTCCCAGGGGCTGTGTGGGAGCATCCACCAAGGGGAGGTTGTTGAGTGCTGCTCCAAGTGACCTCACTGCCAAGGACAGGGTCACAAGGGGGACAGGGGAAGCAGGTTAGGGCAGGTAAAAGAACCCAATGGGAGTCTGCACCCGGTGCAAGGGAAGTGTCTCTTCACCCTCTGTGCTTGCTGATTCCTGCAGCCTGCCCACGCGGACATCAAGACTGGCTACCTCTCCATCATCATGGATCCCGGCGAGGTGCCACTGGAGGACCAGTGCGAATATCTGCCCTACGATTCCAGCAAGTGGGAATTCCCACGAGACCGCCTGCGCCTAGGTGAGCTGGGGCCTCATCCCTGCTCTGTGTGCACTGCAGCCAGGGCTTCCCACCCTCCAAACTCACCTTCAGGTTTCTCACATCCCTCTGTGCTTCAGGCTTCTTCCTCAGACTGTCCCTGAAGCTCAGCTGTGCTTGGGTCTGAGCCTGACTACTCTGCCTGGTAAATGCAAGTCGGAGGCAGCTGTAAATCCAGACTCTCTGGGCATATGCATGTAGGTAGCACTGGGGTCAGAAGACTTCTGGGCATGTGTTAAAACCCATCCTTGTGCTTTCTGTCAGTCTGGACTGGGCAGATGAGCTCAGCCCACAGCAGGTACCCCATGTTCAGCAGCTGACCTCCAGAGGTGAGGATCGGGAATGAATTTGCTACCCACTTTGTTCCAAGACACCAACCTGCCCCCGCTGCCCTCTGGGAGGGTTCAGAGGGCTGTGGGCTACCTCGAGGCCTGGAGAAGTGGCGCTAGCCCTGGCTGTCCTGGTGCAAGGTGTCACCCTTACCCTTCTCGCACGCTCTGCTCGAAGGCAACAAACAGCCCCTCACCTCTGCAGACCATTTCCTTCCTCTGCTTTGTCCATGCCAGCTCTGTCCCAGTTCCTCCCCTTGGCTTTTCTCCTATTCTCACCAGCAGAGCAAGCAGCCACCTGGGAAGGGCACATGCTCCATTCCTTCCTCTTCCTTTATGATTCTTTTTCTTTCTTCTCTCCATGGTTTCCTGTTGGCATTTTTGTTTTTGTCCCATTCTCCTTGTGCTGCACCTGCCTGCCTTCACACTGCCTCTCTCCTTGTCCATAGGTAAGGTCCTGGGTCACGGTGCCTTTGGGAAGGTGGTAGAAGCATCAGCGTTTGGGATCAACAAAAGTAACAGCTGCGAGACTGTAGCAGTCAAAATGCTGAAAGGTGAGTGGACGTGGAGGCAGGACACGCCTGCTTCGTGTAGGAGAGGAGTTAGAGGATGATCTTCTGGAGCTGATGGGAAATACCTCCTATCTTCAGTCATAATCCTAAGATTCAGATGCCTTTTGTTTCTGATTTTCCTTCAAATGTTTATGGTTTTATGGCTAGTGATTTTATGGTTAATTTTTTCTGTCTGGAGGCCAAAAGGCCAGAGATTCAAACACGTGCAGCTGTATGTAAGCTTTAGGTGAGCTTTTCTATGCACAACTGCCACAAGCAAAAGTTTCTTGGACTCACTGTGTTTTCCTTTGCTGCAGCTCCCTGCAGCCACAGGGAGCATGCCACACATCACAGTTAGGGATCTAAGGAACTCCAGTCAAGGCCCTGACATTTCATAGGGATATATGTAATAAATAGCAAAGGATTCAGGGTCACAGCGAGAACTGCATTAGCACCACTATGGTGTGCGCCAGGAGCAGGGTGGTGACAGCGGGTAGAAAGGCTGTGAGGAGGAGTCATGGCCTGCTCTGTGTGTTTCCAGAGGGAGCTACTGCGAGCGAGCACAAGGCACTGATGTCAGAGCTGAAGATCCTCATTCACATTGGGAATCACCTCAACGTGGTGAATTTGCTGGGCGCCTGCACCAAACCCAATGGTAAATAACCCAGGGCAAGGGGCTGTGTCTGCTTGTGAAGATTAGCGCTCTGGGTGGATGGCTCAGCAGGGCTGCATGAAACATAAGCTGTGTCAGCTTCTGACCACCCCAAGACCTTACCACTTCCTTTGATCCTTGTTTTCAGGACCATTAATGGTTATCGTTGAGTTCTGCAAGTATGGAAACCTCTCTAACTACCTGCGAACCAAGAGGGAAGGATTCAGTCCTTATAGGGTAGGTTGTCTCCTTTGCCCCTAGGAACCTGCCCCATGGTTGGGGAAGGAAGATGGTGTGTGGCTCAGAACATTATCTGTAAGTGGGACAAAGAAATCCTCTGTCTAGCAGCAGGTCAGCTCCAAACAGTGATGTTTTTTCATCTGCAGCATCAGGAAAGAAATTTATTTCTGCAGTGAGTGATAGGTGGTTCTAGGCGAGGATTACAGGCAAAGAGCTGGATAAGACTGTTTAGCTCATGGAACCTGCTGAGGTGTCTGTTTTGGACTCCTTGCCAGGAGAAGTCAGCCAGGCTGCGCATCCAGGTTCAGTCCATCGTGGAGGCAGTGAGGGCAGACAGGAGGAGCCGTTCCGGGACCAGTGACAGCGCTATCTTCAACCGCCTGCTGATGCACAAGAGCCACCCAGCGCAGCCCATCCAGGAAGGTAAAGCCCTGGCCTCAGCTCCCCTCATCCTGCCCAACAGCTGCCAGGCTCAGCAAACCCCAGGGACTGAGCAGGGCAGGAATCTCAGCACTGATGGCTCCACAGTTGTGCAGCAGCTCCCTCAACAGGGCTGTTGTATTCAACTGGTGTCTCTTATAGACTCAGAGTCTGTTCTCCGGGGGTGGCACAGATCTTTTATTACAGCATGTCCTGCATACGCAGAGGTCTAATATGACAGTCCCCAGGTGCATCACACCAGCCCATACACAGTCTTCATGAATATGGTCCCTTCAGAAACCTTCCTTTCATCTCTTAGTTGTGGGTGCCAGGGCTGGGTACATCCTTTGAGAGGATGGAAACCAGCTAGTGAAAGCAGTGCTAGGTCTAGAAGGATCATGAGAGATCTGGAAATCCTAGAAAGAAGGATTAAACTACTGTGGATTTTTTAGCCTAAAGGGAGCAGGGATAAGGAATGGATCTTCCCTACAACAAAAAGTGCATGAGCTGATCTTAAAACCTTTTCCAGCCTAGCTCCCCACAGCTCTGTCTGACTGCGAGGTATTGTAGAGGCTGGAGTTGTTCTCCTCTCACATGGGCAGCTTTTTGTGTTCTGTCAGAACAGCCCTGCTTAGCACTTATCCTGGACAGCACCAGGGAGTAGCTGTATCCCACCAAGGGCCTAGTCCTGTCCTGCAGTCCTCAAGGGAGGCAAGGAGGACAAAAGACAATTTGCTGTTTAACAACTTTCTTTTCTTGTGCTCCTGGACAGTGGATGATTTGTGGCAAAGCCCCTTGACTATGGAAGACCTGATTTGCTACAGCTTCCAGGTGGCGCGTGGCATGGAGTTCCTGGCATCCCGAAAGGTGAGTGCACCCTTTTCCCTTGCTCATTTCCCTGTGTGCCCGCCTGAGCAGAAGAAGCTTGGAGTAGACTGTTGGTGTAGCCGCAGAGCCCTGGAGCACACACGTCCACACGTACCTATGTACAGACACACAGAGTAGCCAGTCCCTCTGCCTACTGTTTGCCATCTCTAGTATTGCTATGTGTTCTTCATGGCTACTGATTATTGCCACAAAACCCTGCACACAAGAAAGATGCTTATGGCTAGTTTAGAGAGGACACAGAGAGATTCAGTGATCTCACTGAAGAGATCACATCTCTCAGGAAGATGAGAATGTGACATCACTCAGGAAGTCTGTGGCAAGAAAAGGGCAGGAACTGTGTTCTCCTGCTTTTCATCTCCTTTTTAATTATCTCCTGTTTGATTTTTGTCTTTAGCTCCTTCCCTCCTCCATCATTCCCCCACTACAGTTAAGGTTTACAAGGGGAGGAGAGAACTCTGCATTTTCTCATAGTCATTCCTGTCCCTCTGATGTTGTCCCTGTCCTCTCTCTGTGCCCACAGTGCATCCACAGAGATCTAGCAGCCCGCAATATCCTGCTGTCAGAGAACAACGTGGTAAAGATCTGTGATTTTGGCCTGGCCCGGGACATCTACAAGGACCCTGACTATGTCAGGAAAGGCAGTGTGAGTGCCATCTCCTCAAACCTTGCATAGACTAGGCCTCCGATAAGCGTTTGTGAACTATCCTGGGACTGGAATAATCAAAGAAAAAGAAAATGGGAAGCGATGGGTGTAACCACTGCGTGGTTGGGACCAGGGTCTGTTGGCACAGATGTGCAGTCCTCCTCCAGGACCTGGCTTCTGTCTCCTTCCTGTCACTCCTCAGCGCATCATTAGCTCACTTCCTTATTCTCTTTCTTCTTTTTTCCCTTGTTCATCTCTATTCCTTCCCTTTCAGTGACCAGCCCTTAGCATCTCAGACTCTCTCACTGGCCTAACCAAACATCTTTCCCTACATGGAGGGAGGAGCGGAGCAGGGTTTCCAGGTTTACCTCCTTGCCTCCCTCCCATGGATCCCAGTGGCTCTGCCCCAGGCCATGTCCCCTCACCAAACACCATGTCTTACCTCTTCCTCCTGCAGGCTCGTCTCCCGCTGAAGTGGATGGCCCCAGAGAGCATCTTTGACAAGGTCTACACCACCCAGAGCGATGTCTGGTCCTTTGGAGTGCTCCTCTGGGAAATATTCTCGCTAGGTGAGTGCTAACAAAGTCCACAGGCTGCCAGGGAAGGCAAAGCTGCTATTCCCATGTAGCAGCTCAGTCAGTGTGCAGGAGACACGGTTATGGGCTAAAACAGGTGAGGGGAGCCAGGCAGGTGGGGTGGTCTCCTGGCTGTGGCAGAGGGGCCTGTCTCCAGCAGCACCCAGGCTGCATCTCCCAGCATTTGGGCAGTCTCAGGGAGAGACTGGTTTTTGATGGTGCACCTAATCCTCCTGTCCCCTTCAACCCTTCTGGACCTTCTTTAGGGGCATCTCCATACCCTGGAGTCCAGATCAATGAGGAGTTCTGCCAGAGACTCAAGGATGGTACCAGGATGAGAGCCCCAGAGTACGCCACAGCAGAAATGTGAGTCCAAAAGCGCCTGAGTCCCTGTGTAAGTTAGAGCAAGCCCCACTGTTGGATAGCAAGGCTTTTCAGACGGTGTTGGGAAAGGGCAACACTTCCTTGCTTCCTTTTTCTCCTGCCTGCAGGAGAAGTTAAATAGGTTCAAATCCAGGCCCAGAGCTATCTAGAAACATGGCCAGTGCTGGGTGCCCAGGTTTCCTTCCCAGCAGAGCAACACTCTGTCTCTTCTTGCCAGTTACCGGATCATGCTGAGCTGTTGGCATGGGGATCCCAAGGAGCGACCAACCTTCTCTGACCTGGTGGAGATCCTGGGAAACCTGCTTCAAGAAAACGTCCAGCAGGTGAAAACCTCTCTGTACCCCCTGCTCAGCTTCAGACAGCTCTTCCTTCCCGCACTGGTAGCTCCCCTTGGTGTAGACCAGGGGATAATACAAGATTTCAGGGAACAAAAAATGTCTGTGCCCCAGTGGTACTGGAAAGACCATTTCTGCAAGAGCCCTTTTACTGCATCCTGATATAGCTCCACTGCTTGCAGGGCGGGTGCCGCCTCAGTTGTCACTCCAGTATTTCCATCCTAATCCCCTGATGATTATCTGATTTTTTTTTTCAGCTGACTCAAGGCCCTGGCACTTCTGCCTCCCTTGCAACAACATTACGAAAACCAGGACTTCACCAGGCTTGCTAAAACTCTATCATCAGATCTAAATGTCAGGGCCATGTGAACCAAACAACTGCTCTGTTACAGGCAGCCAGATGCACAGATTTCTCTGAAAATGTTACTAATTACTGTCATGTGGTAACTGACCAGCCCTTTTAACAGCAGTGAGCGTGCTGCTCTGATTTTGACCTTTTTTTTTTTTAACGTTCTGTCTCAGAACATGACAGCTAAATGCTTAAATACCAGTAGTGTCCCACGCATTCCTCTGCTTTTAACAGCAGCACAGGCACAGCCAAGCCACAGTGATGAGCCTCCGGAGCACAGTGCTCCGTCTGTGTATTGGGACACCAACGCACAGGTCAGCTGGGCAAGCTGGGAGAACTGCAGGTGCTGCAGGGTTGGCTGCCTTCCTGTTCACACACCCCACACACCTGCAGCACTTGCAGCCTCTTAATGCAAAGGGCACTGAAATCTCCAGGTAGATATTTTGTCCCAGAGAAATAGAAGACATATAATAGGAATATTCCTCCTCATTTCTGGCAGCTTGTGTTCGCAGAGCCCTGTCCCGTGGGTAAGGTCTCCCCTTCTTGTAAAGCCACTCTCTCTTCCTCCTACCAGGAAGGAAAAGACTACATCCCGCTGAACGACTCCCACAGCTCAGAAGATGATGGTTTCTCCCAGGTGCCTTCCTCTGTCCAGCAGAACTCAGATGAAGAGGACTTTGACATGAGGATACGCTGCCACAGTCTAGCAGCAAGGTGAATCCTCTCTGGAAAGGGCAGAGGGCCCTGCAGGCAGCCAGGAGGGCTGCCTGAGGGACATGGGAACAAACCAGTAGTGAGAACTTGGACAAATCCTAGGTGATGAGGTCTAAGTCAAACATTTATGCCACAGCTTATTGCTTTTATGCACTTTAACGATGAGCAGGAGTCCCTGATGTCTGAGCCTATGATGGTCCTCCTGCCTCCAGCTGCACTGCCTGAGCATCACATCCCAGGAAAGCTTTGCAGCCCATTAGGCAGATGAGGAAAGAACGTGTCAGCTGAGCCTCTGCTAGAGCAAGGACTTTGCCTCGTCTGTTCCTAAACAACCTGAACAACTAGGCCTAGGCTTCCAGGCCCCTGGGATCTGTGACACAGTGTGATGCTTGGGATCTGTACGACACTACTTACCTTTGCAGTTTGGGTAACTGGATGTCAGCAGTACAGCAGATTTCTTGCTCTACACTTATTCTGATTGTCCAGGAGTAAAAGACAGACTCAATTGGGAAATTTGTTTGGGTACTTCCCATACAGAAGGAGTATGGGTGCCAAATGCCTCAAGTGAGCCCGTTGTGCTCCCCAAACCCATCTTGTGGGTCACACACATCCCTGCACACACTGGTTACTGTGAGGGAAGGCAGGTTTGAGCTCCTGTGTGCGCCACACTCTAGAAACTGCCTCTGTTGGTTTTACTGAATACAGTGCATTTCTGTTGGTAGATACTACAACTGCGTCTCGTTCCCTGGTTGCTTGACGGGAGGAAACCAGATCAGGTGTCCGTCCAGGATAAAGACATTTGAAGAGTTTCCCATGACACACACAATGTACAAGGCACACCCGGTGAGTAGCGGTCGAGTGGGACTGAGTAGGGGACAAAGAAACGTTCCCTTGTTTCCTGGCACCTTGCTGTTAAGGTTGTGGAAGGAATATCACCCCTATCAAATGTCAGTCTGTCCATGTCATTCCTCTTCAGTCCTGTGCACATTCATTTCTCCACCTGGCTTATAAGAGTTTCTCTATAGCACAACTTGTACTGAGTGTGAAATGGGGAGGTTAGATCTGCAAGCAAGGCCTAAAAAGGACCTCAGTGAAGAGGATGCTCATCACCCTTCTCACATATGTAAACACAGAGTGCTTAAGCCTACTTAATCCACATAGAACTAGGTAAAACCAGAGTGCTTGCCTGCAGCTGGAGCTCCCTTGTCCTGACCCACATGGCAGTGGTGAGAGAGCCCTCCGAGCCTCTGTGAACTAGGCTGGTATTTGCATCTCTGCCAGTGGCAAAACCATAGTATCAGGAAAATCTTACCTCTCACGTAACACTTCTTCAAGTGGGGATCATTTCTTTTCCCCCAAAGTAACACTGAGGTGAATGCACAAATCCTACCTTGGTATGTGCTGCTTTTGAGAAGGCATGTAAGAAAACCAGTTCCAGCAAGACTCTGGAGCATGCTGGCGAAATGCCCTTATGTCCTTTTCCCACCTCAGACATGCATGATCTAGTCTCCTGAATGATTCCATTGCTTTGAATGAATGATTCAACCTCCCTACCCAGTCTCATCAGTTGACAGGGATGTTACTGATAACTCCTGTTGCTTCCTTCCAGGACAATCAGACAGACAGTGGGATGGTTCTGGCATCTGAGGAATTTGAGAGGATAGAAAACCGACACAGAAAAGAAGGTGGATTCAGGTACTCAAGTCTGGCCCCTCAGACCTCCCTGCTGCCAAGGGCAGTGACGCTGGGAAGCAGCTCTTGGTGTTTTCCTTTAGGTCGTGCCTCACAGGCTCTCAGCAGCTGGGCTGTAGATCCTGAGCCAGGGCATATTAACAAGAGGCAAAACAAATCACAGCTGGACTTGCCTGCACTGCTTCCTAGGCTTTCAAAACAAAAACTGTGCCCATTCAACAGACCAGAACATGTTCCTTATGGAACATGTACATTAAGGCATACTGGAGCTGTGGTGTTAATAAGGTTTTTGTTACTTACTGTCTTCCTCCAGTGAAGTGTATTAGGGCTTGTTCACAGGTAATAGGTGGAACGAATGAAGCCATGTGGCTGCCACCTCCCTGGGGTTCCCCCAGCCCTGTCAGTTTGGCTCCAGCCCTGATTCACCTTGCACAGGGCCCAGACATGGCACGAGAGGGGTGGTCCAGAACTGAGGACCTGCTGTGCACTGGGACTGTGCCCAGCAGGTTGCTCTGACAGCACCCAGGAGCTGAGAGTGTTAAGCACCATGGTTTGAAGCCTCTGTAATAACCTGTTCACCTCATCTCTGCTTGGTGCCAGAGCAGGCTGGAACCTCATCCCTGTGACAGCGGGCTGAGAGAGCTGTGCCAGCTCATGAGCAGACACAGCCAGTCGTTACCTGGGGTCCCGAGCCTCTTCCTCACCTTCTCTTTCCCACAGTGTTCAAACTGGTCTTTGTCTTTGCCCATGTCTGCTGTTGCATCAATCCACGACCTGCTTCTTGCCCTTTCCTCCCTAAGGCACCTTCCTGTTGTGTCCTACGCTGGGGCCACCCAGCATCATGTTTCCCAGCAAACACTGATCCTCTTAAACCTCTCCTTGAATGTACCCTTGTTGCCACTCCTGTGGCTTCCTGCCGAGCAGCTGGTGTTGGCAGGCACTGCAAGAGAGTCACAGCTTTCCTTCCATAACCTCCCATCATCTTCCTTCATTGGCTTTCCCTCATGTGGCCTGTGGGTCTGTGTCTTCTTCGGTTACTCCTGCCAGATACCAGGTCTAGGAGCAATTCAGGTGATGGCTGTAGTTGCTTCTTGTTCATTGGTTTCCCAGCCCCTCACCAGGCTTCTCAGGGGCATCCAAAGGAGCTGACATATCTCCAGTGCAGGGCTATGTACAGATTTTTCATGACATATGTGGGTTGTGCTTAGTTACTTAAGTTAAACTTGTGCTGTGCTTTGATGTGGAGGTGTAGGCTCATTCGTGACCCTGTCTCTGCTGTGAGCAGATGATGTTTCCTGAAGCTGGGACCCTTCTAGGCCAGGCAGAAACTTTGCAGGCCTCAGGCTTGACCTTCTGCATCTCTCTCCCTTACAGCAGTAAAGGGCCCAGCCGGACTGCGGAGCTGTCAGGGGAACAGTCGGACCTGCGGGGCAGGGGTCAGCCGTCGTACAGCTCCCAGGTCGGAGGCCAGACTTTTTACAACAGTGAATACGGGGAGCTGTCAGAACACTCTGAGGACGGCAGCTGCACCCCGCCCGGCGAGGGCATCAGTCCCTCTGCTCTCCACGCTTCCTTCTTCTCCGAGCAGTACTGATGGCGTCAGGCCCTGCGGTGCCCTGAGACACCCCCTCTCACCCTCCAGGCGTGTCGCAAGGGCCACCCAGAGCTTCCCCTTCATCTCCAGCGAGGAACCCACCCCGAACGCACAGGGAGCACCCATCTCCGTGGGACTGCAGCACAAGGGCCTGTGAAGCATCTCCAGCTGCCGCTTCTCCGTGCCTGGAGCGAGCACCACGCTCATTCCTCGGGTTTCCTTCATCCTTGCAGCTCAGACACGCGTTGTGCCAGCCAGTGGGTGCCCGTGCTCAGCACTACAGCACCTCCTGCCCTGCATCCAGCCTCCATGCAGATCAGCTTCCCATTCAGAAAGCCCCTTTCAGGTCAGATATAAATAGATGAGTCTTAGTCAAGCTTCCTCCCGGTGTGCGGCCTCAGTGTTTTTCCTTGGATTGCTTCCTCCTGCCGCACTCATGATGTCAGCTGCTGAGCTGGAGAGCAGAATCAAAGGGAAGAAATCCCTAGTGGCACCAGCAGCCAGAGCAGGACATTTCGAGGAGGTGTATGCAGAGATCCCAAGGGATCGTTGTATGTGTTTGCACACGCTGTTCCTCCTGGGCAGGCGCCAGCGAACACCCAGCCTCCCCCCTCCTCTGTGAGTAACACCCACACCCCGTCATCTCTCCCAGGCGCCCTACCACTCCGCCTCATCGCCGAGGTTATTTTAGCCATTTCAACACAGTTAGCACCACGTAGGTCATCGCTGCTGCCTACAGTCCTCCCAGTGAGGCAAATAAAGAGCAACTCTTTTTATAGGCCCTGTGCAAAATAGGGTTTTATATGCTCAGCCCTGGGAGCAGGTTCCTCATAAGTCTTCTGCTCTCACCTTCCCTTTCTCCCATAATAGTGTTGAGATCATTTGTTGCTCAAGTGAGAAATTAAAGCAAAGCTGTTAATTTCAGCTGGCTTCCAAACACGGAGCAAAAATGGGTCCTTTGCTGAAAGGAAAAGGATCAAAGTGCTAGGGAGTGAAATGTTTGTTTTCAAGTTGCTGCAAAGGTCTTGCAAACAATGGAAGGAACAAGGCTGCAGCACTGAGGTCCCCGCGCTGCGTCCCCTTGGGTGCTGGCACTGCCGTGCACACAGTCGAGGGCAGCATCTGGCCCGCGGCACAAGCCCCAGGTCTCTTGGATGGACATGTCCACACCACGACCTTCCTGCTTCCCTGGTAGCCCCTGGCTCCGAGGAGCCAGTCACTGCACTACAGGCAGCTCCAGTTTCTGTTCCAGGGCTACCTGCACAGCGTATCTGTCTGTGAGGGACTGAGAAACGCATATTTGCCAGGGACCTTGGCCTTTTTGTTTCTGGAGGATATCACAGGAATGGAGAGCTTCGGGGAACCGCCGCAGCCTCTCTGAACAGCCTTCAGCGCTATGGCCTCACCGCTCTCCTCCTCCGGCTCTCCATCCCGCTCCAAACCCAGGCTCCTCTCAACAACCTGTTGTCTTCTCCCATGACTGGGAGGCTGGCAGAGCTCCTTGCACCAGGGCATCTCCACACCAGCGAGCTCTGCTCACCGGCCACACCGCTGTGCTCAGAGCTGCCCTTTGGGCTTAGGCTTTGCTGTGTTTCACAGTGCTCATCATGTTTTCCCAAATTATATTTCTCTTCTGGCAGAGGGTTCTAGGTATTTCCTAATGTGTGAGGCCTGTGAGACTTTCCCAAGTCTTAATTATAGTTCTCTGCACATGTGTAATGGAGGAGATTTGTTTAACATATAGGAAAAGCCAGGCTGTCACAGTACCTGTGCCTGTTCAGAGCACAGAACCAGAGGGCCAGTAGTCCCCTTCCTGTTTGTGTCAGCAGGATGGCATGGCTGTGATTTACATGGCAAAAAGAGGCACAAAACTGGATCAGCTTCAGCCAAGCTGGCTCAGGGATGTGGAATTGAAAACTGCACATAACAAGCAATTCCCTGGTTCCTGGCATACCTTCAGTTGCCTGGAGTCTGAGCATCTTGAAGTAGGTGTCAGGACTCAGGGAAGCAGGACAGACAACAGGGTGCAGGTCAGGCCCAATTCCCCTGTCCTCACCCTGCTCTGCTTTTCAGATGTGTTACTCCCTTGACAGAAGGAGGGCTACGTGTGCTCGGTGCTGCTAGGGTTCCTGCCTGGATTCTCCATGTGGAATGTGACAGACAGCAGAGCAAAATTCAGGCTGTTCTCTGGGCAATATGTATCTTTAGGACCCAGATTCTCTCATTCCCTCTGCTTCACAGACAGTTTTCTGCCTAGAAACACAGCTCCAACTGAGAAAAGGCCTAAAAAAGATGTTTACAGATTAAGTAACAGATGAAAATCAGAATTCCAAAATGGCTACACATCCTTGTCCACTTTAGAATTCCTCAAGAGCACAGGGACAGAGGCACCCAAGTGCTCTGGCTGGCAGGCACGGCTCACAGTCAGGACAGCTGCACTTTGTCTTTAGGTTCAGCTGTAAATCACTGTGAGCATCACCGTGAAGAAGGGTGACTTCGTTACAGCTGCTGTTCAAACTACCCAGCTTCCTTCAGGGGGAAGCACTGGATTGATGCCTGGTTTGGAACCCTGGAATCATTCAGCTCCATGAAAATGTGTTTTATTTTCTCTCTTCTGTACTATCTTACCATGGGGGGAATCTGTTCCCATTGTATACGCATCAACAGCATCGCATGAACGTTACAGACATAATACGAGCAAATGCTGACTCCTCTTCAGACCCCAGCTGTAGTGTGGGGTAGTGGAGAGTTGGACTCTCACTCCTTTAAAAGTCTAGTAAGATTAGACTGTACAAACCTGATGCTCTTTCCCGTGTTATTGCTGCCATCTGTGATTACTGAAACTATCAAAGCTTCAAAGTAATCACACTTTACATTATTTCTGTCACTTTTATACATTTTTAAGATAAGTCTGAGCATGAAATGAAGCTGGTATGCTTTGGGTTTGAGATGCAAGGCAATGCTGTTGTCTGTCCCTCCACAGCGACAGGAGTATTTCAACTTTCAAAACCCAGGGTTCGATATTTGTGCCTGTTCCGTTCACAACGTACTCGCTGTTTTATCTGGGCTTTTTACTGGAACTCAGCATTGAAACTAAGCTATTTATCATCATTCTCTTTTAGAATGACTGTTCCCACTCTACCCACAGACTCATTTTTCCTTACCATTTATTACTGAGGTCATTCCTCTCACCTGACAGCCAAGTGCTTGAGCAACATTGGTCCCCTACTTGCAAACACACCTACCCACACATTTCTGAACAAAAAGCCTGTGTGTCAAGTAACACTTCATTTATATTGCAATATTTTAACCTGGTACCTGTTGTTGCTACAGCACCACTCGGTGTTTCGGTGGGCTGCCTTTGATGCAAGTAGGTTACTATGGGTTGTGCGTGAATCCAAAGTATGGTTTGTGTGCGTGTGGGTGAGTGTTTTGTGGGTGAGAATTTTGGGGTGTTTGCATGTGCGAGTTTCTCTTACCGATGTGTGTATGTGAGTTTTTATAACTCGCCTTGAGTCTTGCCCCTGGAAGTTGACAGTTATATATCAAGCCAGTTAGAACACTGCTTTCTTTCCTCTCCTTCTATAGTACTTGTTACCCTTTAAGAGTTTTGTTGTAATATCTAAATGTGAAAATGAATAAAGTCATAACTTGCACTGGCTCTCTTGTGTCTGGAGGCAGACACTGTCCTGCACCAAGGCAGTCCGTCTCCAACCCACTTCCAGGGCCAATTTCAAGCAATTAGCATGTTTGGGTTTTATTACATTTATTTTTGTGCCCCAAATCCTCCAGGAAACAGCTGGGCTTTGGGGCATTTCCATCCAGGATGAAGCTCAACCCGTTCTCATGGTGGCGACGATACCGTGGGCTCAGCTCGCTGACAGGAGCCGTCGGCCCCATGTCCAGGCCCATGGTCCTGCAGCCTCCGGGCTGCTCCTCTCCCTCCCTGGGGACTCCGGGACCGCTTTCTGGCCACCCAAAGGCCATGGGGATGACTCCTCACACCACTGTCACCTCTTCCCCGTGTCCCTTTACCCTTCACCCTTTCCCTGTGCCCCTCTCTCCTTCCATCCCCCCAAAGGGCTCCCTGCCCCCCACCCCCCATTGCCCCTCTCACCCTCCGACCCCTCAAACGTCTCCCCTCGCCCCTCTCACCCTGCGTCCCCCCCCAAGGAGCCCCCCGGGCAGTTCGGGGCCGCCCCGTCCCCTCCCTCTCCGCCGTCCCCCCTAGGTGGCGCCCTCGGCGCGGCCACCGCGCGCGGGAAGATGGCGGCGGGGCCGAGGGCGGGCGGGGGCGAAGGGGACGGTGGAAGCGGTGAACGCTGCGGGGGCGCTGAGGGAAACGTGCTGCCCCAGGCCGCAGGGAGCGCGGGCCGCGAGATGGGAGTAGATAGACGGGCATTTTACAGAAAAAGAAAATAGGAAAAAGGAGCCAGGTGACCGTTTTGTGGGGACCCGTTGAAGCCCCAGTGCTCTGCATGGGCTGCACCAGCACAGTGGCACTGTCGCTTCCACGGGGGCCTCCGGGAACGTCCCGGCCCTGGCACAGCCGAGGAGGCTGGTGAAGGGCAGGAGCGGGGGCTCCTACGGGAGCAGAGCCACGGGGTGAGGCAGCGGAGCCAGCCCTGCCGAGCCGGCCTCGCTCGTCCTGCCTCGGCGCGCGCAGGGACGCACCCGGCCCTTCCTGCACATCGGTCCGCTCCGGCCCGTGACCGGGCATGGAGACAGCGCCCAACACGGGTCCTTGCAATCAGACTCGGGTCTGCACCGTGGGAGCGGCAGCTCCGAAACGCAGCCTGTGCAGGGCAGCGTCAGGCTCTTTGCCTTGATCGTGCCCTCCAGGTGTCCCCAAGTGGATGGTGAAAGGTTTGGTGACATGCTGAGGAGCTGTGAGTGACACGGGGCTCCTAACCCAGTATTTGCCAAGAAAAGAAAAAGAAAGAAAAAAAAGGAAAAAAAAAATGGAGACATAACATTCAGATCCTGCTTCACAGGCATTTCTTGGATCATACAAGCTTTTTCTACAGAGTGTTTCATCAACAGCATCTCGGAGGATTTTACACTGCCACAAATTGCTTTGCATTAGCAAGGCCCTGTGGGCCAATTCTGCTCGCAGATAAAGGTTTGCAAAGTACACGGGTTTGCGTTCCTTGGAAATTACATGGATACCTCCAAGGGCAGGATTAGACCTGCTACTTGCAGGTAAATGAGATAAACCAAATGTGCTTTTACACCGTTATCTCGCACGCATATGTGACCAGGTGCATCAAAAGCAGATAAGCTACAAAGCCTCCCAAAAGAGGACAGTTTAGTAAGAGGCAGAGGTTAAACACCATGCTTATCACAGGG
This sequence comes from Nothoprocta perdicaria, assembly GCF_003342845.1. Classification (NCBI taxonomy): domain Eukaryota; kingdom Metazoa; phylum Chordata; class Aves; order Tinamiformes; family Tinamidae; genus Nothoprocta; species Nothoprocta perdicaria. Next base: position 8,671,595 of record NW_020455754.1, read on the forward strand.
CCTTCCTCAACAGCTGCTGAATTCACCAGGGAGACCGTATCGCAGAGGAACAACGGCACCGCGATTTGTTTCTGAATTTAGAAAGCATCCTAGAACACAGCCATGAAGGACTTGCTCTCTTTGCCATGAATAAATTTGCAGGTGGCTTTCCTTCAAGCTTGGGGGAGGCCTTTACATTGTTTCATTGCTGCTGTGGTCATGAAGAGGACGAAAAATCTTAAATTGTGGCGTTGGTTAAAGAGACAGCAATTTGATGTCATGGGATGAGTATTTATTCAGAGCAGTTGAGTGTGGTGTTGATAGTCCTGCTTCACTGCTGCAAAAATATTAACTCCAAAACAGGCAGCAGGGCTCGGATCTCAGCGTGGCAGCTGGGCTGCTCCCAGAACCCCCATGGCACAGCTGGGGTGCACACAGGTCACCTCTTTTTCGGGCATTCTGCACTTTTCCCCCATTTCCCCCGCGCTTCCTCACACCTTCGCGCCTCCACCCACGCACTGTCATGGCGGCCCGCCTCAGCCCTCGCCCCGCCCACCATTACGTCATCGCAGGCAAGCCCCGCCCCTGGTAGCCCCGCCCTTCCGCGGGCGCCGCCTCTCGCCCTCGTGGCGCGGGGCGGGGCGCGTGCGCGGGGCGGGGGCGCGGGCGGCGGGAGCGGAGCATGAGGCGGCGGCGCGGGGCGCTGCGCAGCGGAGCGCGCTGCCCGCCGCACTGAGGCCGCGCGGGGCGAGGCGGAGCGGAGCGGAGCGAGCTCTCGGGGCGGCCGCGCCGCCATGAGCGCGGCGGCCTGAGCGGCGCGGAGCGGCCTGGCCCCTCCCATGGCATGAGCCGCCGCTCGCCGCCTCCCGCCGCCCGCGCTGCGGGGCTCTCGGCTGGGCGCAGCCGGCGGCGCGCGGCGCTGAAGATGAGCCCGGCGCGGCGGGGCGGGCGCCGCTGGGGCCGCCGCTCCTCCGCGCTGCTCCTGGCGCTCTGGCACTGCTGGCTGTGGCCGGCGGGCGCCGACAACGCGAGCCAGGCGTATTACACGGCGCTCGTGAACGTGACCGTGCTGCACCCCGAGCGGCCCGCGCCCACGCTGCTGCGCCTCGACCGCGGCCGCTACGGGCAGGACTCGCCCAAGGTGGAGGTCAAGGGGCTGCTGCTGGCGCCCGTGCCCATTAACGGAGGTAACGGCGGCGCCGCGGCGGGGGGCGGGTTGACGTGGTGCCCCTGCAGCCCTGGGGACCCCCGCGGGGAGCTGCGGGCGGGGGCTGACATGCCCGTGGGCCCCGTGCTCGCCGGGCTCCCCCGGGCACGGAGGGGTCGTTCCCGACCTGCCTGGGCTGCAGGTGCCTTGGTCGCCCAGAGCCCGAGTGTCAGAGCAGCCCTCCCGTCGCCGGGAGGTGGCCTGGAGCTCTTGCTGCTGCCTAAACCTGTGGTTTTTGGTGCGCATTTCCTAAAAATGCGCCCTTTTTCTGCACTTTCCATCAGCACTCGGAGCAATGGAAGCTCTCGGGCGGCTGCTTTCGTGTGTCCGTCGCAAAGCACGCCCAGCTCCGAGATGCTAAACACCATGTAGCTTCCAAACGGGCGCTTCATTTTTACCACAGCAAAGCTGTTGTCCAACGATCTCTTCCTGATAAACGCCTGCCTTGGGTTTTACAGACAGCACTAATTCAGAGCAAGTGAGAATGTCATCCTCATTCTTCCTTTTCTAAAATGAAACCAGATGCTTCAGTCATAGTGATGTGGCTCCAGTCACCTCTTCCTTGTTTTGGAAACCTTCCTCAGATCGTCTAAAGCGCTGTCCTTAACAAATGGATCACCTGATGGAGCATAGTGGTCCCTGCCTCTGTTCTGGGCAATAAACCTCTGAAGAGAGCATTAAGTGAAATAATGCGCTCTGTTAAACCTAGACTCTTAAGTGGTGCGAGTACTTAAGAGTTTTTAAAGGACTTAACACAACTACTGTATTATTAAAAGCTTTTGAGGATTTACCAAATCCTATAGACCAGGAAAATACTTTATTGCTTTTTCAGAACAAAACAGATCCTGCCAGGGAGTCTGCTCTGAGCTTTTAGTAAATAAGAGGCAGACTGTGGCTCAGCACATGCTTGTGGATACCATTGAAGCTCCCTTCCATTGGCTTTAGGAATTGTTAATTAGGACATGTTAAAACAGCATGTTTTATTGAGGAGGGAAAAAATCTTTCAGCAAGACAACTATAAAGCTTATACATCATATCCTATGCTTAACCATTCTGTTTTTCAGAAGTTCAGCTATTGACAGATACACTCAATCTATCATTTTTTACCCTGCTTTCTGGTGCTCTCCAGCTTATCTGACTTAACACCCTAAAACCTTATATGAAATCAAGAGGACATCCTAAAAGTGAGACATACAACCAGCATTGTTTCAATAAGTGACATTTCTGAAGGCTTTTGGAACTGCTGCCTTTTAATATATGAAATATATCACTTGACTCCTTTAGTCAAGAAGATTTATTTATCAAGAAGAAGATTTGGAATTAGTTACTTTTTAATCTGCTTTTATAACTTTTTCTGATCTCTCCCACTGTGGTCCTCACTGAAGAGTAATTAAAACACAGAGAGACTGAGAGGATTTCCCTGGAAGCTGAACATTAGCTATCAGCAATCCATAGACAGGACCTTAATGCATTACTGCCAAAATGTAATGTGTTGAATAATTACAGTGAGAAAGACCAGTTAAAAATCATGACATTGCAGGTCTCTGGATTATTGTAGTTTTGGTATGCAGTCATCTTGCAAACTTTGCCATCAGTTGTTGAGGTTGTTCAGTTTGTCATCAGAAGACTGTTAAAACAAACACTGCAGCATCTTCCTTTAAAATTCTTCTGAATTCTTCTATGTATGTTGTGATACAGTGTTTGTTTTGTTTTCATTTTTGCCAAAATGCTTCATGAGGTTCAAAAATTTCATGTGGTAGGAAAGATGGGAATATTCTGTGCTTTTATTTAAGGTGTCCTTTTCCACTTAGCAATCTTATGTTTGTATTCTGCTTTTTCATTCCTGGGCTGCACAAGGAACTGTGCGTTCTTGCTGTTGGTCACTGGTGCCTTTTTATCAGCTTGGTCATCCTGCTATAGGGCTGGTTTAGAAGGTGCATGGGTTTTGAAAGCTCTTCAACTCCAGTAGCAAGCAGAAACTTAGCTGTTAGATCAGTAAATGGTGTGTCTGTTCCCATGCTGTAATATATGCTAAAAAGAAAAGACCTCTGTATCTCTTGGCACTTATCTTGGTAGATATTTTAGTGCTGAAGCTGTTTTGTTGTCAGATATTCATGTGTGGATGGGGCATTCCTTGGAATTTCTGGGGAATATTGGTGAGCGGTCAGCTGAGCAGTCTGGAGCATCCTTGCACTAAAATGTCCTTAGTGACACACTCTGTCATGCTGCTCTAAGATCCCTTACTCAGGGGATCAAATGCCTTAAATATTTAAGGGCTCAGGGTCAATTTGCTGTTGAACCCAGAGCATTTACAATAGCGTAAGTTGTGATGAGCTTCATAGGGTTGTCCGTCTGCTTGCTTGAATGTCTAGTATTTTCCATACAAGTTGCTAGAGTCCCATGTAATAGGCCATCCAATAAACTATTGGATATAAATAAACAAACTAATGAATAGTTTAATGGATAAACTAAATATCTTTCCTGTTTATTTAGCAGAATTCTTTTACGTAATTTCGGGCTCGTTGTCATCTAATACAGTTTTTAGAAGCGCTATTTCCATGTTCTTTTTATAGAACCCGGTATGAAATTGATACAAGGCTTCAAAAGCTATGTTCTTCTGGAAGTGACACGGTAGTAGTTCACATGACCATGTGTGAACATTAGTTATGAAAATGTAGCTTGAGTGATCTGTCGTTTGGCCCCGGATGTATTTATAAAGCATCTGCCTACACATATCTCTTCCAAGTGCATTAAATATACAGCAGCTGCAGTTCCCCTGATCTCTTCCCTTCTTCTGTTTCTAGGTCCTTATTTCCTCTAGCTTTTAGTATTTTTTCATGAGTTCAAAATAATTTCGTGCTAGAATGCAATTTTAAGCTGCTTCTAGGTATGGATGCTTACGGATGCTGTGCGATACTCCTTTTTAATACAAGTTTTCTGGTAGCATAGTTCAGGTTTATATAATCTCTTAATAACGTTATCCAGCATTTCTCCTTTCAACCTCCATTTGGTTGTTTTATGACTTTGTGAAGCCTGCAGTTTCAGTCAGAGAGTTTCACTCTGGCTCCGTGCATATTTGTGAAAGTGCATGTACAGGTACAGTGTAAATCTTCTACACTAGTGACCTCTGCTTTTAATAAACTTTAATATCTTCAGCATTTGGAGATAGGTCCAGACTGAAGCCATAGCCCTGACTTTATTTGTCAGAGATATTCTTGTTAGCACAAGCCAAGCTACAAGTCACTGAAAAATCACTTTAACGAACCTTGATGGAAACTGCACAGAGCTTTGAGGATTAGTTTCCTCAAAAATGTTCCTGGCAGTGAACAGGACTCGGCAGTAGCTGTTGATTATGGGTTATTTCAGATCATTCTGTGTTCGGTGCAAATTTGAGCTCGAGGAAACTCGATCCAGCTTGTTCTTAATGATTCCTTTAGAGATGGTGCAGGAAACAAGCTGGATTGGGTAGCAGGGGAGTAGACAGGATGGCTGGGGCTGGAGGCGGGACTGAGAGGAAGGGAAATAACAGCAGCCTTGGATCCAAATGTGAGAGCATTAAGACTCACTGAGCTGATAGATTAGGAGCGAGCGGGTAGGCAGGGACGGGAGCAGACTGGACTGTGAAGGTGACAGTTGTGGGGAAGCGGAGTTGGATAAAGAACAGGCAGAAAGGGGAAAACTGAGCTAAAGGAGATAGTGGGGCTGTGGGGACAAGGAGACAGAATTTTGGAGAGGAAAATAAATGAACAAAAAAGTGGAAGTGGGGAAGAAGCAGTACTGGCACAACACTGGGAATGGAAGCAGACACTGTGCACAGTAGTGTAACTGGAGCACCTTCTAGCACCTGACAGTTTAAAAACATATTATGTGAACAAATTATAGCTTTGGAAGGTTTAAGATGACAGTTTTCTGGTAACTGCAAAGCTTTTGTTAATATCTTGACAGTTCTGTGTTTGTGTCTGGCCTGGAATCTGCAGCAGCAAGCTTTAAGAAAATGCAACAAGCAAATGCACTAAAAAATGGAGAGCAATGGCAGGAAAACCTTGTGCCATGTGTATCTTCTTTACCGTTGCCTCAGTATCCAGCTTAAACTGTAGTCCTTAAGTGGTGCTTAAAGTATATGGGAGTTTCTAGGGGTAATTGAAGTGTACTTGCTGGGCTACAAGGATTAAATCATAACCATTACAGGATTCTTAGGAGCTACATCGATTTCTTTTCTTGTCCCCTGGAATAAGATTATTTCTTGTTCAAAGGGTTTCTCTTAGTGTTAGAGCGAACTTTAGTGAGAGAGCTAGATACCTAAAATAGTTGCTGAAATTAAAATGTTGTCTTATGTAACTCATAGCCACAGCTTTTAAAAAGCAGAAATTATAAACGGCTTGAATAAAGACTGTGTTACTAATAGAAATATTGTAGTGAAAGAAAACATTAATCCTGATTGGATAGCACATATCACTAATAGGAAAAGCATCAGTGCTGCTGTGTTATTTGTATAAATAGCCCAGTTAAATTCATCTTCTAGAAGTGTTAGCAGCATAGAATATCAGTGTTGTGCAAGTCTCTATTTTGCCAATCAGATCTGATGTAGTACCTGCCTGGGCGGCATCAGGGTGAGTGAGATGTGATCATTGCAGGACTTGTCTTGGGCAGCTTCTCTGTCTTCCCATGTGCTGCTTTTCCCAACAGTGAGTCCTTTGCCTCCCATTCCACGTCTTCCTCCCACTCCTATCCCCCTGTTATTGATGGGCTCTCTCCATCTATTGTATTACAGTGGTTGAAGGTCACACTTGAAGATGATTTCCCTATAGGTATCTGAGCCAGACCAGCTCTGGCAATTGGTGGTGGCCTAGGAAAATAGAATATTAGCTGAGAGGCAACTAATGAAAAGATCTGACCTTTTTTTAAAAAAAAATGAAGGCATGAAAATAATGCCTAGAATGGGATTATTCTAGGCATTCTAGATCATTGCACTGATCCTTTTTGTGAAAAGTGGACAAAGTCTTGATAAAAGGCAACACCACAACCTTGGTTGAGTTGTTTGACTGAACTGGGACATCATCTCGACAGCTGCACAGCCCTGTTGTGAGCGGGGTAAGAGCAACATAAACGGGCAGTGTATGAAGGAAAACAAACCTAGTCTTGGTTTAGAAGCAGAAAGTCTACGTTTTGGCAGGTGTGTACTTATTTCTGGCAAAGCATATATTACCCTTGACAATTGACCTATTAATTTCCTCTGCAACCATGGTTTCTTTCTTGCAGGAGGAAGGCTAAAGGCCCTGGTCAAGTAATAGCAAAAAGATCAGAAGGGAAAGTACCGATACTATTCTAACCTCCAAGTCTGCCCAACTTCAGTAGTTGACAGAACCAGGTTGAGTCTATTGTAGTATTCGGTAGTTCTTCCACGTGACTATCTAAAATGCTGTCACAAGCTTTAGTTCTTCAGCAGGAATTGCACACTCCTGAATTTCAAAGATGCTTAGAGACAAACGGTTGTACCCAGGCTGAATCTTCTGCGTGTTCTGCGAGGGGAAGCTGGAGTTCTCTTGAAGCTCAGGACAAACATGCAACATAATTTGCAGATGCCTAAATCACAGTCGATCTTTGTTCTGAAAGGAGACTGCTCTGTGCTTTAGGAGCTCATGATAGGAAGGCAGAAGTCATTTAAAACAAAATTGTGTAGAGCTGCCCTTTAATCCTGCAGACAGCTTCTATTAAATCTCTTCTAACAGAGGTAGAATTGATGTTTACATTAAAATATCAAGCCTTGCTGCTTTTTTCTTCTGTATTATGCCATGTTCAGAATCATTTTGACGTGCTTTCAGATCAGTTTCTGTGCAATTTGGTTTTGAAAAGTGAAATCGGAGGCGAGAAGCAGCAGGAAGTAATTTACTTCGCTTCCCCTGCTAGCCCTAGGCCTAGCCCTAGCTACGGACAGGGCATTTTCAAAAGACCCAGGTGTTTCCTCAAGTAGGTAAGCTTGCCATTCTGCCCAAATGAAATCCAAACACGAACTGCTGGTAGAGCTGCTTTTTTGCTGATGTTTTATTTATTCTCTTATTTGGGATGAGCAGAAAACAAGCAGACCTGCTAACTCTTATCTGTGATAAGTGCCTCTAGTTCTCCATGTTTGTTCTTTTTTTGAGGTGCGGGGGAGAGGAAGGAAGAGGTTTCACAGAAGCTGAACTGTAACCCAGCCTGAGACTTAGTATGCCGGCAACACTCAGATTATTACATATTTTATAAAAAATGTAGACTTTTACAAGAATAGAAACTAAATAAATGAGACTAACTCTTCTAAAGGGCAAGTAACTTTATGAAACTTAAGTCAGATTTTTTTTCCTTTTATTTTTTGGCAATGAATAATGCCTTTTTGTTTACTTGCAATAAAACTAGTAATGCATAATACTATTTTTGTTAGATTAAACCAGCTATGAAGAAGGTGTGTTCCATCTGATTAAAATAGGTTTTTATCTCTGACATTGACTCTGTCACATTTCTGATGAAAAAGACCACCTTTCAGTATAAAAAGTACAATTTCCATTGTACCCAACCACACATGGAGAAAAGAGAGATGGAGTAAAATAACCTGCCCTTCAAATTACATGAGCAGTAGCCTACCTGTAGAAATGCATACTCAGATGTCCTCCTGTATCTTATTTTCTGCAAGTATTAAGTAATCTAAGTGACTTCTGATTGTATATTTTTTTTTTCCTGTACAAGTGATCTGTATTAGAATAATTTTAAATTAATGTGAAGTTGCTTTTCATTCTGGCATGGACATCATCCAGGTAATACTTAAATTCTAGTCTCTTAGATCTTAAGTGGACTTTGGACAACAGAGCATTGATGGCGTGGTGATGGAGAGCTATTGATGATGGTTCTTGCTGACTTTGTTCATTTATTGATGTCCTTTATGATGCCAATTCTCTGTCTGGGTCGTTAGGTATATAATAGTTGGGTTTTAGCCAACTCGCTATGCTAGAAGAGTACTCACAATTAGAAGAATGTCACTTGTTTTGAAGCGTAATCAACCTATCAAAACCCAGACAAACCCAGACTTTCCAATATCATGCCTGCATTTGCTTATGTTAAAAGTAGCAGGATCATTTAGCATTTGTGCAGTGTAAATAGGACATTAAAGGGAGTTGTGATTTTTATATTAAATCTCAAGTGGCTTGTGGTCGCTGAGATTTATTTAAAGCTACCAGGTTTTGTATTAGTTATTTAACTAATAACAAGCATTATTTAATGCTGAAGTGCTCTTGTAAGATGTTGAACAACTCTTGATCAGGAGATACTGGATCACCTAATCTGGATAGCATGCTGTATGCTTGTTTGCAGTGCTCTTTAGCCTGTGTCTAGAAAGTCTGCATCTCTTACTGTTGTTTCCAGTCTTGTTAATTTACCCAGGTCCACAGCTACAAGACAATTCAATCTCTACGACTCTTAACTTTTTTTTACTATTTCCTTTTTAATTAATAATCCTTTATTTTATTGCTGTTATACCTTCAACTCAGTATTTTAGATTTGAACATGCTTGCACTGAAACTATACAAAATCCTTAGGATTACTGTTCTTCCAGCTTATACTCTTATTTTGATAATTTCCATGTAGACTGTAGTGTTCCTCTTCTGAAAAATAGTTGCAGCAGTTTGGGGGAGTTCTGTGACATTTCCCTCCTTACTGAGTGGTAGTTTTACACCCAAGATTCTCAAATTTGACTTCACTGGAGAAGGAAATTATTTTAACTTTCAAAACTTAAGAAACTTCTTGTTCTAGCCTACTGGCTGGTGTCTTTGCCTGTCCCTTTTTTTTTAAGTGGAAGTGTTCTGCACATGTGGGAAAAGTACGTTTAAAAGCAAACTTCTTTTATCTTTAGCAGAGTCTGTCAAGGTGGCCTGTTTGCACATCTGCCATGTGATGGTTTTGCAAAAAGAACCACAGTTCTTCTTTTCTAAAAGAAGCCATTCTCTTCTTAAAATTATAATGATAAGCTGCAAAAGTACAGCTGAAAGGGTACTCCTATGATAATTGCTACACATGATGGCCATCACCAGTACTCCAGAAATGCTTCTGTGTGGAGCACTGATAGTTAGCAACATCTGTAGGGATTAAAATAATACCAGTATGATGGAAGAAAATACTCTTTAAAATTCTACTTTAAGCCACTTGTATTTCAGATTTTCTCTGAAGTCTGTATGAAACATGCAAATATAAAAACACAGAAAATAGGTCTTTTTTTCTGAAATGCCTTAGTACAGCCTTGCAAATCAGCTGTGAAAAAACACACTTACTTGTAACTGAACTATTTCCCCTCCTTCCAGTGGGACAGGAGAAGGATTTCTCACTCAAGCTGAGAGAACTGATTTCTTGTAAGATGGTTATGATGTAGATTCATCTACACTGATAGTCTTTGGGTGAAGAGCAGATTTTTTTTTTTCTTTCCCTCTTCTTACAGTATTCTGCACATAACAGATAACTGCTCTGAAATCTTGTTTTTCCAGCATCCTTTGTTCAGCACTGCAGTCATCTCTGACTGCATTAGAAAGAAAAAAAATGTTGCACTACCCAAAAGGGGTGATGAAACAACTGCTTGTTAAATGCCTATAGCGTATGAACCATATTCAAATGGTTTTCAGCCTGTAGGCAGGTATTGATTCAAATGTTAATTCACTGTTCTAGCTGCTCTAATGTTAAAAATAGCTATGCTGGTGAGCCTAATTCTTGGGCATGTATTCATGGCTTTTGGTGTGTAAGGTGATTTTATAAAGAAGACTTTGTTACAGATGCAGTTAGCCTTAGGCTTTATTAGCCAGAGAATACTGCATTGCCAGTTAAATAATTCAGCCAAACTTGCTGTTACATTTTTTTTTCTCCTTATTGAAACAAACTGCCATTTGTGTCACTGTCTCTCCAATTTCAGTTGCAGATCGCCTGGGCTGTGACCCTCGAACACGTTTCCAGGTTCCCCCGAACACCAAGCAATGGATCGCTCTGCTCCAGCGAGGAAACTGTACGTTCAGAGAGAAAATCCTGCGAGCAGCTTCCCACAACGCCACAGCTGTGGTCATTTACAACAATATATCCAGTGAAGAACCAGTCACTATGACTCATCAAGGTAAATAAAACAGTCTTTCACTTTTATTCCTTTTTCCCAATGACTCTTTTGCTGTACAGACTGTATCTAAGGTGCTGTTAGCACTGTGCAAATAGTGCTATTTGAAGCAGCCTGTTCTCTATATGATGCTTGTGTGTACATTGAAGTCAGTCCATAGTTCAGGAAGAAATCTTTTCTTCTAGAGTATTTTTAACCAGTGAGGAACATACTCCTCTGCAGAGAGGTTGCAGATGCATTGAGGTTGGGGATTAAATTTCTGTAAGGTCTTAGGTGTCCTGTGTTTCAAGCCTTGCCAAAGTCAAAAAGTTAACAGTTTGTATCATAATATCTAGCATTTTACACAGCATTTTTACCTGAAGAACTTTTATAGTAGTGTGTTGGTTATAGCAGCATGTTTTATAACTACTTGTGATGGAGTCTCTCAAAGGTTAACAATTGCACCAAATTGGAGCTGATGTGCTTTTCTGTGACATCTTACAGAGGGTTTGGTTTTTTGCAGTGTATCTTTCTGGATGCTGTGGGGTAATCAACAGACCTTGGTGATTCAGAGCATGGTTGCCTCTCTAAATTGTCTAGAATTACACTATTTCTAGTCTGAAATGATGCTGAAAGTTGGATTTCGACAGACCTCTATATTTTTAGGACTATTCACATCTAAAATCTTACCGTTATTAGTGAATGAGTTTAGCTGGTGGGAGTCTCATACTGAAGAATTTTTCCTTTGCTACAAATAACTTCCACATTTTAATAACTGTAAGGCTTTCACTTTCCCAGGTTTTATCATTTTGAATTTATTTAGCTTAATCCCAAAAGGCCTGTTTCTCTATTTGATAGATGAACTAGAGAATCTTCTAAAATATTTTTGATCTTTTTTTCTTTAGGCATAGAGGGGGTTGCTTGGAAACCGCATTTTCCTACTTATTGCTGTGCATATAGTCACATAATTGGAGTTGGATTCTTCTACTATAAAAGCCCAATGTCAGTTGTAGCTCTTATGTTGTGATCTGAGCAAACCTCATGCAAGGGAAATGTCCTGTGGCTTGTTCTAGTTCAGTGGGTTTTGACCTTCCCAGTTTTGCTACCACAGGAATTTTCCAGGGAGATGTGGGCTTCTGTGTAACAATCCGAAGCCTGTTGACATTTATTTTCCTTAGTCACCTTCCTTGGACACTTTTGCATTTAATCTGCAGGCAGAAAGCCCCATGTTCTAGTGAAATGTTCCATAGAATGTTGCTTTTTTGGTCCTTCATCACTTCTCTCTGCTTATATGGCATCCCCCTACACCAAAGTCTTCAACTCTGTCTCCTTGACATACCTGTTAGATTGTAAAGCCTTTTATTGTAAATTCTTTTTTAGCAATATTTTTTGACTCCTCGTATAGTTTGGAACATGTTTTTGTGAGAGAAGGACCACCAGGAAAAACACAGGTCTATTACTGCTTTTTCGAATATGTGCTAAAACATATTACAGATTTAATTGCAAATTAAAAATTCTTTTTCTCTTAATGAAGTTACATTTAGCAGTTGATTTGAGAGCAATTGGATGGTGTCTGTCTTCTACTAAGAAGTGCATTGTGTTCACTGAGTGTTAGAGCTATGAAGAGCAGTGTGGTGCCTCTGCAACCAATAGATATAGATATAGATAGATATAATCAATAGATATAGATAAGTTCAGGTAGCTTGAAATAATCTCTCAAATTCTAAGACCCAAGCTGTGCTGTGGAGAAATTGTATCTTGCAAACTGTAAAAGATGACAGAACACCAGATGCTTGGAAAAAATAATAAATCCATCTTTATATTGATTGCAAAATATTCATTCTTTGAAAAGAGTATATAATTACTGGATATAATGCATGTCTTCCTTGCAAGTCTTTTGAGAAACTATTTTTAACTGTATGCACCCAGTCCCTTGGTATACTAGAATCTGTCACTGATCTGTGCATGTGAAATAGAGGTATCTTACATGTGTTTGTAAATGCCCTCTATCATCCAAGTGAAGGGCGTCGTTCCCAGCATGTAGGATATGCTAGACTATGATATCACTGGCAGGAAGGCAGTTTTATGAGTGGTTTTGCTTGCTACTTCTGTTAAAGCAGAGCAAGTATTGTCTGATGTAGAAAGCCTGTGTGGTGGAGAAAATATTTAGTAGCTGTCTCCTTTATAATCAATTATGGGAATAGGAAGGAAGTGCAGGGAAAATAACATTTTAATTCTTTTTATGTGGTTAAAACAGTCCTATTAAATACATATTACTTATTGAACTGATCTAGTAAAAAAATCTAGGTTTTTATATTATTTATCCATGCTGAAGACACTGAAGTATTTACACATTATATCTTGTTCAGAGAATTTTGCTGAACAGATTAAATCTCTTGGTCTTTGGAACAAGTTGCAGACATTATGTCTTGCTGCATCTTCACTGCACTTCTGAGGAAACAGCGTATTCTCCTTTCAGGAAGTTCCTCTATTCAGTGCTGTGCCCAGGAGGAGACTTTCTGCTGTCCTACCGGAGGAGACGTTTTTTAGGATCTATGTCCTTCCACCCAATAGTGGCCCCAGGGGGAAAAAACTGTTCAAGGCAGAAATTTCTGTTCCTCATACATTCCCTTGCAGAAGAACATGGGCACCAGAAGCAACACTTGGGTTTGTTTTGAACAGGGAGGATAAAATTGTGAGTTTAGTTGTGTGTGGATTATTTTAGGTCACTAGGTCAGAGGCAGGAGGCCCAGAATAAATTGGAGTTGTTGCCATCTAATGGCTATTCCGTGTTCCAAGCTGGTGTAGATGGAATTAGACTCAGTAGCTCTGGAGTGGGTCTGCTGCTGGGCTGGGTTGTGCTGCTCCTGCTGCACGCAGCAAGTAGAATCTTCTGCTACTTCCCTCTTTTCCTCAGCTGTGGCTTTAGGTAACTGTAGGCTAAAATGATGCATAAAAACTAAAGCAGAATGCTCTGTAGATTATTCTGTCCAACTGTGGTTTGGAATATAACTGAAATATTCATCAAATCCATCGTAAAACTGTCCCTGCATTACTGAGACCTACTTTGAATTCACAACCCAGGGAATTCGTGTGTGGCTTGTTCAGCTCCTGAGAATATCAAACACAGTAATTTAGATGGTGTAGTCCTAAAGGTATTATCTAATGTCAGTTGTCACCAAATTCTTCTGCTTTGAAGCAGTTATTCAGTATTAATGTAGCCCGAAGGACTGGCAAAGGTGATGCCCTCTAACCTGGCATGTTGGCGAGAAGAAGAAATGAGTCATTGCACATTAAGCTTTTGGAAAAGGAAGAAACAAATCTTCAGTAGCGTAAACATAGTTAACACATCTTTGATTATGTTACAATGGTAATTATTATATTGTTTATAATTCCTAATTGAAAATGTGTGGAGCAAGTATAAATTTAATTCCGCTTCCCACCGCCTTTCTTGGAGATAAATTCATGAGGAAAATCCATCTTACAGTAGATGGAGTTGTCTGACAGTTAACGAGCCTCCAAGCGGAGTGTCTGGAGCAGAGGCTGCGGGACACAGGGAAGCAGTTGCCTGTTCTGGACTTGCCAAAGCTGACAGAGTTTTCCTGAGCCTGTTCCTGGCGGCAGCTTTGCACGGTGTGGGCTTCATCCCCAGCTGCAGTATCGGCCGTTGGGTTCACTTTTCTGTAGCCAGCTGAGAGGGTAATTAGTTCTGTGACCGTGAAAAAGTCCACGGGATCGTTAGTGATTGTAAGTAATTACACTCCTTTTTTAAAGACGGAGATCCAAGCTTCAGCAGCAGAGTAATTCCCAAATCTATGGATTTTTTGTGGAATCAAATCTGATCCAAATCTATGGATTTGTTATTCCTAAACACCACAGTTGTGGTGTCTTTCAGTAAGATTCTCTTACCACTTCTTTTTTTGGAATTACCTGAATGTGTTTGGAATGACAATCTAGATTGATGGTTCTGACTTGAAGTTGCCTGTAGCTAAAATAAAATATTCAACCACATTAAGCTGCCCTTAGTACAAATCCCTATTTTGGGGCTTCAAGATCTGCTAGCCAGAATGGGAGCTACTATTCAGATAACAGCAAAATGAAAGCCACCTACTAATGCTTATTCATCTTACAATATACAAGACTATCTAGAGTTTGTTATCAAAATCTAAGCAAATATTATTTTTTTAGAAGTACAAATCAGGTCTACATGAGGTTAGTATTTGTGATTAATGAAAAAATCACAGGCACTGTAATGAGCCTTCGGATGTTAAAAGTAGATCTAAGGTATCACTTTCAAGACTTTGTTCCAGAAGAAGTATTTGCAAAGATAAATAGTTTTCAAATAAACTGTAATTAGCCTCTGACAATAAGGCTCCTTCTGTGTTTTATAAATATGTGAAACTGGTTAATGAGGAAACACTGAGAGCTGACTGATTTTAGTTTGCGTTTACCCAGTGACAGTATTACACAATTTCTTGGGTGAAAGATTTTTTTTTTTTGTTAGTATACTCTTATTTCAACAGTAAATGTTAAGTAGTTGTGTAAATGCAGTTTGTCCACTTTGCTTCATAGTTAAATGTCAGTAAAGTGCTGAACAAAAGCCAAAATGTATGCATAAATAATGGAATGATAGCCGGAATTTAAAATGATGAATTCCTTTATGTCATGACTTCTTGATTCTTCTAGGATTATTTAAGTGGAATATTTGTTTCCTTTTCAAAGTTCATGGTGCAGGTAGATTAAAAGAAGCATTGTTACAAGAGAAGAATACAGTGTGAAGTGTCTGTAGAAACATTACATTTTATCTGCTCTTTTTCTAGGCTTGTTTTTTTCTAGATGTTTAAAATAAAATAAAAAAATGGCTAAGTTGTGTGCATTAAAAACATGTTTCCCAGAAACAAAGATGTTCCTCGTCGTAGAGGAGATATCAAAGTGTCTTCAAGCTTTCCTGGAGAGTTTTAGTTCTTTTCACAGTGCTTAATATCCTGTGTCCTGCCATAGAAGACAAGGAGCCCTCTCTTTGAGTAAGGGTGATGGAGAGGAAAAGGCCAGTAACACAATTTAAGGCCTCGTTACTACATCCTTGTATCTCTGTAGGACTGGAAGTGTAGTTTTCTCCATTGGGATTCACAGTGGGTATCACGAAGAGATAGATGGACCTAAGAGCTTGTTGACCTTGAGGAAAAGCAAGAGCAGAGCTCCACCATCACGAGTGTATCTGCATGGGTTGGCCCTGGGAAGAAGCAGGGTGAATGACACAGGATTGTTTAGCTGTTACTGCCTCTTCAGACTGTAGGCAGATTTTTCATTGAGAAATATCTCAGAGTAGAGCAATTGGATTATGAAATAATGTGTTAGTAGTTGAATTCTAAACATGGCAAAAAGGCCTGAAGAAACTTTTGGATGACTTAGCTCTCCCTTCCATAAGCTCTTGGCCTTCCTAGGCCCCAAAGCTGATCTACAGGTATGATGCTGAGGGCATGATGTTGAAGCACCATCACCAATTTAATACAAGGGCATTAGAAAAAGCTTTATTTACAAGATTATTGCAAGCACAGGTCATGCATAACACTAATTTAGTGTGTTCCAGGTTAGTGTAACCAGAAGCTGACCAGGCTTCAGTGCTTGTTGTGCAGTTAATTCTGTCCCACCCAGCTTAGCAGCAGCGAGAGCAGCTTTCCAGCTTTTCTGGCTCTCAATTGCATCCCTGTTTTTAAAGGAGCAGAACTTGAGTGGGCTTTTGTCATATATCTGTTAGCAGGACTGTAATGCACGATATACTTCAAAATACTGAAGTGGGGGTATTTGAGTGACAGCCCTATGCCTTGGGTTGAATGGAGATGGTAGAATAAAATGTGTTAAAGCTTCTGTTGCTGCATTCAAAGGGGAATTTTGACAGATGCAACTTAATTTGTATTTCACTTGCAAGTCACAGAAGCCTGGTCTGCCCTAAATTTTGAGTGTCTACTTGTTTGTCCTCTTAAGTAGACAAAGTCCACCTTCTAACCTTGGTAGCAAATGGGTGTTTTTTTTTTTTTTTTTTTTTTTTTTACAGATGGGGGTGTGGGGGGCAGGGAAGGAAAAAAACTTTCTAATAAGTTTTAAAGAGTTTTCTAGGATTAAAGTCAGTGGTTTGAACTTGCCTGAAGTGACTGTTTTTATTCCGGTAGTAAAGACACTTGTGGCCTCTGCAAATACTTACCCCATATTTTGGGATAGCTGCTTGTTCTAGTAGTTAACTGATGTATCCGTGTGAAAGCCTGACTTTTAAGTCACATACTTCATATACTGCTGCTATTTTTTTTCCTGAAGTATTGCAACATCTGTTCTAATGTCTGGCACTACATTATATAGACATCTCAAGGTAAACGTTTACCTACCAGACAAATATTCAGCGTTGTCTGTGTTGCAAATGCAACAGAAAGCAGAACAGTTTTAAAAAACTATTCAGTCTCATTTTAAAATATATGCATTTTTGCATGTGTGTGTTTGGATATCTTGCTTTAGAACTAAATAACAGGCCTCTTATTGTTTGTTTTGGAAGTATTTGATTTGGGACATCTCAAAAAACATATTCTACCCTTGAGATTGCACTCGTGTGTTGACAGCTTGGATGTGCTCTTGTTTACTTTCTGATTAGATCAAAACAAAAATATGTGCAGCTAGACCTGTTTTAATCTGAAGAAATGCCAAGACTATTCCTTTGCTGTCTGCTTTTATGAAAGTTGGTTTTTAGAATGACTTAAATTCTTAAGAGTGAATTACTTTAAAATTTTAATCTGAAATAAAATGAAGAATCTGATGATTTTTTCCCCAATGTCACTAATCATCATAGAATTTATATCTTAAAGCATGTGCTCTGAGTCCACTTCTTTCAGTATAGCTGTGCTGTTAGCTTTCATTTTGATAAAATTGTTATTCTAACGCTGGTAATAGCAGGAACTCGGAAACATCAGCCATAAATAACCATGGAGATCTGTGAATATTATCACATCCCCTTTTGTCTCAACTTTTTATTTTATTTCTGTCTTGCTCTGGTTTTCAACTTCTTTTTCCCTGACTTGTACTTGAATTCCTTGTTTCTGCTTTTCATTAATTTTACGTCTCTATTCTTTCATTTCCAACAGTGTAAGACACTCTTCATGCTCCACCCTTTCCATGTACATCTTGTTTTTCTAGTGCAGCTTCTGTTCTCTCCAACCTACTCTAATTATTATCAGTGTGGAGAGAGATATGTTGCTTTCTCTTCTTGCCTTTCTTTTTTTCTCTGACTTAAAAAGACCTAAGGATTTTTCTTTCTCTTATCTTCTTGCTACATTGGTTTTATGAATTCTGCCCTTTCTCTTTGGCTTCCACCATTCTTGCTTCCACCTCTGCCCCCTTTCAACTCAGCCTTGTTCTGATATTTTCCTATAACTCCAAATAAGACTTTCAAAACTTGATATATAACAATAGGACTTCCTTTGTGCTTTCCTGTTTTCTTAACTGATGTTTTATGGGCTTCTAAATTCTGTCTGCAGTGGCCACACTTGCATTAACTTCCCCAATTAGTATATTTTTTCCATTTATGCAAATGGAGCTTCTGAAATAACCCCTCAATGTGACTAATCATATTTTGATACCTGATCAGAAAAGGATCAAACCTCCTTCAAGCCACTAAACTGTTTTGAAGGAGCATTTCTCCTAGTTGGGAGGGGAGGAGAGATTATAGTCTTCCTTTGTTTATAAGTTCCTGAATTTGTGCTTGCATCCGCAAGGTCATTGCACAGGAAGGTCTGCAAACCATTTATCAGCTTGTCGTACTAGCCAAGAACTAGAATATAGATACAGTTGTCTATATGGCTGAAGTGGACAGGAGACTTAAAGGGCTTAGATCTTTATTCACATTTAAGCGTGAGTTTATTTTGCATGTGTAAAATATCAAGAAAGGCTGTTACAGCTCTGCAATTGCAGCTGTTTGCAGTGCTCCTTTCCCTTAGCAGAAGGGTGGTTTTGTTTTGGGAGCTCCCCTGAAATTGCTACCAGCGAAATTCAGCTGAATATGTTAAGCTTGGAGTGCTCCAAATGAAGCCGTGAAAGGCCTCAGCTATAACTTAAATGTTGTCTGCTATTTTAAGAGAGCAATATTCTTTTGCAAGTGTGAGATGACTGCAGTTTGTCTTCATGCTGTGTCTGCAGCAAGCATCAGCACGCACAAAGGCTTATGAAATTATGGGGGTTTTAGCTGAAAACGTCGCCATTAGAAAGCTGCTAAGCTTTGCTACAAGAACCTGACTTAATTCCCAGTTCGCTTCCAGTGTTGTCCTACCAGTTCCGAAGAGTTCGGTGCCTCTCATGGGTGGTCTGGGACCAGCCTCGCTCCAAATAGGATTCAGATTTGGGTCTGTGGGGGCAGAAGCCGAATCACAGCAGCGGCAGCTCCCGCTCTGCACCGGGCTCCTCGGGATGCCCACCAGGACTGGTCTCGCCCTCCCTTCTCCTCCAGGATGGACCAAGCAGCTGCTGTTTCTGTTTACAAGTTCAGGAGGGAAAAAAAACAGCTCTTTAGCAATTACATTTTACTGGGCAGCTGCTGCCTGTGTGCTCCAAAGGAAAGGCAGTAGCTGGGTGGGAGGTGTCCGAGGTCTCTGTTTTGAGCAGTTGTCTGTATTTGGAGCTTGAGAGATTTTTAGCCAGCCATTAACAAAAATGTATACAATTATTTGCTAGTGATGAGACTAATCATTTCTTAGAAGCAACTTTCTGTAAATATTCTTTGAGAATTGCCAGGTATGGGTAGACTAGTGAGCTGGCAAAGCAGTTGTGTTAGCTCTACAGAAGGCTGTTCTGGATGATACTATTTTTCTCTGATCTGTTTTTAGTGTCTCTGCAGCTGTTAAGTCCTCCTCTCCTCTCCCACTGTAATACTATACAGAATTAGTGATCAATTGCTACTTCCTCTTCCTACAGAGGCTTGCATAGCTATCCTAATTAAGCACTCACGTAGTAAAATTGCAGCTAGAAAGCTGTCAAGGTTGGGATGATGGCACTTGAACGACTTGTAACGTTTACAGATGTTCATATTTATCTTGGGCCTGCTGTCTGTCCCGTCTGTGGTGCAGCGTGCAGCTGGTTGGCATTCCAGCTCGCCGCTTTTCTCGGGACACTGTGTTCTTGGCCACAGAAAGTGTTGCTTTTCATAAGGTTACATAGCAGGGCCACATTCTAGCATCTTGCTGTATTCACTTTTTTTTTTTTTTTTTTTTTTGTTCACGGCCCACCTGATTTCTTATTACTTCACCTGCAGATCTTTACATCTCCCATCACAGAGGCCCAATGAGCGACTGATTGCTTTGCAGATTTAAAAGCATTTTTTTTTTTTTTTTTTTTTTTGTTACTTATGCCTTAGAATTGCAAAGTTTTGAGGTGCTTAAAATAAATGAGTCAAAGTTTCCTTCTGCCCCAAATTCTTCTCAAGCAGAGAGTTCTTCCTCTAAGTATTTGGGGTGATGCCCCTGACAAAAGCAAAGCTATGAACCAAGTCCCAGTTTGCAGTGAGCTCAAGGATGTTAAACAGGCACTGGTTTTCTTTCCTGCAGTTCTGGCTTCTCGCAGGTCAGAAGCAGCAGTAGCGCTTTGGCTGTTCCCGGCTGAGTCATTTGGCATGCGAGTCGCTCTGCAGTAATGCCAGAGGTTCCCTTTGTGCTAGGCCTTGGATAAAGCACAGGACAGACTCTCAGCTTCCTCACCTTCCCTGGGAAGAGGTAGAGACCAGAGCTTTTGCTTTGGATCAAGCTGGACTAGGATCGTAAGATCAGATTTGCTTTGCAGATACCCAGCACAAATCATGTTAATACTGGCGTAATTCCACAGTGCAAATTAATACCTAGTGGGGAAGCATCACAGAATGCTCCAGGGAAAACCATCCCTCCTCTCTCTTTCCTACCAGAACTAGGCATGAAAAACAGAAATGAAGCGTAGAGAAAAGACCAAGCAATGTAAATTACATGTTTCTGATCACTCTTGTGTCTGAGTGTTGGGATTAAGGGAGTACATCTGCATCTACAAGCAGAAGTCTTCAGCTGTAGGGAAGATAGCTGCTGTCCTGTAACTGCTGCAGGTCTGGACAAAGACATTGCTTAGCATCTCTTTCTAATAGGAAGTATGGGAATCCAAGCAATGTTCCTTGATAATAAAGCACGTGGTGGATAATCACTGTTGCTGAGCTTTGCTGCTCACTGAATATCTTAGGTAGCTTGCATGGTACTGGAGACGTCTCTGGAGACCTGGTCTGCAGTGGACTTTGTGTGAATCTGTGGTGTACTGCCGATTTAATAAGCAGTATCCATAAATTATGCTGATTTCTGGTTACTATTTAAAGCTTTTGAGTTGCTGTTACATGTTTTTAAAATACCCAGGCGGAAACACTGACCGTTCTTTTCCTGCTTACATCCATGTTACTGGGACGCAGCAGGAATTCTTGACTATGCCTTTAGACTTACAATTTTAATGAAATGTTAAGATTTAACGGGGAGGCCAATTTAGGGACTGCAAGTTATTTTCAAGGAATTGTGTAAATGCGAATTTATGAGAGTATCAGTTCTTATTTTTGAGTATTTCTATCAGCTTTGTCCCAAATGTTAGAAAACTCTGAAACTGAGGCTAGTGACTATAAATGTGACTCCTTGGCTTTGCTCATGCAAAGCTGTAGTACAGACCCCTCTTGGAAAATTATGTGGCTTTTGGGGCCTTTCATGTGACTTAGCAACTGAGCTAAGGTTTCAGAAATGCTCTTTTGAGTCTTCCTACACCATTTTCAGGGTAGAGTAACTTCTTAAAAATAGAATTTTGATTAAGACTTTCATTTCCTTGCATGGAAATAGGACCTCACATTCTGTCTGAGCTGTTGCATTAAATCTCTATAACTTAAATTCACTTAAATTCTGTAACTTCAATCTACTCTAAATCCACAGTCTCCATGCTGAAGTCGCACACGTTTTACAGTTCCTCTTTCAGAGAATGTGAATTGGAGCAAACAGATGGAGCAACGAGATGAGCAGATTTTCAAGGATTTTGAAAATAGACCTTGAAAGGGCTTTAGTGTAGGAAGTAAATAGATCTAGATGGGCAAGAATGGCACACATTAGATGTGTGATTAGTTTTTTTTTTTTTTACTTTTTTTTTCTGCCTTTTTCCCTATAAATTTTACTTTGATCTTTGAATAAGATGAGAATTCTCCTGAGTTAGATACTCCAGTGTGTGTAAGAGGCTTCATTTTTTAACATGTAGGTGCTCTCTGCCCTGAAGGTGATTTCACTCTTTTGCCACAAGAGTTGAGCGATTCTCTTGGTGTCTCGGTGCCTCCTGTCCCAAAGGAAAAATTCTAGGCAACCTGGAGGAAAGACACTTAAATAAAATAACAAGAGAGATACGTGTTCAAAGTGGAGTTGAGAAACTCCATGGTATCCTATTGAACATATCTTTGTTCAGATGATAAAATCAGCACTCAAACTTCTGCTAAACTTGCTTTTGTCTGAATTGATCTAGGTAGAAGCAACTTACACTCGGCTCTGGACTGTGACTGCCCTAGCAACATCAGTGTACTCCTTTTCTAAAGCTTTCCTTCCATGAGCTGTCTGTTTAAATACTCTCAATTTCAAATATAGAGCACTTTTTAAAGCTAGTTCAAAGTCCCCACAGTAGTTGTAATCAAGAAGCACTGTTTAACTGTCACTGGAGATGTGTTGCTATGTGTGGAGCTACCAAGTGTTTGAATGTTAACGCCCTAATTTGAAAATCAACGTTTGAAAGACAAGCTATGAGTGCCAAGAAGTGCATTTCTTACGCCACGCATGGCTGAGATTAGCTTCTTCAAGTTGTCAAATGGTTTTATATTTGGAAAATGTTGTGAGCAGTTTGGCATGTAAATGTTGAGTGGAAATTAAATATGTTTTTCTTTCCTCATAGGAACTGGAGACATTGTTGCTGTCATGATTACAGAATCAAAGGTTAAGGAGATCCTGAATTATTTGGAAAAGAATATCTCTGTCTTGATGGCAATAGCAGTGGGATCCCGTGTTCCTCCAAAAAACTTCAGCCGAGGCTCTCTAGTCTTTGTGTCAATATCATTCATCGTTTTGATGATAATTTCTTCAGCGTGGTTAATATTTTACTTCATCCAGAAGATCAGGTACACAAGTGCACGTGACAGGAATCAGGTAAGGGAACTCCCTTGCTTATCTAAACTACAGAAATGATTTCCTATGTACAGTAGTTCATGGAGAGCAAATAATCTCTTAGGACTATCCATCAAGCCAGTATTCAAAAATAGCTTTGTCCAGCAGCATACTTTGCCTCTGAACAGGGATTTTGTGTAGCAAATTCTTGCTTTCTTGAGTAGCACCAATGCAAGTTCTTACTAAATGCAACAGGAAAGAGTAGAATTGAAGCAGAATATTTTAAAATAGGTTAATAACTGTGGGTCAAAGGGGAAGAGGGAATGTTTGTTGGCTGTTACGTGCTGTATAGCGTGTTGCTTAGGGCATTGGGAATGAGTAGGAGAGTTAAACTGTGAATGAACGTGTGTAGTGGAACGCAGAGCTAATGTTTTGGGTCTTTTTTTTTTTTTTTGTGGAGGGGAAACGTTAACTGCAGTGAAACGGATTAGTTAATTCCCCTTAAGTCCTTATTCCTTATAAATTCTATCCATGCTATAAAGGATAGCTTTAGCAATAGGTAGAGTAATACACATATTGTACTGAGGCCTTATCAGACTACACTATCCTGAAGGTTACATTAAGAAAACTAAGGAATAGTGTTTGGTGGTTTCTCAGTAACATGCACCTGTTTAAGATGATGCAAGATTTGGACTGTATAATTCTACTGCTCCTGTAACTTAAGCAATTATCATGTCTGAAATGCCCTTCTTATATTCTTTGTCACCTCCAATTTAAGAATTTGTGTGTTTGAGCTAAAGAAGGTCATCCTCAGATGTCCAGAATAAAACAAGTCTTCAAATACAGAATGAACTCTGGAAGTAATTATTTCATGTTGTGTTAGTGTGGCCATAGTGAGTCATTGCCTCCATACCGTGCCTTGTCTTTTCTTGGGAAGGAGCAGTAGATCCTGGGAAATCTGTGTTCTCCTTGCCTCTGCATCTCTGCAACCTGTAGTCACTGATTCTCTTCCTCTGAGTTAAGATATGAAATGGAGGGTCCCACTGCAAGGCACAGCTTGGGATATCTTCTATTCAAGACTACTTGTAATTATTGAAAGCTTTTAAATATTCCACTAAATATTACTTGGTCAAGCCTAAACCAAATGCCAACTTAGAAAGCCTCAGCTGTGACAGAGGATTTCCTTCCTAGTTTCTGGAAATAATGTCTGACGCTCCAGATCCCATGGGCATTTTGTCGACTTTCCTAAGAATATCATTCTCAAATGACCACATTGTAACTGGTGCTTAGTGAGGTCCCCTGGGATGGTGAAAGTTTAAATATAACTGTTACTCCATGGATGTCGGTGGAATTCTAAATTGTTCCTGCTGCCTCCCCTGCGTGGTTCTAGGCTTCTTCAGAAGGCCTGTGCTTCAAAACAGCTGCTCCATGGGGAAAGGGCTTTAATGACCTTTTTTCTTGCTGTAGATTTTTGCAAAGGTCAGGAGAAACTTGATAAAAATTTTATGTGGTTTAAAAAGCTGGGCTTATTAAAGTTTAATAAGAAGGTGGCGACAGCTACAGCTCTTTCTTGAAGAGCTTTCACAGAGAAAACGCTGCACTGTTAGTGATAACCCGTTTTAAGCTGCACTGTTTTTCAGTTATGTGTACGGGCATGTTTCCTTTTATTTTTTTTCTCCCCTTCAGAAAATATCAAAAACATGCTGTGTTTTGTAGATGGTGCGAGTAGATACTGGTTTTCACATGGTTGCTCTTGTGCACTTCCTCCAGAGCAGTTATAAAGCTGCTTTGCCTGTCGTGGTGGCCTTTTCCATCAAGACACTTGTGCGTTATAAAAGCAGGTTTCCTGTATCCTGGTCCCCTAACCATCAAAAGAGCAAATCCCCATCATTTCCAGTGTTAGCTAACAAGTATTTGTTAAAGTTTGAAGATTTTGCAGTGGCAAGAGTGCACTGCTTAAAGTCAGTAGCAAAAATGCTTTTCATTGATGTGGGATGTGACTAGCATCAGCGATACATACTGATAACGGGCTAGACCCCTTCCTCACAAGATACCAATTTTACGAGTTTTCAAGCAAATAAATTCCTGTGAAGACTAACCTGAAAACCTAGTGTGCTTCCCATGCAGCTCTAAAAGGGAGACAATGAAAGTTATTTAGTGTATTAATTTACATAAGAGAATGTATACGTTTTTGGAAGTTTTTTTTAATGAATTAGTAATGCTTTCAATAGGAAGATAGTATCTTAGGTAAGATTTCTTTTTTTGCACTGCAGATGCAAACTTATGCAGTATAGATAAATATAAATACAACCCATAGTTATTTAGGTGTTAATGTCAACCATTTAAGTTAAATGCCTCACCATATCTTTCCAGTTTTGCTCCTTTTGGTTGTGCAAGGATAATCTGTTGCAGTGAAACAGCAGTGTGACAACATTTTCTGCGGCATTAAGTACATAAACCCATAGGTCCATTGCAGGACACGTGATGTAGACTTGCTTAGATTGAGCAGTGTTTGCATGTAGAAACAATGGGATGGGATTTCTGATGTCAAGAGGTATATAATGCCTTCGTCCCCAGCTGTTCCTAGTGCTCTGCTTCCTGCTTTAGTAATTGGATCCTAGTATTTTTTTATTCATATCCCAACAAATGAAAGAGCCATTCTTCTATGGAAAACATCAAAAAATACTGTGCTTCTGTACAGATTATGGTTATGGCGGTATGGTTAATGGTCTTAACACAATATATACATTTGTGGTGGCCTTCTGAGATCTTGTCTGTTTTTCACATCAGAGCAGCCCTGTTGGTTTCACCTTGTATTCAGAGAAAGTGTGACACAAAGGAGAGAAAAGTAACTTAAGCTTGAAAATTAACTCCTTCCTATAGAGGATGTGGGCACAGAAAATGTGCATCATGCTCAGTGCTGGATGGGAGTTTCATTTTGCAGTTCACATACACAGAGCACAGGATGAGAACCCTGCCTTATTTTCAAAGGTGAAATGTTTAGTGCAAGATTGCGATGAGGGAGGAAATAAATGAACTTCCTTATTCCAGCTGGGGTAAACCCCATCTTGCTTCTCTGGTTACTAAAACAAGGAAATAGGAGCTTTGTTAGCTAGGTGCCCTGGCCCTGGGGCCCAGTGAATCAGCTGCCATTCTTAACTGGCTGCCAAGTGGGACATTGCAGCAAGAATTGGTACTTCAAGCACAGAGGTAGCACCTTCCCTCAATCCACCAGAGCTGGTAATTAAAAAAATAAAATACCTTTTGCAATCAGAATAAGGTATGTTAATCTTCAAACCAGTATTAATTTCAGCTTTAGTCCAGTCTTGGCTGAGTTACTTAGATTTCATAACCCATAAGCGTTTTCTTTGTGAAATACTGGTGGTTTGAGGTTATAGTGAGGATGAAATTGGGTAGCTCTGAGTATCTCTTACGTCTCAGAGTAAGGTCAGCCTACTTAGGAAGGAAAAACAAATTTTAAGCTTAAGAGAACAGGAATATATTAGTGTTTTGCACAAAAAAGCAAACTGAACAGAATAGAAATGAAAGGGGAGAAATGTTTCATTTTTCCCCTGCTGTTAGTTTTGTTGCACAGGGTTTGGGCCATTTCTGTAGACTGTTTTATGCAGTCCACGGGGTTTATGCCCACACACATTGAGTGCATTTGTGGGCTCTGCAGCTGGATTTTTCCTTCCTGACAAATCCAGCTGTGACTCTGCTGTGTGCCCTTTGGGTTTTATGTGGGACTACTGTCAGAGTGTATGGCATTGTAAGTATCTAGCCTGAATAAGTCATTGTAAGGTATAGAAATACAGTCTGATTATCAGGGTTTAATTTATACTCTTTTCTTTACCCCTCTATTAGCGTCGTCTTGGAGATGCTGCCAAGAAAGCCATTGGTAAATTGACAACCAGGACAGTAAAGAAAGGTGATAAGGTACAATAATATTTCAACGTAATAGTCTTGAACCTCATGTTTAACTTTTGTCAGCGGAGACAATTTTATGCTTGTTTTTTTTTTTTTTCCATTCCTCTTCAATTTTTGATCTTAGATTTCTTGTTGGGAGATCATCTTGTGGTGCAGTATTTAATGGGTCTTGTGGTATTTATGTATGCTGTAAGTCTGTGCCTTTCAAAGAAGTTTTCCTTGCTTAAGGACTTGTTGCACTGTAGCTGGCAACTGCAATTGAGAGTGGGTTTGAGTGCTCTCTGAGTAGGGTTTTTTGCTGGTGTTTGTGAAACTCTGAGCTTAGAATCATTTTCAGCTCTGCCTGTGAAAAATGATATTGCTGAAAGTGAGAAGTGGTCAAAACACAGGACTAGTCTTGGCTACAAAAGGAAATCCCAGCATAAAAACTTAACCGAGCTTGTATAAAATATATATTTTTGCTCCAAACTGAAGTAAATCCTCAAGGAAGATTGCTACTGTATTTTCTGGTGAATCAGCTGACTATTCATTCTTCCAGTTGGTTACCAGCTCAAAATGAGGGGAATGACCTTTTAGGTATGAGAGTAAAGGACAATTTGGAAGTAAATGGGATGTTTCCAAGTTATGTTGGAACATAACCCAGTCATTGTTTAGCCCCTTCCTAGTAATAGCCACGTTGTTGCAATGCAATTCACATTCTAATCGAAACTGCATTTACCTTAATTGTAGCCTAACCTCTTGACTTGAATTTCTGTTCTCTTCGTTTTAGGAAACCGACCCAGACTTTGATCATTGTGCTGTCTGCATTGAGAGTTACAAGCAGAACGATGTTGTCCGTATTTTACCATGCAAGTAAGCTAGTAAAGTTGCTTTGTATAGAAACAATTTTCTTTCTGCTTCTCTGCTTCATTTTGTGCAAAATCTGCATTGCAATTTACAGACATGTTTGTTAGATGCTTCCAGCCCTAATATTAGTCATTTATCTTGCACTGTCTATAATACCAGAAGGTGTGAAGGTGGTTGCTGGCACAGTTATGGACAGCAAAGGGTTTTTTTTTCTTCATTTAAAAAAGAGAATCTTCAAAAACTGGCCTTTTTGGCATATGAACAGTGGGAAGCTATTACGATTGTAATGAGGGGAGATTTAAAGACTGAATAGTGGCCAGACACAATAAACATAATTGTAATGAATTAGATAATAGCTACAACCTTCTGCACAGTGGATCTGCAGCGTCTTGTTAGACTGTTTCAGAAACCCACAGCCAAAGAAATGTGATGCTGCCAGCCCTCACACCTCCTCTGACATCAACCACTGGGTCCTCAATGTTTGGTTTCTCCAGTGCCCTGTGTTCTTGGCCTATGCCTGCATATCCTGCATTGGTGCTTAAAATGTAACAGCTTTTTCCTTGCTCTGCACCATTCTCTTGACACAGGCTTTTGCTTTGTTTCCATTTCACTTCATCCTAGAGTTTTCTGTGATGCTGAGTTTTTTTGGATGCTCCTTTGAGTGGTTTTCTACCTGATGATTTTTGGGGGGAAGTGAGTAATTCTTAGCAGTTATATGCATTACCCAGCACTTCTCATCCTTTTATTCTGAAGTGCAAAACTTTCTTACATCCATATACAAACAAGTTCTGTTGCGCACATGTGTGTGTGTATATACACATAGCCAAGATCCAGTAACTTGGCCGGTGTTTAGTATATAAAGAGTTTGTGTGTGATACTCTAGAGGCACCTAAGTCACAGTGTTGGAGTCGAAATATGATGCATCAGGTAAGTATTCTACTATTGAAGCTAGGCAGTTGATTCCAATTACTTTTCTATATTTTCTTTACACCTTGGGCAGTGGGAAGCAATGAACTGTTTTAGATGCTCAGTCTTGTGCTTGATTAATATAACCTGCAAATGTTTGCTTAGAAGTATTTGAAAAAGAGCTATAAAGATTTATAAGACTTTGACCAAACAGATATAGGTCCATTTTTTTTAACAGTTGAGTTGTTTTTACTCATTCAAAGATGACGTTATCTTGCCCCATAAAAATATTACTCCAAAGACAAAATACATTTCAGTGTTATGTTGTATTATTAGGTAAAGCTACTGTGTGAATTCAAGCTCTACTCTTTGGTTTATTAATATTATCTGGAAATTGAGAAACTTCTGGAACAGTAATTTTGAACCATGAAGCTGACTGATCAAAAGCTTCAGTTCTGTAATTCAGGGTGACACTAAATTTCAGTGCATGAAATGGATGTTCAGAAATCCTCTTCCTCTGTGCCTTTCTGAATCCCTCTCAATCTTTTCATTCCACCTCAGTCACCCTATTATTTATTATACTGGTTTATTGCAAGGTGAGGTAGGGTTCAAAAACCAGCTGTAGCAAAGCCCTAGCTGGGTGATGACCATCTGGATACTGGTTAGCAATCCCTGGAAGGATTGCTCTCTGCAGAAGTCCTAAGCAGATACTGCTGCAGGTGAGAAAGCTGTGTGCAAGAGAACCCCTGACCCCCCAAAAAACTCTGTTTTTGAATACTTTGTGCAGTACTGTTTAACATGTTGTGAGCCACAGTCCTGCAGCTTGGGGGACAGGTACAGCCGCCTCATGGAGCTGGATGAAGGTTCACCTGACTGCTAGCTCAACACAGCATCCTCCAGTTCAGCCTCGCCACATATGGAAAAAACAAAGCACTTATGTAGATGCTTTCTGTTCTACTTTTTACAAAAATATAAGGTCATCAAAGGCTCAGATTACATTCTTGCCAAAGGTTGTTTGAAGACTGTTGTGTTCACGTTCTACTTCTCCTTTTGAAATCCCACTCTTTGTTGCAGTTCAGTTTTGTGTTGAGAGCAGAAACGTTTTGGTTAGACAGGAACTGTGAGACAGGTAGTTTCCACAGGACCTCATACTTGTAGCATGGGCCACTGGGCCAGGCAGTCCCTGCAGAGATGAACCCAGTAAATTTTAGATTGCCTGTAAAACTGTTCAGTCTGCTGAGAGGCATCTCTTCTAATCTTGTTTTGGAGATTTGCTCCCTTTCTGCTTCCTGACTTTCCAACCTTCCATTCAAGTGCAACATGCAAAACTAGTGACAATGACATCTGCAAGACAGCCTCGAAGACAGATTTGAGAAAATCGATTGCAAGAAACTATGGGGAAAATGGCTTGACCAAGAGGAGGCAAATGAAAGGCTAGGAGTGTGTCTAACTGGGATTTTGGAAGAAGTTATCATTAGACAGAAGGAATCGCTGACAGACAGGATCCCTGCTGATTTCTTCAATGTGAAAGTAGCATTTCCCTCTGCTGGCTCCCAGAATTGTTAGGCCCGGTTGATAGTCTGGCACTGTGTGCTTTTGTAGAGAGGAGTCTGGCTCGCACAGGCATACGGGGCCATCCGGATAATTTGCACCTAAATTCTGTATCCAGATATCATATTTGTGATGGGGAATGTTTTACCAAGTGGAAAATTGAGACAAATTTAAAAAAAGACAAGCAGTGCAGTTAAGCCTGTATCCTTCATATTGTACCACAGATGTAGAAGTATGTTCAGTACTACAACCTCCGGGCAACATCTACGTGTTGCTTTTAGTACACAGGAGGCATAAGTCCTCTCTATTCCCAGCCCACCTCCGTGCAGGCAGAAGGGGTCATTTTCATACGTAAGAGCCTGAGAAACACTTTTTTACGTGTGAATGTCATAGAATAAGTGTTTAAAAATAAGAAGCATAAGCAAATGTCAGAAGGATGCTAACAAAAGACAAGGCTCATGGATAATTTTATTCATTCAGAGGGAGTTTTTTCTTTTTCTCCATTTACTTCATCTCCCTGCAGTGGAGATGAATGGGCACCGTGTGAAAAGTGATCAGGGAAGATGGTGTGTAGGAAAGATGATAACCGAGAGAAAAGGGAGGGGGAGAGCCAAGTGACAGGAGAAAAGCGTGGGGAATGACATTGGAAGGGCAGCAGGCTGGCCTGGGAAGGAGGAAATCCATGAGGCAGAAAGAATTAAAGGAGTAGCAGACATTTGAGAAAGGAAAGGAAGAATCAATTGGGCAGTGAAGACGGATGTAAAAGGGCATTGTGCAGGGCTAAACTATGTTATATATGTTCCGAGCCAAATGTTTATATTCTCTAGCAGTGGGCAAAAGGGGGCAAATTCTCTAGCAGTGGGCAAATAGTGAAAGTGACTGAAGCCACCTTTTTACCAGCTTTAAACAGCAGCTTGTTTTATATTTTTCAAAAAAGAGCTGATTAACCCTCGGTTTCAGAGCTGGCACCTGCCCTCTCTGCAGTGCCTCTGCACCCCGTGGTGGACGGCAGCAGCTCCCTGTCCCGGCGGTAGTTTTGGCAGGAGGAAGGGAAGCTGCTGTGCCCTGGCATTCGTGCCCGGAGGCAGAGGGCACCTTCCTCGCGGCCGGCCGGGCGTTGCTGCTCGGATTTGCTGGCCACAAAGGACCATAAGTGCCCACGTGTCCCCCCAGCCATGAGGGCTGTCCCTGCAGCCTCAAGGATGCTGCTCCGCAAGGCAACACGATGCTCAGGTCTCCTTAGACTGCTGCCCTGGGAAAGAGCAGATAAGGTAGCGAGTTCTAGAGAAACAGCGCTTGTAAACGCGTCTGAACCCTTCCCCTTCTGCTCTGTGCTGTTTGGAGCTGTTGCACCACCACAGGGCTGAGCTGAGCTCCCTCTCCGTCGAGCGCTGCAGAGAAGTTGTCCCGCGCGGCGCTCGCGGTTGCGGTGTTGGCTACGGGCTGCAGGCCCTAGCCCTGAGCATGCTGACAGAGTGGAAAAACACGTGCAGGTCACCTGCCTGGCACTGTGCCCATGCTGGGGGCTCCTGCGGGGCCACCGGGCTCTCTGCTGGCCTTGGTTCCTCCTGCCCTCGGAGGCCAGAGCCACAAAAGCTGCATCCCGCTGGCCTCCCTGGTGCCTCCTTCCCCAGGGAGCGTAGTTGACTGCTGAGCCCTAAAGCAACTCCCCGGGCGCTCATCAGATTTACAGTTTTAGAAAGCTTATTATTGAACAAATGACAGAAATATGACAGTGGAGAACGTTTACAACAGCATAAAATGCAAGGGCTTGCTTTGGCAGCCTGAGTTTTAAAAGTAATTCGTGTGTTTATCACCGTCATTGCTTTAAACTGCTGCTTTACTCTTGGAAACAGAAATCCAGACAGAGCCTGAGCCCTGCTGATGGTATCAGCAAGCGTTTTAAGGAGCAGATAAACAGCATAAATAGTACAGAGCCATGCTGATTTAAATCAATGCATAACCTTTGGGGGACTGTACTTTTTAAAGCACATCACCAAACATCCATGGAGGTTTAGGAATTGAAAGCAAAGAACGATGAGGTCAAAAAAATAGTTGAGCTGTTCTGGTGCATTTGGACTGTATAAAACTGCTAACGACTCTTTAAGATAATCCATAATATTTAGCTGATACATGTAGGAATCCGTATCAATAGGCTGCTTCACTTGACTCGAGTGCTTTTATAGTGCTGAGCACTGATGAGCTGATAAGGATGTATTAAAGCTGTTCTCATGCTTCTTTGGAGTCTTCATGTCTGCTGTTTCACAAAATATTAGATTTTCAGGTTTGACCTACTCTAAACAGATCTCAGAATCTTAAAAGGAAATGTAAGCAACTGAAAGCCATAATTTGCCTAATAGAACAATAGCATTGTTATTACCGATCAGTAGATTTCAAACATTTTTTATCACCAGAGGACTTTTAAATGTTGTTTTCTGTAGCTTTGTGAGCAATGAGTGCGATAAGAATCAACAGTAGAAATAGGTCTGCATTTTGTACACTTATTTCAGCAGTAAGCAGTGTACATATCTTATTTTTCATCACTTGTTACCCTGTTGCTAAAGCATACTGTCCAGCAAAGTGACTAAATGAGATATTTAAATTTGCTTAACAAAGCGGTCTGGTGCTCAGCTTTGCACTGTGTAGTACAGAGAGCTTTGCTTTCTGTACTACATAGCAGGCCAACCATGAACGTGGAAGTAACACTGTTTTCTTCTGAAAAGTGGCAGTAGAAACACATTAAATCCTGTTATGCTGCTCTGTGATTACAGCTTCAGCTTCTTGGCCAATAACACATACAGTTTTCCAAGTTTCCATTCCTGCAAATTCTGTGTGGAATACAGATAAGGAAAGTTCCTTCCCTCCCTGTACATGTTCTGTTGCCTGCACTGTGCTCTTTCAGACTTGGTAGCCATAGACAAAAAATAACTGTATTATTTCATTGCATGTTTATTCACAATTTTAGGAGCTTCGTAGGTGACTTTCTGGAGATCTAAAAGCAAATTATCTAGTAACATGCCTTGTTCAGTCTCTGCTCTTAAAGTCATGTGTGAGAGAGAGGAAGGAGGTCCCAGACTCTGTGATGAGTTTATTGAGGCAGAGCAGCACATGTAACCTGGGACAGGAGGGGAGATAGAGCTCTAGAGATTTGTGCTGTCTAAGGGATGTGCATAACCTCTTGCAGACTGTGCTGCTGATGCCTCAGGTAGGTTAAAAACACCTTGTTCTGCCACAGCCCTTTCGCCTGTTCATATTAGAGCAAAGCTGCTTGCAGGCTAAGCAGCCCTTCGGCTTGTTGGTCTTTGTCATGATCCCTGTTTGTGGTATGCAGGTAAAGCTGCTCTTGACTTTTGTCTCCCAAGAGGTTCTATAACCATTGCTGCTGGAAGTGCAAGATCTATATTCCTCCCATAGGCAGTCAGTCAGATTTGGTTATTTTGCCAATTCTCTAACACATAGAAAGTCTAGTGAGAACTTTCTGCCCTGAAAATAAATGCTTTAAATTGGTTCTTTGCCTGAAAAGGCAGGAGAACAAATCTGTTCCTTTAGTTTAGATATGTTGTTATAGTCGCTGCATACTCTTTTCTTGTTATTTTGATTTGTATCAATTCAACACTGTTAGATTTGTATTCACGTGACTAAAAGGTTTTGTAAGCCATGTAGGTGGCAATTCAAGCTGTTCACCAGCACAGAGTTCCCCACTGAGAAAGTAGAAGCCTATTTTGCTTTTTCATCTCTGAAAGGGTTTTGCTTTTCTGCAACCATCATATGATGATAGACATGTTTTCTTTCCAGATATTAAGAAATACTGTACAAAAAGCCTTTTAAAATACTGTTTCTTCTTTTCATTCAGACGTGCTTATTTTAAAGGCCCTTGCAAAATCAAACACAGGATTATCCAATTTACCTTTAAAATTTGTAAATAGGCTGATTTTCAATAGAATTAATTTCTGATGAATCTGTGGGATACCTACCTGATTTATGATCAGCTTCTTAGCAGTAATTGAGGCAAGGCTTTACATGAGGTTATGATGGGGAATTTACATTGCCCTTTTTATGCTGTCCATGTGCCTACTCATATCCACAAAAAAAGGCAAAAAAAAAAAATCCCAATGTGGATTATTAGTAACTTTGTCTTTATTGCAGGCAGCATGAAACACTGACAATTCTCAAATTCATTCACCTAGTTAAAAAAGCAACCATTTACAAGCTTGTTGAAATAGTTCTTATGTGATTTGCCACTCTGCATTATTTAATATGTGTCACGGCTGTTCTTCTAGGCACGTTTTCCACAAAGCTTGTGTGGATCCATGGCTTAGTGAGCACTGTACGTGTCCCATGTGTAAACTGAACATCTTGAAGGCCCTGGGAATTGTGGTGAGTTACGCTGTAATGAAGAAAGAATGCTTACTTGGTTGCTTTTTCTTTCTAAATCTCTTGTTGTGGTCTCCTCTAGATGTTCTCAGATCTGTTTATACAGTAAATGCTGTGTCCAAAGCTGCACAAAGTGCATTAGTTGCATTTTCCTTGTGTAGAGCAGCTCATGGCTTAGGGGTCGTCTTGGCGCTGGTTTTGTTGATGGGTTCACAAGGGGATAGATGGGCCTCAAAGATGATTTTACTGTTTTTCCCATGTGAGAAGCTCTGAGCATGGGCATGATGCTGCTCTTGAAAGAAGGAAATAAGGGAGAAAAAGGAGGGCATGTGAAGATATTTATTCGTGGCAACTGGAGAGTTTTGCCCTGACTAAAGCACCTTTTGAATCGAGCACAGTGAGAGAATTAATATTCAGGTCTCTATTTCTGGCTGTGTCAATTGAAAAATTGCACAGTTTCATATTGTGGCTAAGCTATTTTTGCAGTTAAAACCATACCATGAAATTTTAGAGAAGGAGACAGTAGATGTTAGTGCATGTTATGCAAGACCTTCCTGCTGTGGAAATAGAGCTCAAAGAGAGGAAACTTGATAATTGCTCACAGGAGTAAACGATACAGGCTTGCACTGGCTATCATGCAAGCGTGCTTGAGTGCCTTTACTGAATCTTAACTTCATTGTAAAGGTAGAAGAAATAGGATCAACTTGACTGAAGAGAGAACTTTGTGATGTATTTTTCTCCCTCTATGATCTGAGGAGTCTCAACATCTGAATAAAACGTGCATGTGTGGTTGTATTCAGTTCATATGCTTCCTACATGTTGACTGCTTGCCCTTTTAATGAGGGAATCGCTTGCTTTTCCAGCCAAACGTGCCGTGTACAGATAACGTAGCCTTCGACATGGAAAGGCTCACGAGGGGCCAGCCAGCAGCCAGGCGCTCGGCTCTTGGTGACTTTGCCAACGACAGCTCCCTCAGCCTGGAGCCCCTGCGCACCTCGGGGATGTCGCCGCTCCCCCAGGACGGGGAGCTGACTCCAAGGTCAGGAGAGATCAACATTGCTGTGACAAGTAAGTTTTCACTGGCTTCCCTTACAGTTCTCTGGGTTTTTTGGTATGTGGCACTTGCTTTGGTTTTGTGCCACAGGGCAGTGGTAAAAGATGTTCTTGCAGAGATGAAGGTGACCTCAGTGTCTCTGTAGGAAGCGTATGCTCCACTTTGAAACTGATAACTCTAGGTACAACAGTGCCAGCAGTTCCATTATTAATGGTATATCCATTTAGATTTCTGTACAAAGAACACTGGGTGAAATTAAAAAAAAAAAAAAGTACAAAACAAACCTCCTGAATTTGGTAACCAGCATGAGAAGCTGAATCGTCACAAACAATACTCTTCTAGAATATTTTATGTGCAATAACTTATGCATGCATAAATATTTTAGCTGGTTAATATTTCTGCAAGTATTTTCCCCCTGAGATTGTTACTACTGGAATTGTGGTGTCCCTCAGCAGACAATTTTTCTCTTTCAAAATTTGTGAATGTAAAAAGTATCTGATGTACCAACAGTTCTGAGTTTTTCCAGGTGTTTTATGAGATCAGAAATTTGTTCCTGCGCTGTTTTCAAGCTCTTATCCAAAAAAGCAGCATGGGAAATCTCCACAGCATAGATTTTTACCTGAGATTTTTAATGTATAAGAAGTCCTATAGCGAATACAGTATGTATGGAATTTCATTGTATTTCTAAATGTTGTAGGCACTCAATTTGATGCATGAATGGTTGGGTTTTTTTCTGGCTGAAATACAGAAATAGAATTCATGCAGCATAGCAGTTTAATTTTCTCCTTGTATTTTTGTTGTGTATCCATAATCTAAATTTGAAATCTATCACTGTCACCTAATATATATATTATATATACACACAGTGTTAACGATATAGTCCATTACACAGTGTTTATTTATGCACAGGAAGAAAACAAACATATCATTCAAACAAGCAGGAAACACTTTTCCTATGGACATGGACATTTTGTTAGTGTCCTGGTTTGAGGTGGAAAAATCCAAGCACAGAATCTAGATCCTTTGCAAAACCAGGGAGTCGCTGTCATCACTGATGGTTCCAGTGCCATTAAGGAGAGAGCAAATCTGCTGGTTCTTGGATGCATATGATGTAAACCAAAGGCCATATTTTGCAAAAGTGTATTTGTATTCCAACATATTACTACATGTCAAATTGATCCTAAAGGTGTAACACTTTAAACAGTGAACATTCTTTAATACCATTAGTTTTGTTTCTTCTTTATTTTTAAGTGTCTGTATATATGCACTAACGCTGAAATGATTTTTTCCATGTCGTATTTCTGTCTATAAAGCAGAAAACTTTAATTATGCTTTGCTCTTGACCAAGTGGTCCTATTTTTTGTTGCAGAATAGCACTGTCGCATTTGTTCAGGGAGTTAGGGGGCAAAGACGCAAACAAATCTGAAATGAAAATACGTTGGATGTGAAAAGACACATCCCAGCAAACCCAAAGCAACCGTGACAGTCGTCTTTCTGACTTGGGGCCAGGCTGAATTCTCGTGATATTTTCCCTCATTTCTGCATTTCACTTTCCAATGTTTAGCAGCCTGTCTTTATCGCTAACCGTTGGGCTCAGCCAGGAAATGCTGTTTTGCCACGTGTTTTTTCTGCACCCCTTTCCACTTCTTCTTTGCTAGCCTCCTCCAGGCAGTAACCCTGTGGCTAACCTCCTTCTGCTTCACTTCCTGGTGCCAGCCATGGCTTAGAAACCTCCCGTCTTCCGCCCGTGGTGTTTGAGGGGAAAGTTGGCATCGCTTTGACATGAGCCTTCTCCCACGAGTGATTTCCTCCCTTTCCTTTGTCAACAGAAGAATGGTTTATTATTGCCAGTTTTGGCCTCCTCAGTGCCCTCACACTCTGCTACATGATCATCAAAGCCACAGCTAGCTTGAATGCTAACGAGTAAGTAAATATTCAGATGTTTCTATATATTTCCGGGGTGTGTGTCATAGTGTTAGGAAGAAATACTGAGCAAACAGAGGGAAAAAATGCAGTTTTTCTGCTTTTCTCAAGTGTTAATATTTCACTAATAACAGTAGGCTCTAGGGTAACACTGGAATGCCTCTTAATTTCAATGTAGTTGGGTTGTATACGGTAATCTCCCCACAAAAGGGAAGAGTGAAAGGGGGAAGAATGACAATATTCATACCCATTTTTGATCAGTGATCTCAGTGGAAGTTAGGTTTATGCATTAATCCTCATGAAGTTCACTTGGTGGAGTCAGAAGTCACTACTCCTGCCTTTGACAGTTTCCACCTCAGTTTCTCAGTCAAGTTTTTCTTAAACTAAAAAAGGCATTTAAATAGAAAACGAGCATTTTACTGTCAGAGATGGAGAGAGACAAACAGCAGCTGTGCTGCTGCTGCTCCTAAGTGGGTAGAGCAGACCAGTCTCCTGACCTTTCATTTGGATGTGCTGTAAGAATTGCAGTCAGAAGAATACTTAAAGACATTTCCGTGTTCTTAATTTTGATGGACTGTTTCCCTTCCCTGCCTCCTCACAGACAGGCTGGGCAAGAAATGACTCCAGCACATGCCTCTCAGTCCTCTCTTTATAGTTACGTGATCTGTTTTGCAGATGGATTAACTAGGTACATCCAGTTGCTTTCAGATTAGATGTACAGAATATCTGGGATAATGATATATATTCAGTCCTGACTTATTTGGAGAGGGGAAGTGTCAACGTTTTTCTTTCTCTGAGTATCTTGACACAGCTGAGGTAGCATTAACTGTGCTGGTCTCTTACCAGAAATGAGGTGAGATTCAAAGGCAGTCTCTGCTGAGACTTTCTAGGCATTTCCACATCCTTAGGAAGAAGGTGAAGGAACTGGAGTCCGTGCAGTATCATCCAGTTTGGGTCTGCAGAGCACTTGTATTTCTACACTTTCCATGGCAACTCTTCCTGTTGTCTTGGTGTTGCTCAATTGGCTCTGGCTCTATTTTTATGGAAAGGGCAAATTTCTTCTCATTGGCAGAGATTTAGGGCCTCCAGGGAAGGATTTTCAGAAAGACATTCCCTTAGGAACATACTGACAGGACACACTGATTTATTGTGAGCTACTCTGACCAGTGACAGCACTGAAAATTTGAGCGTATACAAATGTGCACTCGGAGGCAGGCTGAAGTAGATGAGCAGTGGCAGCAACCTGAGCTGTCCAAAATTGCTGCTTTAGGTACCTGAGGTGCCCAGCTCTCTCTTTTACCTGCCCTGGCTTTTCAACTGAATCCATTGGAAGCAAAGCAGCCTCCACCACTGTTGCTCACTTAGACTACTTGTTTTAGATAGCTTAAAATGTATGTTAAGCCACCAGTTCTCGGATTTATTGTTTCATTGACACCCTATGTTTCCAAATGCAAGATGAGGAATTTTCTGTGCAGATTATCATGCAGAACCCAAGGCAGCACTCCCTCTCTGTGACTTTCATTAAATATCACTAAAACCTGCTTCATATGCTGTCCTCCTCCATATAAAAGCAATGCTGATTTATGCTACATTTCATACCATAGTGTTTCAAGAGGAAGCTGAGGTTTTCTTTTCTTGTTTTCCCATATCAGAAGACAAAAGCAGTACGAATGAGGCTGCGTAGTGTACAGGTGCAAGGGAAAGGTGCCAAATAACCTGCAATAAAACTCTCCTCAGAACATGCCCTGATGCTTTTTTTTCCTTGTTTGCTCTTCCCGCAGCTTAAACACATTTGTTTAGAGTAATAGTTCTGCAGTTGTGCTTACGCGTGTACAAAAATACCTACTTTTAAACAAAGCCTGATAAAAATTAAGCATAGTCTAACAGATTAGAAAACAAGGTGCTCATACTCATAATATCCAGGGCTCGGCGGTCAGAACTGTTTTACCTGGAGTACTGTGTTCAGTTCTGGGCACCCCAGTATAGGAGGGACGTGGAGCTTCTGGAGAGGGTCCAGAGAAGGGCAACCAGGATGATTAAGGGAATGGAACATCTCTCATATGAAGAGAGGCTGAGTGAGCTGGGCCTGTTTTCTCTGGAGAAGAGACGGCTCAGAGGGGATATGATTAATATGTATAAGTTCAGGAAGGGAGAATGCAGGGAGGAAGGGGACAGGCTGTTCTCACTGGTGGCCAGCGATAGGACGAGGGGTAATGGCCACAAGCTGAAACGCAAGAAGTTCCGTCTCCAGGTGAGGAGCAACTTCTTTACTGTTAGGGTGACAGAGCAGTGGAACAGGCTGCCCAGGGAGGTTGTGGAGTCTCCTACTCTGGAGGTCTTCAAAACCCGCCTGGATGCCACCCTGTGCCACATGCTGTAGGTGTGCCTGCTTGAGCAGGAAGGTTGGACTAGATGATCTGTAGAGGTCCCTTCCAACCTTAAATATTCTGTGAATTCTGTGAACTGTTCTGACATCACAGCTCCTCTACCACTGAATAATTTAGGTCTGGATTTAAATATACTTTTTAAAAAGCCCAAGGGGGTTTTTAGGGAATGACCACGTCCAAAAAAACCCAGACGTTGGAGATATCACTGCTTAGATATTTTTTTCAGTAGCAGCTGGATTTTCCTCAAAAAAAGCCCTCCAACTTCTGGCAATCTCGTCTGTTTTACTCATTCTTTAAGAATGTAGGGAGTGTAGAATGTAGGATGCAAGGAGTCCAGGCCTCTTTCACTGCCCTAGCCCTGTATAGTCCTTTTTCACTAATTTACTTTGTACAGGATTTTTATTTGAGTATTAGCAGTTTTAACTTTGTAAACATTTTGTCCCTTTTCTTCTGCCCCACAGAGCAGAATGGTATTGAAGAAACGCTTTCTGACCGATTGCCGTGGAGGGAGACACCTATTTTTATGCATCATTTATCGATCATGCAGCACAAGCATTATTTAGTACGTTCTATTTTTCATAAATTTTGCTGATGCCAAAGCTTTGTACTAAAGAAAAAGTGAAGAAATAAAAACTTCGATTATGAAATGTTGTTCTATGAGAGTTTCGTTTTTTTCTGTATTAGTCTTTAAGCCTGACAGTGGTTTTGCAAATCTAACAAGGTGTTTTATTTCCTTGAAGTGATCGCATCTTTGCAGCTCTCCTGCTTTCCTTTTGGAGCACATATAAGCCAACAAGTGGAAATCTCACATGGTGCCATTTACGATGCCACCCAGCACTGGCATGACTAATGAGTGTTATTAGCAATTATTTCATAGCAGCTTGTTAGGCAGATAGGTGAGCCAAACATTTTGCTATATAATGGGCTTGCTTTGACACTTCCTCAAAACTAATTTACAGTAATGTTCCCACCAGTTCTCCTCCTGTAATCCTTCTGTGTTGCTCTAGGAGGATTGCAGTGAGGTTTTTGCTGGCAGGTCAATGATTGCTGGGGTTTGCAGTACTGTTTTGCCTCTTCTGCCTTCCCTTTCCACCCCACCCATTTTTCTGCTAAGAGCAAAGCTAATCTGAAACCACTTCTTCCTTCCTAATACAAGTGAGAAGGAAGCATTTCCTTCCAGTGTCATCTGTGGAACCTCTCTTTGCATTACTGAGAAGGGGAGCTCATTTTTGTTCATGTTTAGATCACGGAGGACTGATAATGGTCTTTAAGGTAATATAGAAAATCTATACGATCAGATCCCTTCTTGCTGCATGTGGTTTGGTTTTGTTTTTTTACTGTTTTTACAGAGGAAAAAAATCTCTTATCTGCTATACTCATTTAGGCTGTTTTGCACAAGTTTGCTTATGCAAGCAGTGTGTGAGTAATTTCACAACAATCAGTTACAAAATGTAGATTTGATTCACGGCCAACTACTGCAGTTTGAATTAATGAGCTGGGTAGGTGAAGGTAACAAATTGGGAAGGAAAATAATTACAATTGATAGATGTTAAAATCTGGTCTGAGTTTGTGTTGTTGTTGTATCTGGAATGTAATACATTCTAATTAATTAAATCAACAGAAAGAACCAATTTTACTGTAAGATTTGAATTTTATTAGTGTACTGGGAAATAGAAATTTAAATTTTATTTTTATATATAGTGATTTTGGACTTTCGGAACACAGCCAGCGTCTGCATTAAAATAGTTACTTAATTCTTATCTATCCAATGGGCTTCAGCTGAGAAGGCAGCTTTTATAATTAGAAATGAAGTATGTGGTAGCTTTGGTGCAGTTAATAGAATTATTTTTCATTGTGTCCTTGTGAAGTTTTGCAAGAAGCATGAACACAATGAATAGAGCAGCAAACACTTAGAAAGGATGGAAAACCTCTCTTGGACTTTTTCATGAATAGCAAACATCAAACATACTGATTTTTAAGGGTGTCTCCTTGTAAAATTTAGTGTTTATCACCAAATGTTGTTGCCAAAATGGGTGAATGAGGTTAGAGCATGGCTTTAGGAAACGGTCTGTGAAGTAAAAGGCTTTTTTAGCATCTGCTTCCATATTAATAAACAAGCAGGTGGTGGTTTATGGGTTAATCGCAAATCAGGCTAACAATACAGGTTCATCTTGCTGATGAATATATTCAGAGGTGGACTTTGGGCTATCCCACGAAAGTCGATAGCTTTTTGACTCTGGATCAAAGCAA
Organism: Nothoprocta perdicaria; assembly: GCF_003342845.1. NCBI lineage: Eukaryota > Metazoa > Chordata > Aves > Tinamiformes > Tinamidae > Nothoprocta > Nothoprocta perdicaria. The sequence continues at coordinate 8,713,248 of NW_020455754.1, forward strand.
AAAGGAAATTCACAGGTTATTTTGGGTACTTGCAGCATAATCCTTGTAACAAACAGAGAGGAAAATGTCTGGTCCCTTTTTCCAGATGTTACAAAAATAGCAGGTATAATACGGTGCAGTTCAAGAGGGAGCAGCAGTGCCCTGCGGAGCAGCTCGCCTCAAGGACAGGATGCTTTAGAAAATAATCCCGCTCTGTTCTTTAGCCCAGAAGGTGCAGAGAGCAGAGCTGCAGCGCCCAGATCACGTTCCCACGTTAGGAAGCCGAGCTGCTGGAGAAACTGCAGCTTGGGCAGCAGGATGCCCTGAATAGCAGCTCTGGGTACGTTCAGATGCTTTCGGGTAGAAAGGAAACATCTGGTGGTATCTGCTACCAATGCACCTGCAGAAATGCTCTGTCTGTTTAATTTTTGGCCTTTATTTTGTGCCCATTTCTGTAGCATCCCAAGACAGCTATAAGGATAAATCCCAGGTTAGTAGGTTTGCTTTCAAACTCCATGCAGTTTATCTGGAAAGTTCACCATAAGTGCATAATGGAAAGGAGTGGCAGCGAGGACTGAAGTATTAATTTTGATTTATTAAAGCTGACAGCAAATTTCCTATTTGTTTTCTATACCTAAGGGATAAATCTTGCTCTTTCTTGGCAGCTGCAGAAGGTTCATAAGCAGAATTTAGAGCTGTAAATGTTTCTGCTGCTTCTTAAAAGACATTTTATTCAGTGGATTTATAAACCAGACTGATGCCATAGTTTCAAACAAGCACTAGCGGTTTTCTGCATTCAAAGAAGAAAATAAAACATTCTGGGTAAGATGCCAGTGACTCCTTCAAGTATTTAAAGTAGCCAGAGGTTCTTGCAGAGAGGAGGGGGCCTGAGCTCTCTTTTTTAAGCTCTGGGGTGTTCCAGGCTGATAGCAGAGACTGGTAATTTGGGCTCTCAGTGTGGTCGCTACTGGAGGTCTCTTCCAGACTCTGGCTCTAAGACGGGAGCAGCAGGGTCACTTTGCCCGACTGACTCTGTTTCACTATCTACAAAATATGGATAATGATCCCAACCTGGTTATTTGAGCAGCTAAGATCGAGTGATGAAAGCACTGAATAACAGCTGGATTTTTAGTTTCAAGTGGACTGTGTTGAATCGTTGCCTTGACACGTGAGCTCACAGGGGTTTCTAGTCTGCCTCTCTCGGTGTCCTCGTGAGGCTCCTTTAGACTCCTGTGCTCAGGGATGGGGTGTTGCACGGAAACAGGGTGCCGTTCACAGGGGATTAGTAAAATACTGGGCTTTTCAGTGGGGGTTGGCAAAATCTGCCTGAACTTGTTTAAAAAAAAAAAAAGCTCTGATTTATCGAACTGAGGAAAGTGTTCTTTTCTGGTGTCTTGTCATTCTTTCATCTTGGAAAAAGAAGTAGATTTTTTTTTTTAATGTCTTTAGAGTGTGGTCTAGTATGCAGGAATAATCTGGGGGAAAAAAGGCTGCTTGATCCAGGTGCATTAAAAAAAAAAACAAGGGCATGAATGATTTGCCCCAGAAATGGTGGGAATGCAAAGGGGTTTGCATAAAAACATGCAGCTTCCCTGGAAATGTGTGTGTTTTGTGTTTTATAAAGAAAACAAGAAAACACCACATGCAATGCTATTGGACATACAGTGCATGCTTTTGGGCTGATTTAAGAAGTTATTTGCCAGATGAACTGTCTGCCTGTTCGTGAAATCTCTCCCTTGAGTCTACTGGAGTGGAAGTTTTCATGCGCACAGAGGAAATGACCGCCAGGAAATGGCCGCCTAGGCCGTCTACTTCCTAATCCCCTGTTTGGTTTTTGTGCAATAAAAACAAATAAAAGCCGCACTGAGCTTTTCGAATCCGTTTTGCTTTGCTTCTATGGTGGTTGTTCAGTGTGCAACATTGCAGCAGGCGGAGAGAAGGGAGAGGAAACGTTTGGCAGGCTGAGACGTGGTCATCACAAATGCAATCACATTCAAATGCACAAATGCAATCACATGCATCGCAAATGCAAGAAAAATCTTGAAGTTTATTCTATCCCTTTCAGTTCCACGGTAGATAAACTGAGTGTGGAGTTGCATTTGATTGAAGGCAGATTATAATTTGTCTGAAGTCATAATTCCAAGTAATTAACTTCCAAAAACATTTTTTAAAAAATGTCTTTTTATCTTGGGCTTTTTGTATATGATACATGAGCAGAATGGGTCGGTATATTCCAAGACGGGCAGTTTCATCCTTATATCTGGCTCTGTGCAACCAGCAGAGTGAGCAGCTCGCTCCTGTGCAAGGTCACTGCGCGTTTCACTGTGTGTTCCAGCGTTCTGCAGGATCATAAATGAAATTGTTTTATTGCTGAGAAGCCTCCCCCTTTGCAGCGAGCTTGGCAGCGTGAGTTTGTGTTCCTGCTTCTGGTGCTAAAGGCAGAGGTCTGGGGCAGGAGCCCGGCATCGGTGAGGCCCATGATAAAGGCAAAATTCATCCTTGTTGTAGCTCTTACGGCACCTCCCTGCATTTGATTGCAATGTTTGCTTTTTACTTCTGAGGGTGGTTTTTCAAGCCTGTGTCTCTTGGGTGAGTGGGGAAGAGTCTAAGTGTTCAGTGTAATAGCAGCTGAATTGGTCCTCTCATAAGCTCTTTATTTAGAACGCCATAGGCTGGACTCAAAACTTGGCAAATAAGGAGGATTTAAGCACCTAAATGGTGCCAAGACTAAAACTGCAATCCCCTAAGTGTCTCGCTCTACTGATGCCTGAAACTGGAGACTCCTCAGTTTATCGAGTGTCGTCTTGATGAACTTGGAAGCTTTTCAGTTGCCTGGAATTTGGCTTCTGTGGCTGCCCGATGTAATCTAAGCAGCCTTGCAGCTAATCCCTGCTGGGATCGAGATACTGAGCAATGAAGCATATTGGCCGAGGGCCTTGATCTGATAGATACTTTCAGAGAGAACCTTTTATGCAGCAGCAGGCCTGGGCTCCCTGTGAAACATCTGCCGAGCTGAAGGACCATGGCAAGGTCAGCTTGAACTGCGCCCAGGTGGAGAACTGAGCCTCTCTTTCCCCCTCCTGAGACCATCTCTGGGCTGTTGTTTCATGACAGACATCACTGCCACCACCAGTGTCAAAAAAGGATCGTCTTTTACAATAAGAGGTCAAGGTGCCTTTTTCCAGAAGATGATTCTGGGAGGATGGAGGTGGTAGAGCTCTGGAGGGGGCTCAGCAGTGTCCGTCACCTAATTTTAGGTAATTTCCATGCTCAATTGACTTGTGCTTTGCAAGCCTGTCGTGGATCTGCTGTATTTCTCATACTTGGCACAGGAAACTGGGCATCTACCAAAGGTTTCTGGGTTGTCCTGAGGATGCACGTGCACATTTTATATGTTTGATAGACTTTAATAGTAAGTGTGAAGTGTGATGCTCATCCCTGCCCCAGCTGTGCTGCGACTTGACCTATTTTATCTGAAGCAATCATTTGAAGTGGGTTTGTTCCTGCATATGTAAAGCACTGCTTTGAAGCACCAGAGTCATAAATGAGTGGCTGTGAATCCTTGCAACACCTCTTGGCGGGTATCTGAAATATTAATTCCACGTTATAAAAACAGGAAGGAAGGTACCTGCAGCACAGGGGAGGCTGAGATTGAGGGACCCCACAACCCTGTGCCCAGACCTTCAGAGTGACTCGGTGGGTGAAGCATGTATTTGATCTGATGATCAGTCTTTCTGAGAAGATGTTTGGCTTAGGGAAGCTCTTTCTCCTCGTGTTGGGTATACGCAGGTAGGTAACAGGAGGAGAGCAGCAGGGCTGCAAGCAGTAGCATCGTCCAGTGACTGGTGGTACCATTAAAAAAAGTTATTTTCAAGATGCTCCTTCCTGCACAAAACTAAGACTGTGAAAGTTATGATCTTTCCCCCTTAGCTTTTCTCCACGAGCTGTGTATGTGGCTGCTGTTTGCATTAAAAGAGCGGCAGTTTTTCCCATGTGGGGAGAACCCAGGCCGGGGACTGCTGCGCTCGGGTCTCACGTTGTTTGCTCTTTCCTAACAAGGCTTTGCTCTCTCTCTTCTAGGCAGCCATTTCTTCCATCGTAATTCTCTGTCTCCCCGAAGCCTGGTCTACGAGAGCGAGTTCTCCACGATGGAGCCTGCTTTGGACATGTATGACGAGAACAAGACCTGAAGGGAATCCGTGCTCCTTCTTGGCCCTTTTTGCGTTTTTTTCATTTCTCATTCCTATCGTTGTGTACTCTTTCCATGGATCTCCTTTGTCCGAAGAAGAGCTGCTTTTTCCAGAACACAAACCCGTCTTCTAGATGGCCAAGATGAAGACCAGCAGCGGTGGTTTCGGAGGGTGGCGTCTTTGAGCTGACGAGGCGTGCGCAAGCAAGCCTGTCGGATGGAAATTGCTGAGTAGCAGCATGGGGAGCTGCGTCGGTCCAGCCGAGGACACGGCGAGGCAGAGGAGGAGGCTTTACGGTGGGTTGTGCTGCACATACGTCTCTTACATAGGCTGCTTCCAATGTGATCAGTTGCCCGGGTGTTTGGGCATCGTCGGAAAGGGAATACGTTGCAGAGGAGATGGCAAGTGACTGGTCAAAGCACTCGATATCTCTCACTTAATCCATAACCTTACTGTGAAATATCCCCTTTGGAAAGGGACCTTTATAAGTGCGTTGAGTTTCCTACAGCCCATTTAACGCAGGCAGTAGCAAGCCAGTCTCATGTTCAAGCTGCGGAGAGGACCTGCATTTGCAGAAGGATTTCAAGGAAATTGAAGCTTCATTTCTTTCTCCATTTCCATGGAAGCAGGTGAGAAATGGCCTACACAGCAAATATCCTTGATCCATCCTTGTTCTCCAGACAAGCGAATCTCTTGCCATAGAGATGCTGCCTCCTTTACAGGACCAGCACTTGATCTCCCTTAAAATCATTAGACTCTCTGAAATATGCAAGAACCTAATTAGCTCTCTTTCTTGCTTTGCTTTTTTTTCTTAAACCACCAAATTTTTCACAGCGGTTTTTTCAAAGCCAGCATGTTGGCGTTACACAGAGAAGAAAAAAGGTAAGAAGCTTCTTGCCCCGTTCTCCCGTCGAGATCTGCAACACTTAAATAACCAACACGTTCCCTACGCCGTGTCCTTTCCCACTGACATCAATAACGTGAATGCAGAAAGCAGAAGAATAAAGGAAAGCAGCGACCGCTTTGACACTCAGCAGGGAAAATCAATTTTTACCGGCGTGTGACAAAAGCAGCAGGGAAACGAATATTTCGTTCAAGCTTTTGCAAGAGCAGCACTGGGATGGAAGGCAAGAGGGAGGACCTCAAGTATTCTTTTGGGAAGTCCACAGTGTTCCTCCCAATCAGCAGATGTGGAAAAGTGAGTGCTTTCTGCTCCACCTTTTCCTGCTGGACAGTGCATCGTTGTTTAATGAATGTTAAGATTTTCTCCATTGCAGTCTGAGTTACTGTAGATGTAGAAACGCATTTGTGTCCTTGTAATGTGAAACTGAACTTCAATCTCTATATAGAAATCTTGAGAAATCAGTAAGCCAAAAAAAGGAAGGTAAGACAGACTTTGCCATGTTTTATTTTGGATGGCTTTTGCTGCGAGTGGGGGAACTTCCCTTTGCTTTTCTTTTCTTTACATCATATAGCAGTTGTCTTGATGTGTGTAGCCTTTCCTGAAGTGTGTGGTTCAGCTGTGTCTTTAACACACAGATGTTTAAGATGTTTAAGAGGAAAAAAAAAAGAAACAAAGAAAAAAAAAAAAGAAACAACTCTGTAAAATGATGAGGAAATGATCCTCTTAGCAAAGCATGCTTTGACTTCTGTTGCTGCGCGTCGGCTTTATTTAATCCGATAATTCGGGAAGGGGTGGTGTGATGTGCAGAGAGGCTTCTCTCCTCGTGCCCGTGTTTACACTCACCAAATGCACTTTTTACTGCGATTCAGCTAACTCCAGAAAGCCGAGTTTCTAGAGCAAACCGAGACCCGGACTTTTCCAGAGCACGGTCTGAGCGCCGTGGTTTCTCCTGCAGAGCGCCGCGGATGCGAGACATCCCCACCGCGGATGGGAGCGGGACTGTTGGTGCCGTCGTTGCCCTTCCCGCAGCCCTGCGGCCCGGGGAGCTGCTGCACGGGGAGGCTCCGAGCGGGACCCGGCTCCATGCAGAGCCCGGACACGGCCCAAGCGCTGCCGGAGCCACCCTGCTTTTCCTGCAGCATCGCAGCATGTGGCCGCATGGGCTCCAAAAACGGGTAGACGCCCTGGAGAGAAATGATGGAGCTCAGCAGCTCTGCAGCGGGGCATCGCAGCAGCATCCCGCTCGGCAAAACCTCTCGCCAGTGTCTCCCATAAATCTCATTTGTGCCCCTGGGACCAGATACTCCCACGACATCACGTTTTATTCGGTTGCTTCTTTAACAGATCTGGGTTTCTTAGCTCTAGCTGGGCGCGCTTGCACCAGCAGCATATGGAGGTTGCAGAGAAAAGCTAGAAAACTAGTGGAAGGTAAGATATTAATAAGAGCCAAAACCCAAACCGATAAAATAATGAATAATGCCATTTATATGTTGTTAAATCTCCTGGTTTCCAACCTGACAGCCTGATTTTAAAACGGAGCAGGGGAGGCAGGTTTGCCTGTGACTTTCATGATAAGGATTTGGCACAGTCGCATGAAACCGGATTAATACATTGAATAAGCGAGCAGGGAGGCTCGCAGGGAGCCAACGCCGGCAGCTGACGCTTGGGATTTGGAAAATCCGGCAATGCTGGAAAAGTGGGAAGCTCGTTCCAACGGTGGGGCGCCGCGCGTGCCAGGACGAGCTCGCTCCTGGCGCGGATTTTCGGGGCTGTGCTGGTAAGGGGGAGCCTTCCCTTTTAAATATGCAGCAGGTATAAAACCGGGCAAAAAGGGTAAAAGCCCCATGAGCTTCGTTGCCGTTCGGCTGCGGTGAGGCCCTCGTGGCTGAGTCACTTCATAGACATAAAATCTACCGCGATCCCCCAAGAGCTGGAAGTGCCAGCAACCTGGGAAATCATTTTTAAGGTAAAAAAGATAATAATAATAAAGTGGTTTTACTAGAAAACATTGATTTTATGAACTCTACATACAAAAAAAAAAAAAAAAAAGCTTTTATCACAGTGTTTCCTTGTACTATTGAAACCCTGTCCTCCCACTTCTTTCCCCACCCTGAAGCTCCTATTTTATGAAAGTTTTGCATGTTCCTGTAAGACGTTTGTAAAAATCAAGGTTTGCTTGTTTTCTTAGAGGATAATCGCCAGTAAAAAAAACACACACACAAAAAAAAAAAAGCGGGCTTTATGTGTGCTTTATTAGCTGTGTCCCTGACATCATCGGTGTTAAATCTGACGCCCGTTGAGCCCCCCCCGAGGCCGCGCAGGTTGTTCTGTGCGGCGAGGTGGCAGCCTTGTCCCCTTGCTAAAATCTCATGGATGCTTTTGCCTGGGGCTGCGGAACCCCCCTTTCATTGCACCCGGAGCCAGGTGCTCCCAGTTGTTGGGCCACGCACATCTTATCCCCATCATTCCATAATCCCGCTGCTTCCCATGCAGCCGCAGCGCCCAGGCAGGTGCTCACCATCGTCTCCCATTGAACTTCATGGGTGAAACCTGAGCTTATTTTTTGCCCCTGTTTTTTAGCATCCATCCAGGGCCTGATTTTCTAACCCTGGCCACGCGGGGCAAGCGACATGCTATGACATCTCACACATGCATGATGCAGTTAAAATAGCCCCATGGTTTTTTGTTTGTTTATTTATTTATTTGCAGTTTGTGCCCTGCAATCCCCAGAGCGACTGCGCTTGCAAGGACTGCTCCCGTGCCGAGACGTGCCGGATTGCGCAGCATCCTGCGCCCGTCGTGTGCTTCCCGAGCGCCGGGCCGGTGCCGCACGCTGCGCACTGACACCTAGCGGGAAGGGTCCCGCAAATCCCTCCCGCTCCAGCCTGGAGCTGCTGCTGCTTCCCTGAGGCTGCTGCTTCCTCGCAGCCCAGGCAGCGGGTCCTTGCAGCAGCCGCTGTGCTCAGGTCCGTGGGATGGGAGCGAATCCTGCGAGCATCCCGATGCACGGCCCTCCTCGTGCACCCCTGCCTGAAAACTGCCCCTTCCCCCGGGAGTTTGGTACGAGCACGTTCTGCTGAGTGAAAATTGCATTTGCTTTTCCTTGCAATTTGGGGCTCCCTGGTTCCTGGGAGCACTGCTGCGTTCCCGGTGCTGCAGCACATGCAGGCAGCACCGCAGCCTCTCGCCGAGCCCACCCTTGCAGCCTGGGTATACCTCAGAATAAATGCATTCAACACCATATTGCAGGTAGGTGGTATAGGCCAGTGCATTAAGGTTTGCTAAGGTGATTACATCCATCAAAAGGAATTAAAAAGCGCACCGCGCGAGCACAGCCGCAACGTGAGCAAAGGCGAACAGCTCCCGGACCATCCGGGCGGCGGCCTCGAACCCGCGTCCACCGGGAGCCGAGAGGCGTCCGGGCCGCCAGGGGGCGCCGTGGCGGCGGCTCCGCGGCCCCGTGACCGTCGGTGCGCGGCGCGGCCCGGCCCGGTCGCTCCCCCCGCTTCCCTGCGCCGGCCTCGCCTGGGGGACGCCCGGCCGGGCCTGGGCTCCGCGCCGCCCGCCGCCGCCATGTGGCTGGGGCCCGAGGAGGTGCTGCTGGCCGGCGCGCTCTGGGTCACGGAGCGCGCCAACCCCTTCTTCCTGCTGCAGCGCCGGCGGGGACACGGCAAAGGGGGCGGCCTCAGCGGTGAGGGGCGCCCGCGGCGGGGACGGCGGGAAGGCGGCGGCGGGTCCCGGGCAGGCGGCGCAGGCCCCGCGCGGGGACCAGGCCGCGGCGAGGCCGCTCGGGACCGGCGGCCATGGCGCCTGAACGCCGCCGTTCGCGGTGCTCGCGCCGCGGCCCTGGGCACCCGAATCGCCTCGCAAACACCCGTGGCGCGGCTCTCCTCCTCGCGGTGCTCGGGGAGGCTTCGCTCGTTCGCGACGCTCTGTTTTACACGAGAACTCGCTGGAGTTTTTGTGCGTGGGAGCGCGCGGAACATCCCCGAAACATCCCTGGAAGCGGGGGCACCTGATGCTCTTCCCGAGGATCAAACCTTTAAACCCACCTGTGTTTAAGGGGCTGGAGCTTTGAGCCCGTGAGAAACGTCTCGCTCCAAGCCCACGCTGTCCAGGGAGCCCCGGCGTGTTGGTGGCCTCGTGTCCTCCCCGGGGAGCTCCGTGGCCACGCGTTGATGTTTGGAGTTGGCGTTTGGTCAGCGTTTGAGAGGCAGGAGAACGCGTGTCAAAAGGGGACACGCGAGATACCGCCCTGGGAAGCATCCAGGACAACGTGTAGCCTGTTCTCCGCCTGCAGCCGCGCGCAGGAAACCCGCGGCCGGAGCCGAGGCCGCTGCGCAGGACGCGCGTGTGGCCGAAGCCCGTGAGGGCTCCGAGCGGCCTGTGCACCAACACGGTGCTCCTCTGGAAGCGCCGATATCACCCGGCCGTTAGCACAGGCTGGCAGCCGGGAGAGGGAACGGGAGGAGACCCCAGGTTTCCTTCGAGTGGTGAAGGGGCTGCAGGGGACAATTGGCCTGGGCTTAACCAAAACCAAAACGTAGGCAGGAGAGCAAGATGGGAATTGGGCCTGGTCTCCTGAGCACCGGCCCGTGCTCCCTCCCCGAGCTCTCCTGTTAGAAAGCATTAAAAACGTCAGGGCGTTGCAAAATACACTTGTGCTACCGGTGTAATGCGTTATCTGGAGTGGCAGAGCAAGTATCATCCTAAATATTTGGATTAGCTAGTAAATAGACTTCACCGTAGAAATATATGGATTTGCTCTACAGAGTCTGGTGGCTGTCATTAGGCAGCTCTGGATGTACCCACCTTTTTAGTTAAGACTATAACTTCTTTTTTTTTTTTTATATAGCTTCACTTCTGCATTGTCAAGTTTTGGTTCTCTGCTTTCCTTCAGTCTTTAAAATCACTTTTAATAAGAGAAGGATGAAAACTCTAGAGACTTCATGTTACAGTTGTTTAGCTTTAGTGATGAAAGACCCTACAGTCTTATGGGAATATTGTCCATGCTGGGGACAAAGCTCTGATCTAAAGAACATTTTTTATGGTTTTCAGATAAAGTTAATTTGAAAGCTTCCCACTTTAGCTGCATCTTCAATGCACCCAGACCCTCCCATAGAAAAAATGCATTTTACTTCTATTATAGAACTCTTCTAGGAAGGCAGTGGGCTATAATGACATTTAGAAGACATTTAACTGCAATCTAAGCTTCATCAACAGCAGGATTGACTATCCCTAGTTTAAAGGTAGTTTTATCACCATGACTCCGTTTTCCAGAGCAGGGCACCTAATGCACCCTCAACATTTTCCCTTGTGTCGATATGGTATTTTTGCTTAACCCAGCTCCTTGATTTGCTATTGCATTGTATTAATTTCTGTACTTTTGCTTCCTAGGCCTCCTTGTGGGAACGCTGGACGTGGTTTTGGATTCCAGTGCCAGAGTTGCCCCGTACCGTATTCTGCACCAGACTCAGGACTCCCAAGTGTATTGGGCGGTGGCATGTGGTAGGTCTGGATGTGCCTGTCGTCAGGGTCTGCATTTGTGTTACCATAATGTCTGTTGTCTTCTAATTAGCACTTATCCCACTTAGAGATGTTCTGTGACTGCTCAGGAAACTTCCCAGGGCTTTTGGAGAGGCAAGTGTCTTGCTTCAGTGTTTGGTTGGGACAGCCCACGTGCCAAAAATGACAGAACTTCTCCAAAGTGTTCAAACTGGAGACTAGGAACCTTAGACCCTCCAAGAGCTTACATTTCCGTTACAAATTCTTTCTTCCAAGGAATATATGTTTGCAGGGTCAAAGTGAGATAAATCAGAGGCTAAACGTGGGATGACAGAGACTGCTGTGTTGTTGTGCACCCTTCTGATATCTGGTAGTGAATTTTGACTAAGGCTCTAGGTCTTACTGGTTGCTGAGGTATCTGCAGGCATTATTTATTATTTGGTATATATAAGAATCTCTGCTTCTCACTTTGTGGTTGGAAAGTAAAACCTGAACATGAAGTAATCATTTCCTAAACCCACAGATGTTGATGTCTTGTTTTCCCTGTTCCCATCTTGTCCCCAGGCAACCAACATAATATTCTGCCTTGCAGAGCTACTTACCTTCCGCAGGAGAGAAGTTCAGAAACTGCTCTGTGTTTCACAGAAACTCATTTTTCCTTTTGAGGAGAGAGGAGACAGAGAGGACAAAAGCAGGAAAATAAAATGGCAGGCAAGAAACCAAACAGAAGGAAGCAGAATGCTCAGTGGCTGTGTGTGATACAAATTTGAAGTTTTGTAATATCTGATGTTCAAGGAATGTGGTATATGTTTAGAATTTCAACGTATCCTCTATGTTTCAGTTACTTTTAAGTAGTTCAGTATGGATGGGACATACAGCAACTTTATGGAGTTCTGTACATTCTTAGACTAAAATATATATCTTTATATTCATCCAAAATATTTTTAACCATGTGCTCATCTGCTTTTAAAAGCAAAATATTGGTAAATTTGAAGTGATAAAAGCGTATATGGTTCTGCAGTTGAAAAATGCATAAAATGTATTTGAAGTTCATAGGTGTTCACAGGAAGTCTTCAATTGCTGAAGCTTGCCTTCTTTTAGACCAGTTTGTCTCCTGTCTCTCAGCAGAAAGTACAGCTCATGAAACCAACCAGAAAAGAGGGTTTATCCCCCTGCAACTGCTGCTGGACCTGTGCAATTAAGGCCAGAGCATCCTCTGGTACTCCAGTGCCCCTAAAAGAAGCCATTTAACATTATTCAAAATCATTTGTGCTTCCAAACATTGGCAAGTGGCTAGATTAGGCTTCAAATAAGCTTATACACAGAGGCCAAGGAAAAAATATTTGTTGTCTAATTCATTGACCAGTGCAGAATCTCAAATCCGTAGCCCTCTGAGAGGAGCAAACTCTTCTCTAGTTTTTGATCTAAGTCCTGAAGTTATTTTTTGCTTATGAAACCACAGAAGGGTTGTCTTTTTGTGTGTGGTTAGGTGTCCAACTGCAACTATGTGATGGCTGTGTCTTTGCTGAAGCTGCTGCTTAAGAAGGCCAGGTAGAATATGAGCTTTAGGGAACTGTTGGTGTAACATGATGCTGTTTTGTTTTCCTCATTAGCCACTCTGAAGGGTCTAATGTTCTCGCAGAGAAACCGAGTAATGGGAGGGATGCTGCTGCTAACTGGAAGTACTCCAGTTAACATTTTCAGATGTTCCATTGCTGTAATATGAAAATTCAGAAATTGAATACTGAAATTTGACAGAGTAAAAAACTTGCAAACGTCTTGAACTTGCATTTGAACAGTTTGACTTCTTTTGTTTCCGTTTAATGATATTCATTATCTTACTTAGAAAATTCTTTTTTTTTTTTCTTCCCCGTTTTTTTTCTGCCTTCAAGAGAATACAATGACAGCCTTTGGTAGAGAAAAAGAAGTCTTTTGTTCAAATTACTTCAGAAATCTGTATTTACTACAAGTCATTAGCTGAGACAACTTTCTATAGCTAAGTTCCTTAAATGGGTTGTACTGTGAAGCTTTTCCTTTGTTTCCTCTTGTGGGCTGCGTGGTTGAAGAAGACTTGAGTATAAAGTTTTGCTGAGATGTTTCTTTTTAAGAAGGCAAACAACATAGCCCCTGACATGTGACTGATTTGTTTTCTTTTTATTTTGAAACTGTCTACTTTCTGCTGACAGTTGCACATAGAAAATGGAACTTCTCCATAGGTATAAAAGAATTTTAGTTAGTCTGAAATTTCAAAGTTCTTCTAAGTTCATTATATTTATTCTAGAATACTGAGAAATTAAAAGAATGCTTCTTATCTGGAAGATAAGAATGCCTGTTGTCTGGAAAGAAAAAAATGTGCTGCATCCTGGCAAGTAGGATGATTTGTTGGTTGTAAGTTGATAATTTTCAGTGCCAATGGAGACATTTCATTAAAATTATAGTGTCAGGGTAAATAAAATATCCTTTACATTTGGTGTTTTTGTGTCCTGATTAACATTTTTCTATTTATTAGTTTCCTGCTGTGAACCCAGAGGGAGAAGAAGAAGAAAAGAAAAGCTTGTTCTAATTTCCTTTTTATTTGTTCTCCCCTTCCTTTTTCATCCCCTCAATTAGGATCATCTCGTAAAGAGATCACAAAGCATTGGGAATGGCTGGAGAATAACTTACTTCAGACTCTCTCCATCTTTGATAACGAAGAAGATATCACCACATTCGTGAAGGGCAAGATACATGTAAGGGACATGTTTCTCCGAAGGACTTCCAGATCCTGAAAAAGAATGGGGAGGTGATATTGAGGCTTTTCTTACCCTTGGGAGGGAGGGAGCAAGAGCTCCATAGCAGAACTTCGCTCTGCTCCCTTTTGAGGTGTATTTTCGTTGGGGGTTCATGTCTCATTATGGCCATCACACAGAGCAAATGATTATCAAAGAGCAGCCTGCGTAGACTGGTAATGCTTTGAAATGTGCTGCTTCTCTAAAATCCTTGCGGATTATACCCTTGAGGCAGAGAAAACGTTACATTTGGGTTGATCTAGCAACACATCTGAGAGCCAATTCTACAGTGTAAGCAATATATTGGTGCTGCTGTGCTCATGTAGAAGCCATCTAGGATGTAAAGGAATCGTGTTGAATTCAGATCCAGACAAGCATTTCTGCTTCTTGTACAGTTAGCTTGTACACTTCAGAATCACAGCCCACAGATTCTCCAGGGTAGAAACCTTTATCTACTGTTTTTTTTTTTTTTTAATGAAACAGTAACAGTTTGGGGCTGCAGTTCTTCATATACATTTGTTTGCAAAACCAATATATTCAGTGCACAAAGTAACCTGGATTTGAAAACTGTTTCAGGCCATTTGGGTCTTTCTCTAGAGAGATACATAATGTGGGCAGCTTGAAAAGAAAGGCCTCGGTTTGTGTACTGGTCTGGTCATGAATACAACCAGGCAGGTTCTTTTTTTTTCTGCATATTATTTGTTTAAATTGCCTCTTTAAGAAAATGGGAATGAGAATAAAACTTTACTGGTAAGAACTATACAATTGTCAATGTTTTGCTATGAACTCTGTTCTTATCGGAGATGTGTAACCAGAAGACCTCTGCAAGTGTTCATATTAAAAATTGCAGCTGCCTTCCTCCTCTGAGCTCCATACTGTTGCTGGGGAACTGAACAGTAACCGTTTTTTCCCCTCCCCGGGGTCTAGAACACCACAAATTGAGTGACTAGTTAACATAATACAGAGAAAAAGTAAGGTCAGTCGTGCATGTGACTCTGAGAAGTTTTCCCTTCCCAATACTCCTATCAGATTCTGTGCGTGTGTGTGCATGCTGGTGTGTGGGAGGGAAACGGAGATATTATGGTCATTTGTTTTTCCTTCTGGCCAGTCAAGATCTGACAGACTGCAGAGTTCCTGGCAGATGATCCTCTTCCTGTTGAAGCCTAGTCACAAGTGAGAGGAGACTCCAGATTTCCCTTCAGGGCACACAGAGTGTTACTAGGCCTGCTGTGAGAAACTCAGTTAATTGTTAAACATGAGCACTAGCTGCTTGTGTTCAGGAGCAGACCCACCAGCAGCCACCCAGACCCTCTCACTGCCCTTTCTAGATGTCTTCACAGTTTCTTTAACTTGACAGAAGAAATGATAACTGCTATGACACATTTCTTCTTTTTCTCTTCAGGTTTGCATCTGTGACCTTTTCCTGTGTATTTTTTCTGTCAACAGACGTGTTCCCTTCCATTTCCTCTCTCTCACGTTCTTACAGGGAATTATCGCCGAAGAGAACAAGAATCAGCAGCCTCAGAGTGAAGAGGATCCAGGTAAATTCAAAGAGGCTGAACTGAAGATGCGGAAGCAGTTTGGGATGCCTGAGGTGGAGAAGTTGGTCAATTACTATTCTTGCAGCTACTGGAAGGGACGTGTACCCAGGCAGGGCTGGCTGTACCTCACTGTCAATCACCTCTGTTTCTACTCCTTCCTGCTAGGCAAAGAGGGTGAGTTAACAGCCACTTTCACGCATCTATTTGATGTGGTTGATCTTTCATGTGAACTTTTAAGCTATTTGTTTTCTTCCCCTTGAGGAATCCTTTGAGCTCCAGTGTATAATCCATAGATCAATCATTGCACTCCTTATTTAGCTTCCTTGAGATTCTTTGAAAAATCTTGAAAAGCACTTATGTTACTTGCAAGTCAAAGCTGTCTCTTCAGATTTTGATACTCAAGGCACTTCAGTGAAACTTAGACTAAATGTCTGAGTTATTTTTGAAAATGTGGCTGAGAAACACAAGTTATGCATGTACACCTGAAAGTTTTACTTCTCCTACATTAAAGAATGAAGCAATGTTCTGGTTTCAGTGTTTGTTTGGGACACACTTTCCTAGTACTTTCAAAACCTGGGCTGTTTGGTCCAAAGTTAACTTGCTGGAAAGATGGAATAAAAATTTGGGTCAGTGTAGCTGGAAGCATCTACTAGCTGGGAGATATTCCATTTGGATCTGCATTATTTCTAGCCTAGTTAGTCCAAAGATTGTTTCCAAGTATTTCTGGAGAGCCCAGTAAAAGTATGAAGAAAATAATTGTTCTTGTGTGAGAGGGAAAAATAGTGCTACTTTACTTACTGTTTGGGCTTCTGTTATGATCGCTTTTTTTTTTTTTTTTTTGCCTCAAATTTAGTGGCATTTTCTTTATACTTTTTTTCCAGTGACTTTGGTGAT
Source organism: Nothoprocta perdicaria (assembly GCF_003342845.1). Classification (NCBI taxonomy): domain Eukaryota; kingdom Metazoa; phylum Chordata; class Aves; order Tinamiformes; family Tinamidae; genus Nothoprocta; species Nothoprocta perdicaria. The sequence continues at coordinate 8,729,029 of NW_020455754.1, forward strand.
CCAGTGGGTGGATGTAACCCAGCTAGAAAAAAATGCTACACTGTTGTTCCCTGAGTGCATTAAAGTGAGCACAAGAGACAGTGAGCTATATTTTTCCATGTTCCTCAATATCAACGAGACCTTCAAGCTGATGGAGCAGCTGGCAAACATTGCTATGCGGCAGCTGTTGGATAACGAGAGCTTCCTAGAGGACAAGTCCCTCCCGAAGCCCAGGAAGCCTCTGAAGAACATCTCTGCACTAAAAAGGTGTGTGTCTCAAGCAGTGAAACAGATGAGTGAGAAGAAAGGGTGTTAATAATCAATCTGCATTATTATGTAATGTTTACATAATTCCCAGTTGTCCCCTCAACATTGGGGCTCACAGGGTTTGCATAGCTTATTTCAATCATTAATCCTCTGCCTATTTTTTTTTTTTTCTTTTTTTCCAAAGTGGTATTTAATTCACGTATGCCCTCTTGTCTAGCTCATGCATGATGATGTGCCCTGAGATGCCCAAGGGTATTTTCAGGCAGAAACTCTTGAAAATCTTGTAAAAAAAAGTCAGATTCAAGTCAGAATTAAACTGCCTGTGGGGTCTGCTCTTTATCTTTGCCAGGGACCTAGATGCTCGGGCCAAAAATGAATGCTACCGTGCCACCTTCCGGCTGCCCAAGGATGAGTGCCTAGATGGACACACAGACTGTACCTTGTGGACACCATTCAACAAGATGCACATTCCTGGCCAGATGTTCGTTTCCAACAACTACATCTGCTTTGCCAGTAAGGCAGAGGAGGCCTGTCATCTCATCATTCCTCTCAGAGAGGTGGGGATCTCTTAGCTCTGTACTGAGACCACAGTCCTTTCTTATCTTTTATGTGTTTCTAGCCTTTGTGTGTTACTTTACCAAGGATGGAGAATCTGCTAGGTATTAATGGCCTTGTATCTGTCTTCTAGGTGACAATTGTTGAGAAAGCAGATAGTTCCAGTGTCTTGCCAAGCCCACTGTCCATCAGCACCAGAAGTAAAATGACTTTCTTCTTTGCCAATCTGAGGGACCGAGATTTCTTGGTGCAGAGAATCTCTGATTTCTTGCAGAGAACACCATCCAAGAAACCCTGTGGCAGCGACAGGGAATGGAAGTGGAATTTCGGTGATCCTGGTTGTGAGGTACTAAGAAAAGAGCTAGGAGGAGCATTTGGCCCTTTCTCAAAACTGTGCTCCTTACAGTGTGTGTGCCGGCAAATGATGTCTCTTTGATGGACCGTTAACAGAGGATGGAGACTGGCAGAGCCTGTTCGCTTTGTGTCTCGTTCTGTTACTCATTAGCTCAGTTGCTTTGCCATTCTTCCCTAGAGGGTAGTTTGCATAGTGAAATCATTGCTTAAGTTTGCCTACAGCCTTGAACTGGCTTGGTTCACTGCTAATAGTAGCATAAGTTGTCTTGAAAGTCAGTGAAAGATTTAAGCACTAATTCTTGAATGATATGAATAAAAAAAAAATCAAGGAAGAGCCAAAATTGTTGCTATCTCTCCTCTACTAACTGCATCCAACCTGGCTTTTGGGGGATATGTTCTGTATGATTAATTGTGCAACTCTAGCAATGCGTTACATTTTTTATCACAGTAAATATCTGTGTCCTCCAGGAAGTGCCAGAGCTGCCTTCCAGCAGCCCGCTTGCCCTTAGCCCTTCGTCTGCTCTCAACAGTCGGCCCGTCAACTTCTGTGCAGGGGAAGTGCCAACAGCCTCCCAGGGGCTACTCAAACTCTTCAGAAGAAATTCCGAGGAGCTCTTGGGACCCAAGGGGGTAAGTAATAGTTTAACTTAAAGCAATTAATGATAATAGTTTGAAATAGGTAGCAGACTTCCTGCCTTACTCTAAGGCTCTTAAAATGCATTTTCCTAATGGCTCCTTTCACTCCTGTAGTATCACTGCTGTGTCTGGCACAGTGAGAGAGCTGTGTAGGTGTAACCTGAACATCAGCTTACTCTATCAGCAAAGGGATACCTGAGATAGTTGAGCTGAGAAATTTGTATTGCTGTTCTTCTGGGATGTAAATTCATGTCTGTGAAGAACTGCTTTTCTTTATCAAAGAAAGGAACTAGTATCTCTTCATCCTTAGATAAAAATCATTTGAGACTATGGTTCTGCTTGTATTTATGAAGAGATTGGTGAAGTGTGATGTCATTGCACAGTCCATGTTACCCTTTAAAACTTAAACTGGTGTAGATTAGCATACATCCTTTTATGCAGTAGGAAGCAAAAAGCCCTTACATGTCACAGTGCATTTCTTTCTAAGAATAGGCCAGAGTACTCTGAAACCACCTGTCCTACAAACATAAAAATATTTTAATCTCCTAAAATATATTTATTCCTGTGAAGGCAAAGGAGAAGATGAAGGAAGAGTCTTGGAACATTCATTTCTTTGAATATGGGCGAGGGATGTGTATGTATCGCACAGCCAAGACTAGGGAGCTGGTGCAAAAAGGAATCCCAGAGAACCTTCGTGGAGAGCTGTGGCTGCTTTTCTCAGGTGGGATATTGCACTGGATACTTCAGCAGCTAAAACTATTAAGCTTTCTGCACTTCTCAGGGGAGAAGATATAAAGCAGAGCATATTTCAGAAGAGAAAGTTAATTCAGTCTGAATGTGCTTCAAGGAACTTATACACAAAAGTGCAGTGATCATTTTTCTGAGATGACCTATTTATGAGAGCAGCTATTTGGCCTTCCTTGCCTGGATTTCTGTACTTGGGACCTACACTGTAACCTGATGATTTAACAGTGATTTTGTTCCTACACTTTCATATCTCCTTGTAATTGTTGAGTTTGTATAGTGCTTCCTGACTGCCTCTTTGGTGAAACTGGGCAGAAAGTCTGCATTCTGTTGCTCAAGAAGTGAAACTGTATTTGTCATCACAGGTGCTTGGAATGAGATGGTCACACATCCCGGATATTATGCAGATCTTGTGGAAAAGTCAATGGGAAAATACAATCTTGCTACGGAGGAAATTGAGAGAGATCTGCACCGTTCCATGCCAGAACATCCTGCATTCCAGAATGAGCTGGGAATTGCTGCTCTCCGGAGAGTCTTAACAGCTTATGCATTCAGAAATCCAACAATTGGGTACTGCCAGGTGAGAAAGTAATCTTAGACTGGTAAGTTCTACACTGCAGCTGTGCTTAACTTGGACCTTTTCAGCGTTTTTTTGCTGAGTTTAAGCTTTTCCTCCATGCTGCCCATATGACATAAGAGTCTGAAAGAGGTGACATTGTGAGATCTTAATATATCTTTAAATATATCTTGCATGTTTCTGTTAGGAGTCATGGCACAATCCTGTGCTGATTTTCTTTGTTATTGCTTCCCTAGTTTAACAAAAAAAAAAACCCACTTTTTTTTTAAATATGAACAAGCAAATTGAATATATTATGATACACACAGTCAATATATTGAAATGAATCCAGTTATGGACTTGTGAGACAACTCAGTAGAAATTCAGATTTGTTTTCTGTATTCTGCTATTAAACATTCTCATTCTGTTTTTCCATTATGATGAAATTATTGCACAGCTTTTTATGAAAACACTGAAAATAAATATAATCAGATTAATGAAAGTGCTTGACCAGAGGTAGTCATGTTATTTACTGTCTGCTCAAACTGAGGAACAGAAAGAGGAAGGTGGACTGACTCAAGGTCACCAAGTGACTCATATACCAGTAACAGCTGGAAATAGATCTGCCTGTCACTCCCAGAGGAATATAGAGTTGTATTCGTGCTTTTTAAGTTTAGCAGTTATAAAATGTGAGGACTTTCATATTTCTCTCCTCCATCTGCATATTGAACTCTGCTGGCTCGTAGGCCATGAACATTGTTACGTCGGTGCTGTTGCTGTACTGCAATGAGGAAGAGGCTTTCTGGCTCCTAGTGGCTTTATGTGAGAGGATGTTGCCAGATTACTACAACACAAGAGTAGTGGGTGAGTCTGTGTCCAGTTCTTTCTGGAGCCTGAATTTTCAACTGCAGTTCCACCAGCATCTCTTAGGAATGTTTTGTTTCCTCAGAATAAATTAAATGTGATGCATGATTTATTTGGGTACCACAGTACCACGGTACCAAGAAATCTGAGCTCTCCCCCTGTTGTTGTTTCTTCTTCCAGGTGCATTAGTGGACCAAGGCATCTTTGAAGAACTTACACGGGAGCATCTCCCACAGCTGTCAGAAAAGATGCAGGACCTGGGAGTGATTTCCACCATATCTCTTTCCTGGTTTCTCACTCTCTTTCTCAGTGTCATGCCCTTTGAGAGTGCAGTGGTCATTGTTGACTGTTTTTTCTATGAGGGCATCAAGTTTATCTTGCAAGTGTCTCTGGCCATCCTTGATGCCAACATGGAGAAGCTGCTGCAGTGTTGTGATGAAGGTGAAGCCATGACTATTCTGGGCAGGTACCATTCATTGCTCTTACTTATAAGTAACTAAATGATAATGACGATAATGACACCCTTTTTAATTGTCCTTTTTTTCCACCTAATAAAAGAGACTCTCTCAGTGTTTTCCAATTTCCATTACATAGCAGATCATAGGTATCATTTTAGGAGGAAATGCTTTTTTTGTTATTAAGCACTTTTTTTTTCACCTGTGTAGATTAATAGTGGAAAGGAATTGGGAATGCTTAGGATGTTCTTTTCCTTGACACTAACCCCAGAGTCCTGTGTCTGTTCTTTTCACTGCAGGTATCTGGACAACGTGGTTAACAAACAGAGCGTCTCTCCACCTATTCCCCACTTGCACGCCTTGCTGACCAGTGGGGATGATCCACCACTTGAAATAGACATCTTTGAGCTCATCAAAACCTCCTATGAGGTCAGGTTCTGGCTTAGTTTTTAGTGTTTTTTGCCTCATAAGGCCCAGTTTTGTCCTCCTCGTGCAGTCAGGACAGGGGTGAATGGGAAATAGGGCACAACTTTTATTCTCGTGTTTTTCCCACTGAAAAAAGATTTCAGGTGGATTTAGATCATCTCCGAGAGGACATTGCACTTGCTAAAGAGCGTGTGTTTGAATAGTGGATGTTCTATCTATAGCCGATGGTGCTGACCTGGTCTCCTCCTTTTCTTGTAGAAATTTAGCAATCTGAAGGCAGATGACATTGAACAAATGCGTTTTAAACAAAGATTGAAAGTGATCCAGTCTCTGGAGGATACAGCCAAGAAGAGTGTGGTATGTGACTCCCAGATTAAATGAACTGCCAAATGGCATATTAAATATAACATGTTTTGCTATAAGCATTTAGGAAGATTGCCCTGTAGCAAAGCGAGTTTAGAAGTGATTTAAAGAATTGCAGATAATGTGAAAAATGGATTCATGGATTTTCAGTTTTCTTCTTAATGTAATTCTTGTTAATCTAATAAAATGGATCAAAGTGATAGGGCATGAATAAATGAGGTATTTGGCATGGAAGAAAATAAAAATTGCTTGCAAGCTTTGCAATATTCTGTATTTCTGGCAGTCTGTTTTACTGCTCACCTGCAGTCTTTGGCGGATAATTACTTTCCTCCCATTTAGAGAGTTTTCTGCAATATTGAGGTATTTTGTAGGTGGGACTGGGGCCAAAGAAGCCTATCAACATCTATTATAACTATCTCATATCCTAAGTGGAGAACCTCATCTAACTGTTTCTTTCACTCCCATTTTTCAATGCATCTGCAAAGATAAAAATAAAAAGGTGGGCCAACATATTGTTCTTATGCCTGCAAAAACAGGAAATAAGCTCAGTAATTTTTATTAGCTGTTCTAAATGTCAGCAGTTTCTGCTTGACCAGAAACTGTCTTCCTGACCTATAATCCATAGCAACTGGAGGTATCAGAATGCCTGCATTTTCTCTCTTCTCCTGTGTCACATCTGTTTGCATTTGTTTTTTTCTCTGCTATGTTACAGTGGTTTTTCAGTAAGCCATATTTAATTTGTCAGGCTTTGGAATAAATTGTTCACTCTAATTTTCTCCCGAACTACAGGTCCGAGCTGTGTCCAGTGACATTGGCTTCTCTATGGAGGAATTAGAAGAGCTGTATGTAGTGTTCAAGGTAAGAAGCTAGAGCTGGTTAAGATGCATTCTGACACAAAGAGAACAAATACCAGAATGTGACAAAAAGGAAATAATGACTCTGTTTCAGTTCGTAATTCAGTGGATCAAAACCAAATGTAGGTCTGTGCTACATGTGATATAAATGAGATTAACTCTAGTATCTGATTTTTATTTTTGGCAAAGATGACCAAAACGTGGTCACAGCTTTTGAATGATGCTTGTTTAGGAAAAGATCCTGGAGATAGTGGAAAGGAATGCGTAGCACTTAGAATGAGAAGCTAGGATCAAACACACTTTAGTTTTTATTTTTAAGTTTGCTGCTGACTTGTTCTGTAATTATGACAAAAATACTTAAGACTTTTGCCTCTATTTCCCAGCAGAGGTTTTTTAAAAAGATATTACTAAGCAGCTTTTACCAAAGTCACTGTAAACTCAGTTGCATTGTGCTGTAGAATCAGCGAGAGGAGTTTAGTTCCAAACCTTGCACATACCTTTTGCAGTAAAGCTTCTGAGTTTCATTTTGCTGAGATCCAGTATTTTTGTATTTTTCCCATAAAGTTATTTTTTCATGATTTCTGTGAAATCCCTCTCTCTCTCTTCATTTCATATTATTTTGTAGTGAAGTAACACTATTAATACTGTAGAGATAAACAGTGTGTCCTGAAATGTTTTCTCTCTGCCTGCTCTGTTTTTGGAGGAGTTACAACAAAGGCTCTGCTCTTGGAGGTTGTTGTGCTATATCTATAATATAATGTGCTAACCTGACCTATTAACCCTTTCCCTCCAAAGGCCAAGTATCTGATGAGCTGTTACTGGGGAAATAATCGTGCTGCAGCTGCCCGTCGAGATCAGAGCCTGCCCTACCTGGAGCAGTATCGCATAGACATGGAGCAGTTCAAAGACCTGTTCATCAGTTTGACGCCCTGGTCCTGTGGCACACATACACCAGTATTAGGAGGGCGAATGTTCCGGCTTCTGGATGAAAACAGGGATTCTCTCATCAACTTCAAGGAATTTGTGACAGGGATGAGTAAGTGGTGTTTCTGGAGATAGTGGAATATCGCAATGCATGTTTCTGTCCTTTTCCAAAGACAGAACAATGCAGTTTTGCTGTGGATTTCCTTACTGCTTCTGCACAGATCTGTGTGCAGTTAGTGTTTCCTCACAGTGTGGAAACTCAGTCTGTTTTAAGCCCGTGGGCAGAGGGTGATTCTTTATCTTAGGTGCTGTTTTTCTTATCCTTTTGTTTCTTGCTCATAGGTGGGATGTATCATGGTGACCTCACTGAAAAACTCAAAGTACTTTACAAACTGCATCTGCCTCCCGGTGAGTGACTGATTCTGGCTTCTGCTACAACTGATCCTGGTCTGTGCTGGCATGCAATTAAAAAGGGATGCTTTATGAATTTTGCTAATGAAGTTGGTGATGCTGCAGTTCAGTTAACTCAGAGACCTCTCATCTCTTTCTCTGTACGTACAGCTCTGAGTCCAGAGGAGACCGAATCTGCTTTGGAGGCCACAAGTTACTTCACAGAGGATGTTACAACAGAAGGTAATACAGCACTTGCTGCCCCTACCTCTCAGTTTAGGGAGCAGCTGCAGCACAAATCCGTGTGCTTTGAAGGGTCATGTCACTAGGCATGATCTCCTGTTCGCTGCATGTGAAGATTTGCCATTTTGTTTGGGTTGGCCTTTTTCATTGCACGATGGGAGAGAAGTTTGGAGGTGAAGCTACTCAGCATGTCTTTGATGCAGCACACAGCATGCTCTGAAGCACAGTCACAGGCTGCTGAGGAGGAGCAGTGTGTGCTGTGTCTGCTTTTATCAGCCCCATCCCCATCTTGATTTGGGGTTTTCATGCAAGTCTCATTGTCTCTTTTCTTGTTTTTGTTTCCTCCTTTGTGTCTGTCTCTATATCACCCTTTCTTCTGTTCTGTCTGGGATATTGTCCCCTCAGCCCCCTTTTCTGCTGCTCCGGTATCTCCTTTTGTCTCAGAGCTGGATTTCTGCCTGCACTGTGAGTCTCAAGGTCAGTCTCTAGTTATGTGCACACACTGAGCTCTGCCATAAGGCTGATACTATCTGCCAGCACCAATGCACTATTGAAATTACTGTGAATTAATTGCCACTGCTCCTATCTCCTAATACTCCCTCTGTAAGCAAAACACAATAAGCAATTAAACATCTTTCAGTGCGGGGTTTATTCTACCTACTATGTTTTAACCTTGGTATAAATAGGTTTTGTCCAGCCTCCCTTAGGAGGAGTCACACAAGGGACTGGAAAAACTGTGCTCAGAGCAGAGTGTGCAAGAATTTAGGCTCGCTGGTCCAGGCAGATGGTTGTCGTGTTATCATTATGCCTCCTCCACAGTCTTCTAATTGAACAAAGCAAAAGTAAACAAAACATGCTATTCCTCTGTAAAAATGTCAGTAGACTTTAATATACTACATTTGTTAAAATATGTTCTTAGATTTGTCAAATAGCAGAAGGTCAAAATGTCATTTGTGCTAAATGTGTGGTCAAATTAGGTTAATGTTCCCAAAACCTGTGTGAATAAACATGGGGGATACTTGCTCTGTTTGATGCTAGATTGTGAAATTAGCAGTCTGAGATGAGCCAAGACTTCATATAATCAAGTGGCAATATAGGGAGTCTGAATTGAAATTCCTAAAGTTAGAGACTGCAGATAGCTCCCAAAATGTCAGCTCAGTTGAAGAATAATGATGAGCACAGATATTTGTTGGCTATCCTTGTGTCACAGGCCTGACTTGGTGCAATGCCAAACCTCGTGGGGTTTTTTTTTTTTTTTTGCTTTGTTATTTTTAATTTTTATCTCATTTTCGGCTTGCTGATCTCTGTGTTCAAGTGATCACATTGTTTAGTTGTCTTTTATGTCTGTGCTTCAACCTTTCTCTTAAGTGTTGTGCCTTCTGCCAACTTTTATTTCACCCACCTGTTCAGATTGGCTCTTTCTAGTTTAGTCTCTTGCTTCCATCAGTCTCTTGCTTCCATCCTGTCCCATTCTTTTCTCCAAACATAATGAGGGAGTGTGAGACTAGCTTCTGTTTAATATATTCAGAAGTTTTTCTTTGGGCCTGAATTGTCTTATGTTCTCAATGTGTTTTATTGCTGAAAACTGAATATTAAAGTTTCTGCTATAATTCCTTCTTTTCTTTTAGAAACACAGGAAGACAAAGGAAGGAAGAATGACAGCTGCCAAGAAAAAGGTAATTTCATAATCATATATAGATGTGGCTTTTTTCAACACATTTTAGTCTTGTCTCTCTCATCACATCAATTCATTGGCCCTCTCTATATCTAAGAAATCTTTGAAAGTTTCCCTCGTGAACAAAGATACAGGGGATGTCAGCTAGGAAAAGGGTCTCTCTCATACCTTTACAGCTCTGTCTCTTTCACATACCAAAGCATTAACTTGCCAAACATGATTTTCAAATGTTACCAACTAAGAGATTTCATTTATGAGAAGCTGAGCTGATGTAGTAGTGTAAAAAAAGAAATTCACAACTGAATCATACCAGATAAATTAGCAGAAAGCAACACAGCCTTCTTCACAGATCTTCTCCTAAATTGTCATTAAAGCTTGCTTCCAGGACTATGCTTTTTTCTAACATGGGATTCACATTTTAATACTGAAACCACTAACCACCTAATTGGCCTTATCTTGCAGAAGAGAAAGGTACTAGTCCACAGGACTATCGGTACTACCTAAGAATGTGGGCCAAAGAAAAGGAGTCCAGGAAAGAAACCATCAAAGATCTTCCCAAAATGAGCCAGGTAAGAAGTGAAAGATTTCCAGCTAGACGACTTAGAGCTTACTGGAGAACTCAGTAGTGTGTAGCCACCATTGCACCTGCACGCTCAGTCCTTGCCAGGCATCTCCCCTGCTGTACTGGTTTGGTGAGTTTTAGTAGTGTCTGGTTCCACACTTCTGTGTTGTATTCCTCAGTGGATGTGTATCTGGCTGTCAAACTGCATTGTTTCTACTAGACAAATTCTCTGCCTCCCAGACTACCTTTTCCTGAAAGAACTGTGATCTACGTTTTCCCTCGGGAGCAGTGTTTTAAATATCCCATCAGTGCTGTAAAGTTGCCCGGCTTTTTTGTTTGTGCATTGTCTCCAGTTACAGTTATCTTGTGAAGAGGGAACAATGTGGTTACAGATCACATGGGTGACTAGTGCTGTCTTTTCTGTTTCTAATTTCTGCTTTGGGTGCTCATTATCCCAGCTTGGCCGTGCTTAGAAGCTGGACAGAGCAGCAGGACAGAAGTTAAGCTGTGTGATTTTGCAGATGTGAATCTGTTAGTGTTCTGGGTGTCAGTCAGAACAAAAAAACAACAACCACTCCAGTATCACATTGCCATCTGGGTCTCAATTTACCTTCTGCCATAGAATTTGAACTGTTCTGACTCGGTAAAATAAGTTGCTGCTTGGTGGGGAGGCAAAGTTGTTGAGGAGGCAAATAAACAAGGAGCTGGCCAAGATACGCGTGTTGCTTCATCCACTGCTGTAACTTTGTTGTGCAGCCTGAAGTTTGATTTTTGCTCTTTGCCTTTCAAAGGAACAGTTCATAGAGTTATGCAAGACTCTCTACAACATGTTCAGCGAGGACCCGGTGGAGCAAGAGCTGTACCATGCAATTGCCACTGTAGCCAGTCTCCTCCTGCGCATCGGGGAGGTTGGAAAAAAATTCTCCAACCGGCCCGTGAAGAAGTCTGAAGAGAACAAAACTCACAATAGCCAAGATCCTGTGAGTGAAGAGGAGTCACCAACATCTGAACAAAGCCAGAATTCAGCAGTGGAGCAGCAACCCCAAGCTGACTGTGAGGACAAAACCCCTGGCGATGCTCAACCTGGAAAAACTCAGCAGGAAAACCAAACTCTGGGAGATGGGGCAGGGGAAGGACAAGGCTCTCCCTTACAGCTGCTATCAGATGATGAAACCAAAGATGATATGTCCATGTCTTCCTACTCCATGGTCAGCACAGGCTCCTTGCAGTGTGAAGACATTGCCGATGACACAGTCCTGGTGGGTTGCGAAGGCGGAGGGTCAGCTGCCAGGTATGGCAGTACCATTGATACAGACTGGTCCATCTCCTTCGAGCAGATCTTAGCATCCATGCTGACAGAGACAGCCCTTGTAAACTACTTTGAGAAAAAGGTTGATATTCTCCAGAAGATCAAAGATCAAAAGAGAGTGGAGAGGCAGTTCAGTTCCTCCAGCGACTATGAACTGTCCTCTGTGACAGGGTGAGCTCCAGTTAACAGGAATTGTCTTGTGAGATAAAGCAGGGAGGTAACATGGCAGATGGCAGGTTTGATGGACTGGTATTTTGTGATATTTTTTTGTTGTTTAATCAGAGACCAGTAACTACACAATTACAATAGATTCCAGTGGATAAGGGGCTTGCGACAGTGACTGTTTTGTGTAGGTGCTTTTTTGGCTACTCTGGCTGAAAGCATTAGGTTACCTTCTCAAGAGCTGTTAGAACCTAATAGCCCCTGACATATAGAATTACCACCATGAATTATGCATGTCTGCCTTTTGCTGTCTTTCTTTTTAATGAAGTTTTATTTCAGACAGTGACTGTTCCTTGCCTGCCCTTGTTTGCTGTAGGTTCCTGCAGAGCAGATGCAGCCTGGCTTGAAACCATATTCCCTTTTGGCTGCTGCTCTGCGAGCTCACGCAGCGTGTGCGAGTGCTGTAGGACCCTGGCCCATGACTGGTCTGGTTCAGTTCCTCAGTGCTGTTCTGTGACTCAGCAGCTACAGTGCAGATGTGCCCCCCTGGTCCCCACAACGTGACATCCAAACACAGGAGTGTCGCAGATCTGCAGGTTTCTTGCACATACGGTTCAGCATTGTCATAGTCTGCGAGCACTTTTTTTCTCTGCCAACATTCAGGAGAGTTTTCAGGCACACCTTGTTTTATAGCTTTTGCTTTTCTAACTCTTTGGAAGCTGTTTTTTTTTTTTTTTTTTTTTTTAACAGTTTGTTTGTTTGTCAGGGAAGCCACAAGCTCCTTGACTCCAGAAGTAACATGAGGTCAATCCATATGGGGAGTAATGAGGGGTGCAGTTTTGAGGCAGACCTCTAAGAATGCTCTGATCAGTCAGATACCAATATACATAGTCAGATACCAATGTATGTATCTAGATCTCCAGAGCCCTCAGCAGTCAACCCAGGCAGTGTTTGGGGCAGCAGGGTTTTTGCAGGTGTGTTGTGCCGCCTGTTGAGCGTTTCCCAATGCCCTTGTACAAAGCGTCTGGCAACGGACATTATCTTGGAAGCTCCTACACCGCGGTGGGTATTGACACCTCCAGAGGAAGAACTCAAAGCAGCCTCTGCCGTCAGCCCGTTGTGGAAAACCTGGGCAGACCAGACCTCTCTCCAGTGCTTCCTCCCAAGAGATGCAACAACTGGGAGCGACTCCTGGCCAGCCCAAGCCCAGGAGCGGCCGCGCGGGGGCCGGTGCTGCCGGGGGCCGCCGCGAGGGCCCGGGGACGGCAGCGGGGCCGGGGGCCGCCCGCCACCCTTCCCACATAACACTATCCGTGTGCTGCTCCGCGTTAACCCCGCTCCGTGCCCGCCTCTCCGCGTGTTCACCGCTGGCTGCGTGTTCCTTACTCCCCTGCCTCCGCTGCCGCCTGTCGCTGGAGAGCAGCCCTCGGTAAAACTGCTTTTACTAACTGACGCGGTAATTTATTGTAATTTTTTTAAAGTACAAATAATACATGTGATTTTACACTGTCTGTCGGATCTGTCATGTATTCAATAAACGAACCCCAGTCCTCTAGGCAGCCGCGCCTGGCCGTTATTTCCCCGAGCGCTCGTGTCCCCCGCTCCCTGTCCCTGGTTCCCGCTCCCTGTCCCTGCCGTTATTGAGGAGCCCCCAGGGTGTCCCCAGGCTCCCTTGTCCCCCTGTGCTCCCTCACGAGGGCAGGGCAGGCCTCAAGAGCTTCTCCTCCTGCCGAAAGGCGGCTTTTACCCCTATTAATAAAGATTTAAGCCACCGCTCGAGCCTTTTTAATGTCATTTTTTATCTATGTTTAATGGCGGGSGGGGGGGGGGGGGGGGGGGGTGTCAGTGGGTCACGCCCGGAGGCGGCGCGGGGCGCGGCTCCCTGCGCACGCGCGCGCGGGCGGGAGGGTCACGTGGCCGGAAGGCGCGCGTTGCCATGGGAACATGGCGCCGCGGTTCTGGGTGCTGCGGTGCTGCGGCTGCCGCCTCTTCCAGGTGCAGCAGGTCCGTGTGGGCCGGGACCGCGGCCTAGGCCTGAGCCTGAGCCGGGCCTAACGCTCCGCGCGCTCTCCCTTAGGCCAAGCGGAGCGGGAAGTGGAGCTGCGCCGTGTGCGGGCAGAAGCAGGCGGTGCAGAAGGTGAGCGGGCCTTCCCCCGCCACGCTCGGCCGGCGGCGAGGGCCGGGGCGGCGGGCCGGGGTCCTGGGAAGCCCTGCGTGGCGGTGGCGGCTGTGGGGGGCCCTGGTGGCGGCTGTGGGAGCTGTGGTGGCGGTGGGAGCCCCGCTGGCAGCCCTGGGTTGCCCTCTGCAGGGTCCTTCACAGCCCCGGCGGGCGGCCCTGCGTGCTGGGAGCCCCACACAGTGGCCCTGGGGACCCCTGTGCCCCCCCACCCACTGAGCACCCCGTTCAGCAGCCTCCTGGGCCGGGTGCTCCCCGCTCGGGGCAGGTTGGCAGCAGCCCCGCCACACGCACGAGTTCAGTTCTCATCAGCACGGGAATGTTCCCCAGGTGGGGAGGGCGCCGCCTCGCTCCACGCTGTTCGCTCCCACCGGCTCCCTGGGCTCCGTTTTCGTTATTTTTGCAGGTTTATGGGGACGGGTCTGCGGTGGACTGCAGGCTCCACGTCCAGAAGCTGAACTTACTGCAGGGTGAGGCGGAGGAAGCCCAGAGCTGGACACCTCGGTAGAGTCCGCCTGTTTGTCCCGTTTGCTCTGCTGCAATTAGCCTGTACACACGTGTGCTGAGAGCCTGTTACGTAAGCTGAGCTCACGGGGCGGCTTTTCTGTGCCCCTGTACAACCATGGAACGTGCCGGTCTTGTCACCAATGCTTAGCAGCTAATTATTGGTTGGGTTTAGTTGGGTTTAGTGTCCTTGCATGTTTCTTCTCACTAGCTTTTTTTTTTCAGGTAACTTTAGTTGATTAATAGTGTATATTGATTAGACCTTTACCCATTACAGGGTTTGTCTTTTTTTTTAATTGTCTCTTGTTTGCTACTTGGAGAGCTGACCCTGGAAGTGTCCATCTCACAGGGTGACAAGCAATACGGGTGGGCACCTCAGCATCCGCAGAGAAAATACAACCTCAGCTGGTGTTAGAGGTGTTAAATGTTGGCGTCCAGGGGGTTTCACATTGGGAATCTGCGAGGAATTCCCCCTATTTTTGATAAAGGACTTATCTTACTGCAAACATTGAGGTGTAATGCTGTCTGGACAGGAAATTCTAGGTAGTGTTTCCCTGTTTATTTCAGTCCTGAGTCTGTTTACAAAGCACCTAATCTGGAACTGCTCTGATTGTCTCTACAGCTTCTTTTTACTCAAGGTTATTGTTCAGAAATCAGTCCAAACTGGTCAGATAACCTAGTTGTATAGAAGGAGTGCTTCAGAGTTAAACCTTGTGTGTGAAGTTAAACCTTGTGTGGGAAAACCCAAAACTTGGGTTTTGTTCCCTTGTAAAATAGAGTCTCTGCTGCCATTCTCAAGGCATTCTGAAAATATTTTCCCATTTCCTGATGATCAGGATGTAATTAGTAACTTTCAGCTGTTGTCCTAAAAGCTGTGCCTTGTGATTTAATGATCAGCAGCTTTACATCACAGTTACTACTCTGTGTATAGGAGGAAAGAGGACTGCCCTCCAACTACCCACATTTTTGTGAAGCATTTGGGTAATGTATTTTGCAAATTTTTCATTTGACACCTGTTTTCGTAAAGATCCTTTTTTTCTGACATATTTTCTATCCAAGGTCATTTCCTTTGTATAGTGACTAGGTAATATGAAAAGAAATTACACTGATGAAAGTGTGTTCTAGAAGCTTCTTTTAAACATCTGTTTTAGGTTTGTAGAAGACTCTGTAGATGCCAATAAGAATACAGCAGTCGAAAGCGAAGGCAGAAGTTTGGTCCAGCAGGTAGGTTACCTACAAAGCTGAAGCAAATATTAACACCTGACAAACCAGGTGGATCAGAGTGAAATCCTTGACCCATTTATATTGGTCCAGGGGGCTGAGATAACATGTGTAGCCAGAGAGGCTCGAGCAGAGAGGGCACGAGATGTGTGCAGAAGCTCTGTCTTCCCCTGGGATGTCAAACCTAGGAATGTGATACAGGAATCCATGCTCAACAGCTTTGAGGCATCCACCACTTCGGTTAAAACCTCTGAAACAAGAGCACTGTGTGTTGGTTCCTCTTCTTCAGTAGTTCTCCAATGTTGTAGGAAGGAAAGGCAGAAGTCAGTCGCTGGAGTAAATATCTGGACGAGAGTAATGAAACTCAGGAGGATGATGAGGAATCAGGAGAAAGGCAACAGTTTTGCTCCTGGAGGATGAACACTGCGGAAGGACAAAGGTACAGGAAAAAATCGCTTTTTCTGTGGGGTGTGGGAGGTCATGCAGGTCTGAAAGCTGAAGAAAGTACAGGCTGCAATGAGCAATCTGACCTGCCCTAAGCAGGAGTTCAGTAAGTGAGGCAAAGCATTTCATTTATTGGTAGAGCCATTCTTTTTATGAACATCTTTGGTGATTTGCTAGTGACAAATTTCTAGTGGAGCGTAGGAAGGCACTTAGAAGAAACTCTGAGTGGGTACACAGGACCAGCCATATAAGAAGGTTAACAGAGCACATAGCTCGTTTAACAAAGCACATTTAAAAGAGGCATGTTTAACAAAGCACACAGCTCTGTCTCTAAGGTGGCCTTGAGGAGAGAAAAACAAGAAGTCTATTTGAGGAAGTGAGCCAAGCAGAGAGGGATGCAAGGGGGGAGCACCGAGATGTGAGCTGACCAACCAAGAACCGAGCAAGAATGCGTGCTGTCCTTGGAATCAGAGAATTGTCCTATCAAGGAGTGCGCACCCCATTTAGGGACAGAATAATTGTATATAAGGGTTAGTTATCTGCAATAAAACGGCTTCTTCCTATGATTCATATTGAACCGTTTGAAGCCCATTTTGTCCTGCAGTGGAGCTAACCTGTCTGTTTTGTGAATGGTTCTCTTGACCAGGAAACACCAGAACAGCTTCCCCCCTACACTGATGTCCAGGAATTGTCAGAGGAAAATGGAGCTTTGCCGATTGCAAACCAAGCCAAAAAGGTTAAAATCTCTGAGGTATTTACAAACCTATCCTTCTGGCCTCTTTTTTTTTTTTTTTGTCATGGTAATATTCAAATTTTCTGGTAATCTCTTCTTGTGTTCTTCTATTTGAATTGTGGGGGAGGAGAAGAAAATTGTGTCATGAGTTCATCTCTGAAAGACTTTAGGCAAAAACAATGCCTCCTTGTGCAAGCGAAGTGGTTGAGCCAGATTGCTGCATCCATACAGGTGCTGCTTGTTCTTCCTGGCCTCCCTGAGCAGCACCTTTGTAGCCCGTAGTTATTAAGGTCACTGGGATTACAGGCCCTGCCCCTGAAGTTGGCCTTGGTCTTCACAGCCCCAAGTTTGTGGGCCTGTCCAGAGCATCAGTCTCTGCCCTGCCTCAGGATGGGGGTGAAAACTCAGGTGCATTTGAAGGACAAGGATGCTGTTTCTGTGCCTGCCTCGGTGCAGGGTGGATTTGTAACTGAGCTCTCCTCCTTTTTATAGCGCAAGCCACGTTCACTAGCAGTGCCACAACAAGGTGATGGAGCAGCTGGCTGTGGAGACAGGATGATTCCTGCTGCGTGTGAGTCTGCAGTGCCTGAGGGGAGCACACAAATCCCAGCTGTTCCCATCAAGCCCTCAAAGTGGGAAAAATTTCTCTCTTTTTCTGAGAACTGTGGGGAAACCCCTGCCAAGGTCACCTTGCCACCACAGGAGGGCAGTAGAAAGATGGGGCCACCCCCCACTGCAGCAGACATCTTTATGGCCAGTAACTATTCTAGGCAGGCTGGAAATTTTCTACCTCGAGGCCTAGATGACACTGAGTTTAAGAAGTGCCTTTCTAGTACTGAGCACCTGGCCTCAGAAGTGCCAGGCACCACCCTGCCTGGCACTTGCTCTGAGCAAGTGTTGCTCAAAGAACCTCAAGGCCCTTCGATAGGGCCAGCGAGATCTGCTGCCGTAGAGAGCATTGCAGGAAGGGGCCCTGGCGCTCACACTGCATTGCCCATGTGCCCTCCTCCACCTACCCTCATTCTCTCCCCTCCCAGGAACACTTCACATAAATCCCTCTTCTGCACTGGTGAGGAGTTCGATGATAATCTATGAGAAGCTCTGGCATCTTGCTCCTTGATTTTAAGTGACAGCTTTACAGTTTATTTTCTAATGTTGAGTACTGAGAGTGGGTTTTGAAGGGAGGTATCATTTTAATGCAATCCTTTCAAAAGGGCAGTATTAAAGTTGTTAGTTTGTTCTATTGTTGTGTCTGGGGAAAGTATATGAGGATGGGGAAGACTAGACTTTCTGTAGTAACCATTGGATTTATGCACTGCAATCCTGCTATGGAAACAAACAGAGAATAGGCCAGCTTGGGTGGGACCTTCTGTTAGCCAACTATCTGTCTAGTCCACTTCCCCACATACACTCTACCCCTTTTCTCTGCATCTCCCCTTAACAACTCTATCTTTCAGGGCTGCAAAGCAGCCTTCAACTTGAACAGAAAGAAAGCAGTTTCTTTCAGCAGAAAGCCTAAGACTAAGGAGCTGAGGCTCAGTCTCATTAAAAAAAAGAAAAAAAAGTAGTAACAGCAGAGCTCTGTTCCACCTACTTGCAAAGCACAGGTAGAAATGCAGGCCTACAGTCCTGAATTGCCTCCTTTGCCCTGAGGTGCTTGACTCTTTCAATCTCTCTCTCTCTCTCTCTCTCTTGTCTTCTAGGCTATAATGCAGTGAACAGAGCAAGACAGTAATGCTGCTTAAATACACAGACTCATGTAGTGAGAGGCAGGAAGTCGTATTTATTGTTTTCATCCAACTCTACAAGCACTTAGGAACATGAGACAGAAACCCTTAGGAGGAAGAAGGACAAACTGCCAGAGTTGTTGTACTGCTGCTTTCAGTTAGGAAGCAAGTGCCCTTGTTACAGAGACTACTACAAGTGAGGTGGGTGCTTGGAGTACTGGATGGCATCTAACGCTGCCCCGATGTCGCAGTTCTTTGTCTGCAGCAGGCGAGTGAGCCATCCACCCTCATCAGAGAAGCCCATGGAGAGCATCTGGGACAGTGATTCGATGAGGCGAGGGTCAGCTTCTGTTAAGAGAAGAACAGTTCACAGGGTAGAACACCTCAAATATACTTGACAGGCCAGGGAAGGCTCCCCTAGCACAGAGTAGGCAGGCTGGCCCAAAAGAACTCTACAATCATTGGTAACTGTTGAAGACAACCTCTCCTTTATGTTCTGGAAAGGAAAGATTTAGACACATACACACACACAAAAGTGTAACCTGCTAAGGTAGCTGCTGAGTCAGCCTTGTCACAGGACTTTGGCTAAGGGGCTTAGCATGCTCTTACTAGCTCCCACCAGGAGGAAAAAGAAACTCTTAAGTCATAGGATGGTCTAATGTGTCCTTTTAGGTGCTCTCCTTTACAGCATCCAGCATGATTTAGGATACTGGTTTTTTCATGCTGATCGAGTGGAGCAGAGTACCAGTCTAAGCAGTCAGAAGTATGTCAAGACTTAGCTGACCTTGTTACAGGGGAAGATCACCCTATATAAAAGTCAGGCCACATCCTGGCCTGATTGCAAGATTATGGGCAAGTTTAGCTGTAACTTGTATGAGCTTGACTTTTAATACCTCTAAGCAGCTCATTCTTAGGCTGGGCAAGCTGACAACTCCCGAGTTGAAGCTGCTCAGCTGTGAAGCCTGCATGCATCTCCGTACCTGGTGGGAGATGCGGGTAGAGCGCAGCCTCTCGCAACCCTGTAGGTCCTGTTTGGGCAGGACCCTGAGATGGGTCCAGGGAGCTGGGGCCCTCTGTCTCTGGCATTTGTAGAGACTGCAGTTCACCTGTGGAGGGATCCACTTCTTTGGAAGACAAGTGGGTCCAGTCCTCATCACCACCTGACGAACTGCTAGACTCACTGTGTTCCTGAAATGGCAAGAAAAAGATCCAAGTGTTTCAGCATTTTCCAGGTAGGATGCATGTTTCTACTATTTGTCTTTAAACAGTTACACCCACAAGAAGTCCCAACACAAACAGTTAAATACTCTAAAGCTACTGTCAGTCACTAACTGTAACAGTAACTGTAAAGTAACTGTCAGTCACTTAATAGGCTGAGATCTTCATATTCCATCTCACAGTCCACAACGTATTCCTGTAATAATAGTTCTTGTACCTGGGACTGGAGGCTGCCTTCTTCCATTTGTGTGGGCAGAGGATCTATCACCATGTCTTGTATCTGCTCTGCAACAGTATTTACTTCTGTAGCAGGATCTGTGCTATTCCAGTCTGATTTGGTCTCCGTGTCCTGGTTAACAGTAGTGCTGCTGGTCTCAGTACTGTTCTCTTGCTGGGAAGAAGCAGGAGTCACCTTGCTTCTCTGTCCTCCATGTTCCACATCAATATCAACTTCAATACCTAAAAAGCATTTGAGATGAATATTGCCAATTTTTTTTCCTGAGCAGAACACCCTGAAAGAGCCTTTGTTAATCCTAGTCTAGACTTATTAATGTTTCTGTAAGCCTCTGTTTATGGAACATGCAGGAATTAAGTGTGAAGCAAATTTAAAAAAAAAAAAAAAAGAAGTGTTAGCTACCAATCTCCTTTTCCTCAAGACAGGTACCCCACACAGAGGGTAGGCTGTGCCCTTCTAAGCAGAAGCTATGCACATTCATATGAGGTAAACAAAACCCCAAGTCATCATGGACTTATTAGTCATAACAGGTTAAGTATTTCCTCATTTTCTTCCAAATGGGGACTCTGGAAGGGTGTTCAGTGGGTGTTCTCACCCTAGATATTTTTAGTACAGGGAGTAAACTACAGCTTTCACGCTTGGTAGCATGAGGTGGTTCAGGTAACAGCCACAACAGGTCATTGCTCCTGTTAATAGGAGCTACACAGAGCCAGTCTCAGGGATGGGAATGGACAAACCAGAAGTCACTTACCCAGGGGGCTCAGAAAAGCTGCAACACTCTCCCCAACATTCTTTAAGAAGGTGACATTGGGGTCCTGAGGCTGGCTGTTAGTAGAAGCTTCTAGAAAAACAATTTCTGTTAGCACCCAGCAACTCAGCAGGGAGACAGCAGCTACAGAGTGTTGGAGGGAGATACACTCTACAGATGCTATCCAGAGAGATATGGGTATATATTTTCTATTGTTTATCTACTGCACAGAAAGGCAGTATAGAGACCTTAACCAACCCTGAACTAGCTCAGGAACGCAGGACCAGTGACACTAGCATTGTTAAGGCTCACTAGCCATGCTGTGAGAGGCACATTTAGAGCAGACAGTGAGCAACTTCATCTAGCATGGCCCCCCTAATTTCAGTACTGTCTCTGTATCCTCATATCACATGGGCCTGAGCAAGCCTTAACACATGAAAGTGTTGATTATTTTAAGGTAATTAGATTAGTTTCAGTGTTTTTTTTTCCACTGAAACTTCCTAATTCCACACCATGCTCCAGAAGCCTCTGCTACTCTGGCTTTGCCACCAGCACCTTTTTTACCAGAGCATCCTCTTACCTTGCTCAGTAGGTGCAGTGGAGGCTGCAGCACTGGCCCGAGCTTGCTCTGAGTTTTGACATGGAGCTGGAATGACAGGATATCCCCAGCGGTGCATCCATGGGAAGGGTGGAACACCATGCCTCATCTTACGGAGCCAACGTCCTCGGGGCACCCACTGGAAAGAAGTTATGTTCATGTGACTGTGCTCGAACAAACAGTTTTGGGCAACTGAAACTCAAGGTGTGGATTTTGTTTAGCAGCTTTCATGGAAAATCCTGTTTTAATCTCCCTCCCTCCACCGCAGGGGGATTTGGCTCACCTCAAATGGATTCAGCAGTGGGCTCTGAAACATCACCATGTTGTGCTCCCTGTGGATGCCCTTATTCTCACAGGTGCTGCACAAGTCATAGTCTGGGCAGACAGTGCACTTGAACCTCGCACCCACGACAGGTCCGTCGCAGCCGTCGCAGATCACGTTGGGATGCACCATGTCCCGGGGAGGCTCCTGGCTGCACTGCGCGCGATGCTCCCGCTTGCACTCCTTTTTCTCTATTAAGGAAAGGAAACCGTGTCTGGAACCAGGTTTCTATTTAAAGGCTGGTAATCGGGCAGGGGCGAGGGGAACAAACAGCACTTGTTACCGCAGTATTGACTTACTAGGTCAGTTTATTTTTACGCTGGCTGCCAAACTCAAGCTGGGGATACGTAAGAGAACCTGAACCGAGTGCAAAGTGGCTTCCCCAGGCTACCTGCTCCTCGTGCCGAGCATGCCTCGTCCTCAACGGATTCTTTTTCCATGCTTATGTTAGATTAATAGCACACTGCCCCATTTGACTTCTTGCCTATGCAGTGCCCAGGAACGCAGGACCAAAAGCTCCCAAGAGGGAGCTAAGAGGTGCCAGGAGGCTTAGCTGATGTGAACGGGGACAGGGGCAGTGGCTGCTGTGACTCACAGGGCTGCAGATGAAGCTTGGTGGGTATCTGAAGCTGCACAGAGCAGCAGGCAGGAACTGAGCACTGAGAAACAGACTGAAATCTGGGCTTCTTACCACATCTTTGGAAATAGCAGAGATCAGTCACGTGTTGTCAGGGAGGCAGCATGAATAAAACAGCATTTTTTGGTGAGCTGGGGCTACACAGCTAGGTAAAACATGGTAAACTTGCCCCTCTGCCTCGGCAGGGTGCCCTTTCCCCGGTCGGGGCATGCCCCCTCGGCCTCACCTTTGATGTAGACGCGCAGGACACCGTCCTGGACGTAGGGCAGGGCCAGCTCCAGCTCCTCGTCGCTGGAGAAGGCGATCAGGTCGCCGTCCTCATCTGGGGGACACCGAGAGCCGCAGTGAGCCCCGCGCCCGCGCGGGGAGCCCCGTCGGGCGGCGGCCGCCCCCTCCCCGGCCCGCTCACCCTTGTAGTGCATGCGGAAGGCGGGCGGCGGCCCGGCCCGCAGCAGCCCCTGGAAGAGCTCGGCGACGCGGTCGTGGATGGCCTGGTAGCGGGCGGGCGGCGGCAGGGAGAAGCGGCGGATCTCGCGCGTCGCCTCCTCCTTGCCCAGCAGGTAGGCTTTGACGGTGAGCGCCGCCATGGCTGTGGCGCAGCAGGAATTGCCGGCGCGGCGGCGATGGG
>NW_020455754.1:8751646-8755213 GCF_003342845.1 Nothoprocta perdicaria
GCCCCAGCGCGGGCCCCGCCCACGCGCACCGAGCTCCGCCCACGATGGGCCAGGCTCCGCCCCCCCAAGTACTGCGCGTTCTTTACAGTCCGGGCTTGCCTCGGCTTCTAGGCCCCGCCCCAACTCAGACCCCGCCCCTTGATGCCACAGACCCCGCCCCTTTCCGCAGGCCCCGCCCCCTGGTTCGCGGTTCACCCGCTGTGCCTGGCTCCCGTTCCAGGCCGGCCCAGGGACTCCCGCCCGGGCTGGGCTCCCCCCGGGACCCGCGTCCCGCTCCCACCGGGGCCCCGCGGCCGCCCGCGGATCCGGGCGGGCACAAAGGCGCCGGTGTCCCCAGTCGAAGCACCCACAACACCCGGGAGTTGGGTTTAAGGAGGCTGGGCTGTATGCACCACCCTGGGGAGGGGGCCTCATTTTCTAAGCACAGCAGGAATAAACAGTAAATAACAATAAATAACAACAATAAGAATAACTAACTAATAGCGCCTGACAGTCTTTCCCCAATACTTTTTCTTTCTTTCTTTCTTTTATATGTTTTGTCTTGAAGGAGGGCTACTAAAAATAAAGCCGGCTGAATAAACACTGCTGACATTAAGGACGAGGTCCTGGGGACTTTCCGAGCCGCTTGGCAGCGGCGCCTCTCTGCAGATCCCATCCAGTCAACAGGCCTCTTAATCAGGCCACGGCGCGTCCAGCTGGCGGCGGCGCCGGCCCTGTCCGGGCGCAGTTAAAGGGAGATGGATCAATGGTTATTAAGGCCTCGGTGGTGTTAATTTCCTTGCGCTCCAGGGCTTTGCTGCCATGACTTTTGGAGATGTATTTCTTCATATGAGATAATAACAATTCTAGAGGAGCCGTGTCATGATTTAACAGCCTTTTGAAATCAAGGGAGAGTTAAGATTTCATCTCCGCGATGGGGAGCGAGTCTGATATCCCTGCCGGATACTTGTTAAATCAACTGCTCTTCTACACAGAGATGCTTGGCATACGTGTGACAACTCGGTGCTGTTTTCTGGAAAACTGCATTCGCGGTGGACAAAACTGCCCTTTTCTCCAGCCCCAAAGCCGCAGGGGGTTTCCAGCTGTTTCTCGGCCCTTCTCCCATGGAAGTGCTGAGTCAAGGTCCAGGCCTTGCGGAGGCAGCGGCTCCGGCTGTGACTCAGCACCTTCCCCGGCTCCAAGGCCCCGCGCGAGGCCGCGGCATCATCCGCTTTGCCACGTGTGCATTTCCCTCCGAAAAGGCTGTGGAGAGGGACATATTCAGGGCCATCAATGGGACAGACTGTCCCCACACCCCCACAGCACCAAACCACCTCCTGCCCCTGCTATCCCGGCTCCCACTGTCACCTCCTACAGCATCCACAGCCATAGGAGCTCCTTGAGGTCAAGGTGGGGACTGAGAGGGTCTTTTCAAGACAATTTTGTCCCCAGATTGACCGATACGCTCGTAATTCCCCACACTAAACCCAGAAGCTTAAGCGCGGCTCCGGGTGAACTTTCAGCCCCCTGGCAACCACAGGAGGGCCAAAAGCCAACGGGAATTTCCTCTCCCTGCCTGCGTGCTGAGTCACCCCGGCTCGCCCGTCCTGACATCACACGCTTTATTATTTTTCAAAACATAGAGAGAGTGGCTCTGTCCGGCCCCCCGGCCCGCGGGGAGCTGAGCTCACGGTCACGGGACGGCGGTGACTCAGGGGGCGGCACGGGGGGGTCCTGCCGCCCGCGGTGTCACCAGGACTGCGACACCGGCCCTGCGCCCGGCCCTGCGCCTGCCCCGCGCAGCCCCGTCCCGCGGCGTATAATGCAATATTTATCTATTTCTATGTAAATTCTTTCTCTCTGTGTGTATGTGCATATATAGAAGTCATTTTTAGGTGGCAGGAAGGTAAAAACTTGCTTCGCAAAACTGGTTGTGGAAAAGTTTCTCCCTCAAAAACCCAGGCAGAGGGAAATTGGAGCTATTTTCCCAGTTTTGAGGTTTACCTTTTTAGGACAATGCTTGAGCCTTCAATGCTCACACAGGACACCTCCTTCACTACCGCATGTCATCAGTCTAATGCAGAAATGGCACCTCAAAGCACAGCAGAGGGAGGGACTGATTTTTTTTCCTAAGAGAACTAGAGCAAAGGGGCCATTTAGCAGGCGCAAAGCAGGGCATTGTGTCCTGCTTGTGCAGATGTGCAGGAATTTCATGTTGCCAAAGACGAGCAGGAACTTTCTGCAGCCGGCACCAAACACCCTGCTATAAAATCCAGCTTGCGTTTCCACGCATCGTTTGGAGGCAAAGCAGCTCATCAAGGCGTCCGGGCACGGAGGGCTGGAAACAAGCTATAAATCTGCATTACACTTTGCATCTAGCAGTAAGGTATGCTCTCTATTTTCAATGTTTGTTATAACCTCCAGGCCTGGGGATTGCAATCAGGATGTGCTTGGTGGAAGGTCCTGATTGCTGAAATGTGCTTGGGTTTGCCAGCATCGAGTGTCCAAAGATCAGAGCTCAGCCAGCGCCTCTGCCCGGTGATTCGCCATCTGGGGGGCTTGTGCCTTTGCACCTCATGTTTTTAAACTGTGCAGTGCAAAAGCACCACAAAGGCTGAGAATTTGCTTTCTTTTTAAACAAAGCAAACGCCCAAACTGAAGTAGCAGGCAGGAACTTGAAGAATAACGTGAACTCGTAATGTAAAATGTAAAAATCGTAACTGCTGGCAGTTTTGCTCAGTCCCACTCTTCCACAGGTTTTTGACACAACGGTTATGTAAAACTCATCTGTTTCTCCAGACTTTTCTGAAGACGGAGCGTAAAAGCAGGAATTACGCGGGGCTTTATCGCAGCGGAGGAGTCACGAGTTGTCCCGGGGCAGTGAGTCACGGTCCTCCCTCCTCTCCAGCTGCAGGAACCTGCCCCCCGTCCCTCCCCATGTGACAGGAGCATTTTGCACATCCCAAAGCAAACACTGAGCAGCCAATGCCCTAAATGTCACCTTATTTCACGGAAACTTTAACGGCAGAGAGGTGCTCATGTCATTCCCATGGTGGCTCCTACCAGATGCCACGGGAGCTCTTTTTCTACTAATTCCTGTGAACTTGCTGCTCCTGGCCGAGACTTCCCAAGGGACACGGGGCGGGGGCCCTTGGGGGTCGGCGGGATGCGGCTCCCGGCGCAGAGCGGAGGCTGGAGGCTGCCACAGGCACAGGGGGGCTCCCGCACACTCGTGCACAACTGCACTCACACTCATGCTCGCACTCACACTCATGTTCACAGCTGCACTCACACTCACGCCCGCACTCGCACCCACACCCACACTTGTACTCACACTCACGCTCACACCCACACTCGCACTCACACCCGCATCCACACTTGTACTCACACCCACACTCGCACTAACACCCACGCTCACACCCACACCAACACTCACACTCACGCCCGCACTCACACTCAGGCCCACACTCACACCCACGCTCGCACTCACATCCGCACTCACACCCGCTCCCAGCCCCGCCCACCGCCGCCCCAGGCTCCCGCACGGGGGCGCCGTCCCCCCGCGGCACCTCCCCCGCCCCGCCCCCT
>NW_020455754.1:8755757-8852049 GCF_003342845.1 Nothoprocta perdicaria
GGGCCCGGGCGGCGGCCGCAGCTCGCGGGTGCTCCGGGGGAGCCGGGGGGGGTCCCGACCTGGGGCGACCCCCCGGGGTCCTGGCTCGGCGGGATCCTCTGGATCCGCGCCCTGGCAGGACCCCGTGGGAGCCTCTTGGATGCTCACGGATCCTCCCGGATCCCGTGCGATCCTCACCCTGTTGTGGGGCTCTGTCTGATCTAGAGCTGGGAGGGTCCCGAGGGGGCCCGTGTCACTGCAGCCCTGCAGGAGCCCCGGGGCTGCCGAGCCCGCAGGATCACCCAGGACCCGCTGGGGCCCTGTGGGATCCAGACCGGGGGGGATCCCGTGGCACCTGCCCACTGCATGGCCTGTGGGAAGAGCTCGGGATAGGGAGCTGCTCGGGACGGGTGCCCCAGCACGAGGCCTCCTGCTTCGCCACCCAAACCTGGTGCTGGTTCTGAGCCGGGAGCCCAGGGAGCCCAGCCCTGCTCAGGCTCCGTGGCCCCGGACTCCCGGGACACCCAGCATGGGCAATTCCCAACAACCTTGTGGTACCTTTTCCTGTCACTTGTGAAAGGAACACCCGGGATCTGTCCTGGATGGGGAAGAATGATGGGAGTCGCTCCCAAAGGTGGAACCTCAGCTCCCTCCTGGCCACGGGGCAGGGGCATCTCCGGAACCACCTGCGTCCCCGGTCGGTGCCGGGCGCTGCTGGGGCCTCGGCTGGCATGGACAGTGACTTTGGCTCCTCCGCCTCGCTCATGAGCTGCCAGCCTTTCCTGCCGCCTTGTTGACACGGTTTAAATCCCATCACAGCCGCCTCCATGCGTTGGGTACCGGGGGATTCACGTTGTTTTAGCCCTGGAGCGACTCCGGCCGTTGCTGTTGGGATTTCAGCCGGACAGAAGGTCTGCAGGGGCAGCCCGGCTGGGGCTTCATTGCAGGGCTGCCCTGGAGAGCACCCGGTGCTCCCCAAAGAGGTGCAGCCGACGCGCCCCGTGGCACGGGCTCCAAGCGGTGATTCCCACTCTCTGGAGCACCCCGTGCAAAAAGGCATGTTTGCTTAAAAAGTCATTGCAGAAAACAGATTATTCTTAAAACTTTGCGAGAGGAATACCATTATCTGGACTGTGTTATCCTTTGACTCACTTTTATTTCCTAGCATGTAAATTTCTCCCCTGCATTGCTAATTTAAGTGCCAAAATAATTACCTTGGGGTGCAGCTGTTTCTGTCCCTTTTGGTCGGACTGTCCCTAGGATACATATTTTCCTCTGACAGCCACGGCAGGTTACGTGGGTCAGTCTGTGTCAGCACAACAGGTTTCCTGCTATTATGGTCATTTACGTGTCAGGCCATCATTTAATACAGAGCGGGAGAAGACCTTGAGAGGTCGTTCAGTCTCCCACCCTACACAGGATCTGTGTTCCCTAAGCCCTTCCTGACAGATGTTTATCATATTCATTCTTGAAAACCTCTAGTGGCAGAGATACTTAAGCTCCCTGACAATCCAGTTAACATCTAGCAGCCCCAACGTTAGATTCTTCTTTAAACACAAGCTGAAATTTCTTTTGCTTCGGCTTGGCTTCATGCTTGCTCTTCTCTCTGTGTTTTGTTGATTCTTTCCTCTTTTTCGCTACCTTCTTAGATATTTGGTAATTACTACCGGGTCTTTCCTTAGTCCTCGTTACTGTAGTTTGAGCCGTGCCAGTTCCCTTCGTCGCGCCTTTCAGGTCATGGATTCTTGGCCTGTGGGTTCTAGTGTTCTAGCTCTAGTGACTCTCCTCTGGACTATCATCTTTCTTGGAGAGCGATGCTCAGCTCGGGATACCGAACTTAATTTGCTGCCTTGCTGCTCAGGAGAGTGAGGGATGAATTTGTTTTTAATATATAGCAATCCCATTTATGCATCCCCATGCATTTGTTTTGCTTTTGCCATAGGTGACTCATGTTCAGCACTTTTATCCCTTCTATACTTCTTATCCTTCTTTGCTTTTCATTTTTTCATCTTATATTTGTCCAGTTCATGGTTTTTGCCAAAATGCATTGCCGCCGATTTGCTCTTGTTGAATTGCCTGCTTTTTTTTCCAGGCTTTTTTCCTTAAAGTGTCAGGATTGTTGTGAATTCAGGTCCTGTTCTCCCTCACGCTTGCAGCCCCGTTCACCTTGGTGTAGTCTTCCCGTTTAATCAGTGTGTTTTCTGTGCCATCAGCCAGGTTGTGAATAAAAATACTGAACACGATCAGATCTGGGGCAGGTTCCCGTGGCATCCGGTTCACTCGAGTCCTCCCAGTCTGTTCAAAGGGCAGTGACCAATTCACTAACACTTTTCCCAGCCTTGGTGTGCACAACTTGGGATATTTTAGCCCAGCCTATGCTTCCCTGTTTTTTTTTTTTTTCCGGAGATTTCATATGAGACTGGATCAGAGGCCCCTGTAAAAGAAAGGTAAGACATCTCCTTCTGCAAGTCCTATTACTGGGTTGCAAGAAAAAATAAGATAGATTTCATATAATTTGTTCTTGATAAACAAAGGTTAGGTTTTGCTCAACTCCTTGATATGTTCTAAGTACTTCGGTCGGAGTTAAGCTGATTATTCTGTTATTTCCTGGATCCTCCTCATCCCTATCCCCTTATTTTTGCAAGGCAGCCTTTGTGTTTGCCAGTCTGCTGTAGCATCAGCTGTGCCCATGAGTAACTGGAAGCACTTCCCAGGGATCTCTAGCTGTTTGTGTTGCTGCATTCTGGCAAAGGCTGGAAATTTGTCCCAAATTGCCTTGGACGGGGGGGATAAAGCGATTCTAATGCACTTGCAAGGCGTCCCAGAGCTGCTTGTTTTTGTCTTCCCGCTCTCAGGTGGGAGGACAACCCAATTAAATGAAGGAAAATAGAACAGGTCAAACCAGCTCTAGAGTTGCTTTTCTATCGCCAATTCAGTGTTTATGTGCCTGCTAATGGTGTTTTGCTGCAATGTGGTTATTAGTGAAGTTTTGACCTCTTGGTCTGCAAAAACAATTGCTCCCTTGGTCTAGTTATAGAGGAGATTGGAAGCAGCCTCGGGTAGAAGGGCAGTCTCAGACACCACAAACGGACAACGGAGGGGATGAAAGCATTAAAACCATGAAGCGTGTGGAGCGGTGCCATGTCCTGAGGCTCTTGGGTGGCATCTCGAGGTGCATGGAGATCTGTCCATGTGTGTTTCAAGTTGCAGGAGCTGGTGGGCATCTGTCTTGCAGCGAGAGCTTCATTGCTCTCTTTGTGGGTTTGGATTTATGTACAAATTAGCTCTCAACAACCAATCTCATTGAAAGAAAGTGCTCTGTAAGCCGTGCTCATTGCAGGGGTGCAGGGCTCGGCTTTGGCAAGTGCCCTGCAGTCGGAGGATTAGTCCTTTGGGAAGGTGTGAGGAAACACCGGCAAGTTCAGTCGCTGGCATACAGCACGTGGTAGTTATGAGGGATGCTTTACCAGAGGGGTCTGTAAAAATAAGCTTTGTAACTTATGGATAGTCACATGGGCACAAGAGAGGGGACTATTTTAAACTACTTACTACTATATTTTTTATCTTCCAAATGATGAAAACTGTTCCGTTATGTTAGACCTCATCTTGACAGACCAACAGGTCACATACCTTGTCCCTACACCTTTGCAGCCCTTCTCTTTGCCCTACCTTTCCATGGCAGTCTGCCCTAAAAACCATAAATGCAGCAAAGTTTATTTTATTTTTTCATTGTTTTCTTTAGATGTTTTGTGTCTCTCTTTTCTTCTTTTGAATTGAAGAGGAAATTCTAAATCTTGACGGTAGATGAGACCAGCTGCACCGTAGGAAGCCCCATGGCTCTCCCAGGTTGCCCTGTCCTGCTTGGCACGTGACACGGGGCCAGGGAGCTCGAGTGGCTGCATCAAACTGGGAGGAAAACATGACTTTTCTTATTATTTTTAAGGAGATTCTTGACATACTGCTCGTTAGTGAAGGAAATGTTGCATGTTGGGATTTAACCTCCAGGGTACAGCTCCATTCCTTGAATAGCCTCCATAGCCAAGTTCCCCCTGAACACTTCTTTGGCAAGTGTTTTCCTGAAATTCTGATGGTTTGTAATGTCTATACCTAGTCCTGCTGTAAAGCTTGAGCTGCAGACATCTCTCTACGTGCAGACTTGCCTGGGTATCTCAGATGCTCCATAAACAGCGGCTTAAAACCAGTAACATCAGTTTATATGGTGCAGTACTTCGGATGCACATACCACGGGAATTGCTCTTCCTGTGGGAGCTGTGAAAGCTTTAAAATAGATGCACAAGTCGGGTAAGGACTCGCTGTTCACGTTCTGCAGGAGCCTCTCGGCGCTGCTCCGAGCGCCTGGTCCTCCCCTCCAACCCTGGCTAGACCTTAGGGCAGAGACAGATCCAATTTGGGGAGTGATACTGCTAAATAAGCGTTGCATCGATAATTAATAATAATAATAATAATAATAATAATAATAATAATAATAATAATAATAATAATAATAATGGTTGTGTCTTCTCTTGCGGTACCCAGGGGCTCCACTCCCTTTTTGGTTCCGTTACCCCCTTCCCAGATTGAAGAGCTTCCTGCACCCCAGAGGAGCATTTAACAGGAATGAGGATGGTGGCTCCAACCTGCTCGTCTCATGTCCAGGGAGGAACAGGCAGGGATGGACTAAGGAGATATAGAGGTTACAAGTGGTTTCTCCCATCATTAAAATGCGTGAGAAAGAAGATGTGCGTGAGCATTTGTGAGAGCCTTTGCTTGGGCTTGGTGGTGCAGCAGGTGTAATTGGTGGCTGAAATGCAGCAGTGTTTGCAAAATTATCTTGCGTTTTGTGGTTGTAAAATTACCTTGCATGTAATTTGACCAAATTCATCCCAAGAGTGAGTGACACTGTGCAGTCTCTTGATAAGCAGTTATAAGAGTAAATCTTCCACTGTCCGGAGGCAGCTGTATTTCTGTTTTTATTTCTTTGTAGTTGTTAGGCTCTTAACTGTGCTCTTGATCTGTGCTTGGGGTGTCCCTTTCCAGTAACCCTTGCTGCTCTGGCTATAGCTGCGTGATGGACTTTGTCACCAGGATAGTCTTCTGGACTTAGGTCTTTGCTGCATCTTGCACAGTTTTGGGGAAGTCGCTCAGCTGTTTCTTATGCCTCAGCTCCATTCTGCTTTATAGGGACGGTGACATTTGTTGTCACAAGGCTTTGGGGGACAGCTGTGCTTCCCATGGGAATGGTGAGCAGGGAGCATGCAGGAGAGAAGCAGAGGAGGTAACGCCTAAACCCAATTATATCAATTACTTTTCTTCATTTACTTCTCTTCTATAACAAAACCCCCTCTAATTTGCAATTCTATTTGATTCATCTAGAAGAAATCATTGATTTGTGCTTCCATCCTGAATGCTCATTGATTATTCACTTAGTGTTTAACGTAAAACAAGTCTGTAGCTCGCTGGTTTAAGGGAAGCTGACAGGCATCTCCAGACAGCTTTGAAGCCTACTGAATTCCAAGGAATTGGCTTTAGTCCTGAATTTGGCCAGGCTGCAGACTGGCAGATCTGCCTTTCCACTAGCTGGGTGCAGAAGCACTACCTGGTGCCCATTAGTGGAAGAACATGAGCCTACATAGGGCTCGGTTGCAAAAAACTTCGCCTAGCTTTATTTTGAGGACGTAAACTTACTTCTAAAGTTCCTAAACTTACTTCTGGAGTAGTAAGTGGCTAAATACTTGTCTAACGGCGACACTACTGGTTGCAAGCTGAGTTTTGCAAGCCTGGCTTTGCAAGGACAGGGTTAACAAGCAAGCAGTTTGCCGAAACTGCGCTCCTCCAGGCAGCTCACTTTGTCTCGCTGTTCTGTGCCAGCCTCCGGATTGAAAAGTCCTGGATTGAAAAGTCCTGGCGACCTGGATTGAAAACTCCTGGCGACGAGGCTGGGATGTCTGTGCAGTTAATGCAAAGGCTCCGCGGCCGCTTGCGCGGGCCGAGCGCCGGCAGAGCCGCTTGTCCCTTCGGAGCAGCCGCGCGGTTCCCTGAGGGCATCCCGGGGGGCCAGGCAACCTGCCTGGGAGCTTGGGCAAATAAAGGTCTATCTTTTACACAAAGATTTCTCATGCTGTTGGTTTTAGGGCGATTCTGATTTTGGCTTTTTTGTTTTTCCACCAGTGGGAACCGAGGAGGTCGCCAGGGCTTGGGGGCTGCAGAGGGTTGCGGTGGAGGCAGAAGTTTCTGAGCAAATTAAAGGATCATGGAAACTATTAAAATAAACAAAGGGCTTTTGCTGGGGCTCCGAGGTTAACTCTCTTAGAAAGAGAGGCTTTTTGGGGATTGCCCATCAAGCCTCCGTTTAATAACATCCTGATTTGAGGAGATGATTGTTGTCTTTGACAGGGAAGCACTTCTTTTTTTTTTCATTTTAATTGGAGTGTGTGGGGAAGAGGGATTTATTCAGTTATAACTTTTTCTTTCTTTGGTTTTTGAGCCAGCACTTTAAAATGACTCCTGTCAGGCGTCTGTTGTGAAATCAGAGAAGTTGGGAAGGGCAGATTTTGATGTTAAAACACCTCTGTTTCCGCGTTAATCGTGGCGTCCTCTGCTTCTCCCTGTTTGTGCCCTGGTGTCAGGTCTCCTTGTGTGTGAGATCCGTGCGTGGCCGTGGACACGCGGGGACCGCGCTGTGACTTCGTCTCCCTGCCTGGAAATGGCTGCGCTAACATTTAGATATTCCTGCCCTCCTGTGCTATGCACAGTATAAATACTCGCTCAGAGGTTGCTCCGTGTTTTGAAGCCACCCAAAGCACTTGTACAAGTTGTTCTCGTTTCTGCTTATTTTACAATGGACAGCAAGAGCATTAAAATGTAAATAGTTAGGCTTTAAAGGAGCTTCTGTGAATATCCTTCCCCGTTTTTTTATTTTCTTTATGGCTTTTGTTCCACTGGCAATTTACTTTTCACCATCGCTGTTGCACTTGTGTTTTAAGACTAGTTGATGTTCGTACAGTTAGTGAAGAGCGCAGCATCGACCCATGTCGGTGCCACTGACTGGTTCTCTTTACACCAATTCCTCCAGGGTCGTCCCGATCACAGCTTTAAGGCTCCCTTAAATCACATAGCTTCCTTTCCCCGCCCTCTCTCTGTGCTGGCGAGAGCTTTCTGGAAATAAGGTTTAACCTGGAGACCTTTTGTATCCCTCGCTCCTCATGTGTAATAAATCCTGGGTGCCTTGCCAGTGCTCTGAAGAACTCCGTTGTTGGTCTGTGGCACCACAGAACTCATGCAAGCTCCTTAAATGTAATCATAGAAATATTTCTAGGGCTGAAGAATACCTGCTTAAAATACATATGCTAAGCATCCGTGTTTGCATGGTCTGTTTTATTCAAAGCCTTGTAAAATCACCCAAATCCACCTTTAGTGACAGGATCGTCATGCAGAAGCAGCTGGTGAAGACCATGCTCCTGTATCCCTCTGCTCCGCAGCGGCTGGAGCTTCAGGAGCTGAGCTGCCGTGCCATGTCCTGGTGCCTATTACTGCCTGCAATTTGGGGAATAAGCAGGATATCTGGTTGTATGGAGGATGGATCTGGATGGTGTGAGACGCTCTCAGACTTAACACCTGCCTCAGAAAATTACCTGGCAAATGAATTATTCACTTAATGCTGGTGAAACCTGTGTGGTTATCTCCTCTCCCCGCTCTGTGGCCTCAGACTGTGCTCTTTTGCCTTTTGTTTGATCTTGCCTTTCATGTTTTAACTAGTCCTTTTTCGTGTCACATCTCATTGCATTTTCGCCACAGTTGGCTTTGATATCTCATTTCGCTTTGTCTTCCGCTGGCCTCTGATTTCCTCTCCTGACCTTTCTTTTGCTTTGATTTTTTTGGGGGGGAGAAGGGGATGGAAAATAAGTAGGACAGATTTCTGCTCACATGTCTGCCTCAGTCTTGTGTGTGTTGAATTATTCACTGTCCCACAGATTTTCCCGAGTACTTCCCAAATAACGCAGCTATCCTGACTCGAGGCCGTGGTTTTGATAGGGCAGGTGAGCAGAGGGTAGGGTGGCCAGAGAAGGTGTCACCAGTCCCTGCAGCTCATAGTGGGGTGACTCTTGCTCCGAGTTCCTTCTCTGTGTCTTCCACCTCATCCACCTTCGGAGCAGCATCTCCTGCCCATCGTCTTCAGCTAACACGTGCTCGTGACTGGTGGAGAAGAGATTTTTCCTCCAGCGAGAGGTGAACTTCTCCTGTGGGCACTGTGGCCAGCTCAGATGATGCGTGGTCCAAGTGTGCACATGGTCCACACCTTGGGCTGGAATAAGTGCTCCACGAGCAACAGCCATGCGAGTTCAGCTGGAAGGAAGCTGAAGGAGCAGAAGGGCTTGTATTTAAACACTGATTAATCTGCAGGCTTTGGGGAGCAAGAAGTATTTCTTAAAAATTGGAAATGCAAATTCTAGCTGAGCTCCAACTTCTTAATTTGTTTGCTGAAATTCTCTGCTGCTTTGTCATCACAGTAAAGTTGCATGAAGCATTATCTTCGCTGAGCTAAAAGGCTGACCAGGGTGAAGGAGGGGAAGAAACCAGAATGGTAAATGAATATAATTGGGACATGGATTGTGGGTTGGCTCCTTATAGATCAGTTTCTTTCATTAATGTCTGGTTCCACCCTGTCTGTCTCTTTTATTAGTTTAATTTATTACTTTCTGAAACTGCCTCTTCAGTGAGCTGAAATTTCTATTTACTGGAAGTATTTGGTTACCACAAAAAAAAAGTGTGCCTGGCATGTATTTGGCAAATATTAACTACTTTCTTCTGTTTCTTTTGCAATCCAGTTGTCTATTTATCTTGAGTATTGATTGCTGAAGGCCTCGGTAATTATTTGCTGATTTTGGAAATAATGATTTTAAAGGCTCGGATTACATTTGGGGTATTAATCATTGCCTTGGTGTGCTTGCCTCAAAGGAGGGGATCTCTCCGATGGCTCCAGTTCCAGTGTAAGCACTTGCTGTTTGAAGCTCTGCTTGTGTCTTAAAATAACAAGGTAATTGCCAGGGTTTTGTGCCTGAAACTAAGCACACATTTACAGAGACACAAACCTGGCAGTCGCAATTAGACCCTAAATTTGCTCTTCTCCCTGGCAGTAGGAGTGACCAGACTTTGTAGAGAAATAAAATAATAATAATAATAATAATAATAATAATAATAATAATAATAATAATAATAATAATAATAATAATAATAATAATATAATTTTGTTTTATTTTCTGCTGCTTCACTCTTTTCCGAAGGATTTAATGCCATTTTGGTCGCAGCAGGGCTGCTGGGGAGAGGGACGGTCACTCCGCGGTGCTGGCACATCGGCTCCGCCGCTGTGTTTGGTGGGAGAGGAGCACAGTCTGGAAGGGTGTTACACTTGCAGAGAAATGTGCCGCCGTGCAGTGGCACATCTTGCACCGGGGGAAGGTGAGAAATTGAAAACTCGCTGCTGGGAGCTGAGTAATTGGCACCTGCTATTATTATGTCCACCCTCCCCCTTTTAATAACTTGTTTATAAAGATAACTCCCCTCCAGATCTCATTACAAAGCTGTAAAATGTGCTTTAAAAAAAAAATGCATTCTTGTTTGTGTGAGGTCTAAGCACTTACTTTCCTGTGTTTCTATATGGAGGAAAGACAGTTTTCACGTTGTCCAGGAATCTTTCCTCACCTCTCTGCAGACTCTGTTTTCCTGCAGTGGATGCTCAAGGGAGACGAGATGTCCTGGAAGGAGACGTAATTCTTCCATTAATACGAAACCTGGCAGGCGGTTGGAGCGGCTGGGAGGAGGATTTTGCCTTGTTGTTGTTTCAGGCCTCCAAGCGAGGGATTGTGTTGGCTCTTTGAATTACGTGGGCTTTGTCTCCACCGGAGCTTGCCCAGTGACATGTGCTGCTGGAAAACACGAGACGAGACCTTCAGCTGCGCCCCTGGGATCTCTGCTGCCATGAATTCCACTTCTTTCTGGTGCATGAAGTGATTTGTTTAATTGGCTCTAACAGTTTCATCCCTGTTCTCGTATTATTGGAGAGTGGTAAAAAATGGAAGCCTGGATCTTTTTTTTTATTTTTTTGATCCTGTCCTCATCTTCGTTGTTTGATGAGGACGCCTGGTCACCCCCATCCCAGGCAGGTGCACGGGGGATGCAGCAGGATAAGCGTGTCCCCCTCTTCCCAAACCTCTATATAGGGACAGGAGATGAGATCAGGGCAAAATCATGTCAGTGGTGATTGTTCTTTTTTATTCTTTTTTTACAATTTTTGCAAAACAAAAGACAAAAAAAAAAAAGAGCCTCAGGAAAGAGGGCATTGCAGCAAGCCCTGGAAAGGATGTAATCTCTTTTCTTGGTACCAAGGTATAAAGATAATTCCAATCGGGATTGAATCAGCGGAGAGCAAATAATTCTCGAACAATCCGCTTATCGTGTTCCAGGACACGAATGCAAACCGCTAATGGGATAAAGAAGGATCTAGATAATTATCTCGGCTGCCTTAAATCCCGTCGTTTCAGGAGGGCACTGTTGCGTGGACACTAATTTCATGTGTATGAAATGCTAGCGCTGACTAGATGCTTTCAGGAGCTGGATATTGCTCGATTCCAAAACAGAGGCCTCGTCCCCTGGTGATCATCTGTCTTTTATCTACCTGGTTAGTCCTAATAAATCTGATTTCTGCTCTCTGCTATCCTATTTCCTTTATCCTCCCCCAGCAGGTTCCCTCCTTTCTTTCAGCTCATAATGCTGTTGTTTTAAGTCTGTCTAACGAGCTGTTTGCGATATTAAGGTGAACAGATGTTGTGTTGCTGTCCTGTTGGGAAAAGACTGGGTTATTCACCAAACTGAAGCAGCCCAAATGCAGTTTCTCTTCGGTAGACCCCTCTTGAATCTCGGGGTTCCCTCCTCCTTTTCTTGCCAGCATGACAGCATGGTTAAGGCTCAGATATCTTTCAGGAGCCAGGCAAAGTTCCTTCCTTTTCATGAGATGTTGGAGAAGAAAGGCAGCCCTGTCTAAGGTGGTCTTGGATTTCCTGCCTGCCTCTTCAATGTGACTTGCGGAGATGTTACAGTCTTGCATTGAAATCTAAAGAGTCGGTGGCTCCGATTTTGCCTTTGGACTAGCTGGAAGCTGCTTTTGATGTGAGATTTGCTGTTCACACAACCGAGAACTGTGATTTGCCTGTCAAACTGGAAGGTGCCCTCAGAGGCATGCAAAGCTCTGCCTTGCTATGCCCAAGCATAGGTTTTAGCCAGAGAGTCCAATGAGCGATTAAGTACCCCCAGATAAGCTGCTTGCCTTAATGGGTCTGCGTGTTGATAAGATGGGATTTGCAGCATCTGGAAAGTATAGAGCTGTGGTCACCTCTCCACTTGGTAACCTGTTTCTTGAAGAGAAGCTCTTAAGCCAAATTGCCCACACGTAAAACTCAGATTCCTACCCATTCTGGTCACAGGTGTTAGCTCCAGGGGTCTGAGAGCCAGGATATGTTTCAATAGTTGTGCCCATGCAAGGCTTTTGCCCAACCACTGTCTTCATTCAGCAAGAGGGAACCAGTACGGTCCGTCAGTTGATTCCAAAAACTCTATTGATTGCTGTGTGCAGCAAGATAACCATTTTATCTCTGAGAATACCAGCTCTCCTACGTGCTCTTCAATTGCACAGAAATCTTAATTGGGATTTTTACCTGGTTCTTGATACCACTTCATGCCCTTTGAATGAACCGCTCATTAGGAAATCTCATTACTTACTAATCGTTAAAAGTTGCCTTGTTAGCTGTGTTGCAGGTGCCTGGCTAATGTCTCTCTTCCTCAAATCAGTTCCAAACTGAACTAAAAATGAAGTGGTGCTTGGAGTTGATCGTGTCAAGTGTTATCTCTGGGCTCCCCAGAAGATAACAAACTATTCCACGATCCTCTGCTCAGGTCAGTTGTACCCAGGGAAAAACTGTGGCTTGTTTTGGATGTTGGCAGAGCCCTCAAAGTGTGTCCTTGGTGTGCGACTCATTTCCGAAAGACAGATGTTTCATGTCTCCTTTGAAATCTGGATTGCTTGACTGCTGAACAGTGTTGCCTGTGCTGTTTTTTTCATAACTTCTTAAATGCAAATCGAGACGTATTGTGGTCATATTTAAAGGTCAGGCAAAACGATGACCCTCTAGCCCTTCAGAGAAGATATGGTCATCAAAGGAACCGTTTTACTGCTGGGCCTGAAACTTTAAGCACTTCTCTGTTCATCCAGAGTGCTGGTTGGAGATAATAATTCTTAAAGGCTTCAAAGCCAAGATAGTAATTTCTATAACTCCTCCCGATCGTGAATCTGTAGTACCCAAAAGCCCCGGCTGAGTTCAAGACTCCTCTCTAGTGTGTCTTTAATGTGTTGAGTGCACGGGAAGTCTTTCATGTGGCCTTACCTTGAAAGGATGCTGTAGAAGTGGCTCTCTCAAAGTAACGCAGTCATTAGTGATAGAATTGGCCACTTAAAATCTATATTTGCTACTTAGCATAATTCCGTGGCCAAGATAATTGCTTTCCCTGGGGAGGACATGGCGGGGATTGGCCAACTTATTGATTCAGGAAAGTGAAAGATACTGGGAAAGCAAGAGGAGAGTTTGTAGGTGGCAAAAATAAATCCCCTTGTTTACCAAGCACTGTAGAAAAGATCAAGGATGTGTTTTATTTGTTGATGTCTCCCATAATGCGTATGTGAGACTGGTGGGGTTTCTGTATGCACACCCTTGTACAGTTGGGTTTTCAGAGGTCCTTTTCCCTCCTCTTGCTACCTTCCTTGCTCTTTCTCTTCTGGTCTGCCAACATTTCTTGCTATGATTTCAATTATTTACAGGATTTTTTCCTCCTCAGCTACTCCCTGTGTACTATTTAAACAACTGACACCTTCCGAGCCCATTTTCTTGATGGGTGAAGCAATGATCCTTATCCATAGAACTCATTGAAAACATTTCAGGGCTCTTTGCCTTTAGTAACGATGTAAATGTTAGATTGCAATTGGATCTTGTGTTTGGGAAGGTTCTAATTGTTGCTGGTGAAATAATGATCCCCCTATTAATGTGGAGCGAGAGGAGAAAACTGCAGAGGTAACCAAAGGAGAGGAAGAGCTGGTTTGCAGGGCCACATGCATCTCTTTTTGGCGAAACTTAATCAGCTGAAAACAGGAAATATTCTGTCCTCTCGCTTACATCACTGTACATCCTGAAGAGCCTTGTTAAAACAATTTCATTTCATTTAAACCAAATTTTATGTAACGGAGAGGAGAATCAAGGGTGGCCGAGAAATCCATGCTTGCAGACGTTGCTTCAAGTCAGAAGTGAAGTGAGAGCAGGCAGGTTTAACTGCCCAATTTACTAGTCCCCTCTTCTTGCCTCGGCAGCATTAAGCTTAGAGAAAGTAAACAGAAAATACCATTTTAAATCCCTTTCTTCATTGGCTGCCGTGTTCGAACTGAAGTAACTCTCTTTCAAGGAAAGCTATAAGAAACATCTGCCGTGGCCCAAATTGTCTGGGAGGCTGGAATTAAAATGTATGTGAGCAGCGAACCACGAGGACACGGACCCTCTGCCTTGCCAAGTGTGGTTTTGCTGGGCACGACTTGTAGGCCTCGCGTGTACCTGTGAGTTATGTGAGCAGGTTCCTGCAATACGAACCACTGGAGGGAAATAACAACCCCAAGGTGAAGTGGCTTGCTCGAGTGCCAGCTAATGCCTTATTTGAAGCGTGCTTTTATTTATTTGTTTATTTGTATTCTATTAACAGGGTTTCTGAGACTCACTGTGGGGTTGTGCTCGCGATGGGTCCGTGTGGAAGGGCAGTGCTCAAGGGCAAGTGCTGCTGCCTGAAATCCTTGGTCGCTGTTGACCCCTCTGTCTAGTGAGTTGACGTAAGCTCTTACGGAAAGGACAAACAATCTTTAGACCTGTTCTAGACATCGTCCCTAAAGGATTTTTTTTTGACCACGTAACTGAGAGGAGGTTTTCAAGAGGTGTGAGGATTGGAGAGGCACTTGCAAAGGAAAGCGAAGAGCAGTGAACAGCAGCGACGCGGGAGGCCGAGTTAATGCTCTGTTTCTGCTGCCAGGTGGAAAGTCGAGTAGGCCCCTCGCGTGTTTCTGGGGTTATTTATGTGATTTTTGTCAAACTCCAGATGGATTTGTGGCTATTTTGGTTCAGACTGGCTCCAGAGGCCCCCCAGCAGGCAGGTGGTGATGGTGGCACCCGGTCACGGTGGGAATGGTGCTTGCAGGGAGCTCATGCAGCCGCTGTCCAAGGCAGCATCCTGCGTCTGGCCTAGCTGGATTCTGCCTCATTCAGCTCTCTTTCTTCCAACAAGACTCCCAGAACTGGGCAAATCCAAAGGCAGCCCTTGCCAAAGAAGCAGTTAACCATTAATTTGCTCTGAGGTTGAGCAAAGTGCTTCTCCCCTTGTATAAACCCAAGCCGTGAAGGGACAGGAGGACAGCAGGTACAGGGCACACCAAAATCTGCTGCTCTCGCAGGGAGAACGGGTAGATTTTTGTGCTGTTTTTTGCGGCACTTCATTTCCGAATCCGTAAAAAGCTTCCTTTTTATTAAATCTCCGTAAGTGCTTTATAGGCAGAGTGCTGTAACTTTGAATAGTTCCTGGGAAAGTGATGGTAAATTTTGACCACTTACAGCTGATGTCTTCAGGTTCCTGAGGAGTCCGCTCTTGGTTTGTGATGTGGTTTCTGCTGCTTTTAAATGTGTGAATTATGTAACTTCTGAGTATTGGCAGGCACACAATCATGCCTTTTTTTCCCTTTAAGCCTGTTTTTTCCAAAGGAACAAAGCTTACGCCCTTCATCCTAACAGGTTTCAACCCCCTGGCCTTGTTTTAGCCAATACGGAGAGCTCAGAGGCCATCTAAAATCCTTCCAGTATTTTTGACAATAGCCAGGTAGGCAGAAGAGAGCGGCTCTGTGGTATGAATTGCTCCAGCAGGCTGCAGAAAATCCATACACAAGACATAAAAAAGGCCCGGCCACAAGAAATGCTTTGATCAGAGCTTTCGATTGACCGCAGGATGCCAAGACTTCGGCTTCATTAGCCCTTGAAAGCGCTGTTGCTTTGCTGCTGTCTAGAAAAAAAATAGCCTTAGGGGAATAAAAAAGAGCGGAAAAAGTCCAAATTATCCGTAGGAATGTGGTGTGCCTTGGTTTACCTCCCAGGCTTTGCTCGGCTCGTGGGAATTCACTGGCTTTTTGGGGGCCATTGCTGTGGTTGGACCAACTTTGTTCGTTGGCCATCAAGGGAAAACCAGGGGTCTACAGAACTGCTGTTTGCTGGACTGGCCAAATTCTTGGCATTGCAAGGATGGATTTCCTGAAAGAAGGAAAGAAAATGTTGTCTTTCGTCCTCATCTTTTATTTTTTGGCAGGGGCTCCATCCATTTTGATATTCCTCACTCTTGCTAATGCCTCATTCTCTAGTTCTCGTGGCCGTGACTGCATTGTTTTTCCTCGCTGCAATCAAGCTAATGCAATACGATATTGCACTAATAACTTTAGCTATTCAATTACCTTTCAGAAGTTGCCTTAATTGGCCCTTTAAGTGATAGTGCTCCATTGTATGCAATCAGCATGGCTCAAGGAGGGAGCAGGAAGAGGATGAGGACTTTGCTTCTAATCAATAAATAAAGGTCTTTGCAAGAACACTTCTTGCAATTTGTATCGCCGGTTAAATTACACTGAAGAGCTTAGGCTGTGCTTGCCGTGGAGGGCATCTACAACGGAGTAATGACCCTCTGCTCTCAGCAAGCCTGGAGACTATTTTATTGTGTGTTTTCAGCAAATCCAGTTCTCCCCTTGGGTTTTTTTTCCCCCAAAAAATATTACGGCAAGGCAAACGAATGGCCTAGCACAGATGGTTTGGAAGGATCTAATAGGTGATGACTAATCATGTATTTTGCACCTCATAAAGTATGCAAATGCATGAGACCCACTGATAAATAATTCAGGATGGAGAGGCGAGGCACAGGGAGATCAGAGAGAAGATGAATATGCAGTAAACAAAAGAACCAAGCCCCAAGCTCGCTGCCAAGCCGTGGTCCATGGTCACAGCTCCTTGGTGGCCCATACTTGCCACAGTGCCAAGGACCTGTGGCCAGCAGGACTTGGGCAGGTTGCAACCACGCTCCAGGCGTTGTGGCTTTATTCCTGCTCAGGGAAAACTGCCACCAAGTGCCTCAGGCTGCTGCAAACACTAGTTGTGGGGGGTAAAAGTGATTAGCCATTCATAATTTTTAATGCTAAAATTAACAGCCATAGTTTAAAACGCTTTGGAATTGGAAAGCGCGGCCACCGCTGCCGGGCTGCAGATTTGCTCCGTGCA
Organism: Nothoprocta perdicaria; assembly: GCF_003342845.1. Taxonomy (NCBI): domain Eukaryota; kingdom Metazoa; phylum Chordata; class Aves; order Tinamiformes; family Tinamidae; genus Nothoprocta; species Nothoprocta perdicaria. The sequence continues at coordinate 8,772,119 of NW_020455754.1, forward strand.
CCATTAATCAACATGAGGCAGGTGGAGAAAAAGGACAAAAAACTTTATTTGCTGTTATAAATCCAGCCTGCGGCTCCCAGCCGCCCTGGGAGGGGCTGCTCCGCTAAAGCCTGCTGCATTTAACACCTGCCCGTGAGGAAAGCGGGATTTATCTTCCAAGTGTGATTTCCTGCTGCGCGGCCAGCGGGGCTTTTTTCCTTTTCATTTTGAGTAGCTCTGTTTTGTGTGTGAAGCACAACCCTAGGGTTTGCTCTGGTTTCACGCTCGCGGCGCAGCCGGGGGACGATGCGCCGGCCCCGTCGCTGTCGCCGTTCCTGGCGGCCCGTCGGGCCCGGCTGCTTCTCGCTCACTCCGTCAGCTCGCGCCGGACGCGCCGCCCGTTTTCCCCGCCTGTGCTTTTTTCTGCTCGCTTAGTCCTGCCAAGTGCGCTCGGCGTGGGAAGCCTGCCCTGCCGGGAGCTGCACGCGCTGGGCAGCTCTCGGGGCCGCCGCTTCGCCCGGCGAGGACACCCCGGCTGCACTGGGGTGCCCCGGCTGCGCCCTGGCTCTCACTGGCAGGGCAGGAAAACAGAGTTTAAGGAACAAGCAGAGCTCTGTAAACACAACCGTACTGGTTGTGTGAGTCCTTCCTTTGAGTCCTTCCAGCGTGCTGGGGGAGGCGAGCGGGAATGCTCTGGAATGCTCATGCATCCCCCCTTTATTATTATCATTATTATTATTATTATTATTATTATTATTATTATTATCCTTCCGAGCCCGTATAAAGTGCATTCTGGGCCTCACAGCAAGGGCTTCAGGAAATCCCAAGCATGAGCGTAGCCCGTGTCTTAGGCAGTGCAATAAGTGACCTGCTCAAAGCTGAGTGTGAGCTTAAATCCATGCGTTAGATCCCAACTTAACTATCCAGTTGCATTAAAAACACAAAGAGCCAAACCGTTCTGGCTCCGATGGCTGCGACATTTGGAAACGCTTTGCTTTTTCCCTTCCCTTTCTTGATTTCTTCCCAGGAAGAGTTGCAACACTTTTGTTTCTTCGTGTTTGGCCCTGCTAATCACTCCCGTGAAGACCCACTGGGATGGGCTATCCCGCAAACAGGATTCTGACCTTAAATGGGAAACAAGCTACTGGAGCAGCCAAAGCTTGGGAAAAATATTATTGTGGGAAAGCCAAGTTGATGGATGTATTCCGCTTTGCAGGGCTGTGCAGGCAGGAAATGCTTGTTAGTGTGCAGAGGAAATACTTGGGCCTCCTAACATCTTGTCCCATTCTTCTTTTAATTATTGTTAAAATAGAAAAACATGCTGCTCATAAAATGCTATCTAACGCAGCCTGTCATAAATGGGGCAGAATGCATAAGAAAATATTTGAGGAAGAGGGAGGGATCGGTCTTGCTTTATGAACACTGATTTGTTTTTTGGCTTCTGGTCCTTCTCCTCCTCCCCAAAAAGAAGTTTACTCTTAAAACATTTTGCAAGACATCATCAGTCCAGGGACTGGGGTTGCCAGGCTTGGGCACCTGACCCCTTCCAACTCCTCCAAAATTCCCAGCTTCTGGCATCCGAGCGGAAAGTGCTGCAGGCTTGCAGGGTTGCATACCTGGCTTTTAGGGGTGCTTGGTAGCTATAAGGAGCAAACCCAAGATGCAGATGTGGCTTTCGAGCGCTGTCGGTGTGCAGGCGCTGTCGGTGCCGCTCCTCCCCGAACCGCTCGCGTCTCCCGTGTGCCCATCCGAAGGCAGCGAGAGGCGCCCGGCTCGGCGGCTCCATCCCGCTGCCAAGGCCCTTTGGAGCATTTAGGATAAATAATCCAATTAGATCCTGCGGCTTATATAACTCTCTTGGCTTTAGGAAGCAGCCGAGCTGCCGAGGATCCAAAGCACATCTGGAAGCGGCACACGGAGCACATGAGGGCGGCCTGAGCCAGAGCCATTTGGACGGATTTCCTCATAGGCACAAGATGTGCTTTGAGGAGCGCGCCGAGCACACGCGGCGCCGGTCGCCGTCGGAGCGCCCTCCTCTCCTAAATCACAGCCCTGTGTCCAAAACGCCACCAGCTTTTCTCCTTCCCCCTTGAAAGATAACGGGGTCCCTAGCTGGGTCCTGTCTCCAGAGGATAGTGACAATAAATAATACATGTTTTTATATGTTTTTATTTATATATATTATATATTTTTATATAACTTATATTTGTATAAATATATAATATTTATAAATTATATATTTATATATAAAATATATGTAATTATATATATTTATATATTTAGTAATGAAATGGGAGAATTTATTAAACCCTGTGATTTATCTCCTTGACTGTTAAAGCAAACGGGGCTTTTACTTTAGCTCAAGGGTGGGCGAGAAAGAGGAACTCGTCAATCCTGCACTTCATGTCACGTACCCAGAGCAAGCTTGGGGAAAAATCGCTGCGTGTTTTAGCCCGGTGCTTTTAGATGTCGGCTCTCCTGTTGATAGCCATTATTCGCAGTGGGGAGGTTATGGGTATTAGCAGCAGAATGAATTTCCCTTCATCTACTGTGATACGCTCTTGCAGCTTGCTTTTATGGTCTGCTGGCTGATGTTAAGGTACGGGATTTATTTCTGCTTGCAGGTGTGCGAGGCTGTTTTCGCCCTCTGGCATCCTGCCTCTTCCTCTCTACCTGCCTGGTGCCCTCCAAATCTGCATGGGGAAGGGGTTGTAGAAACACCAGCCCCAAACGGGCTTTTCTGCGGGATTACGGATGGGGAGAACTAGCGATGGGCAACACACGGTGCCCAGGTTGCAAATGGGGGGCTGGTTTGGCAGCGTGCAGGATCACTGAGGGTGTTTGCAGAGCAGGTCCAGGGGTGCTCAGCATCCTGACACCCCACTGCTCTGCGTACTGACGGATTCGTTCCAGTTTCTCATATAAAATAGGGATATTTCTTCAGATGTATTGATTTATAAGGCTGTCAGGATACTACTGGTTTAAGCAGGCTTTGGACGTGGCCGTGGGAGTCCGCTGCAAGTACCTTCACAGTTGTAAATAACTATATCCAGAGTCTGATGTTATAGTTCATGCATTTCCTTTCTGCACAGTCATAAAACCGAATAACAGAATCCTTTGGGAAACCTTCCTGCTATCATCACAGTTATTCCCCCAAAACAGCCATGTGTCTAGAATTACTTGTCCCAGCCTTTGGCAAAACTGGAGCTCCCCTCTCCGCACAGCCTCCTTCAGAAACCAGTTTGCTGGGAATTGCTGTATGGCTCTGCCTCCGCTTCTTGCACCTAGCTGCTGTGTTTGACAGGCTGACTGCCCCGTCCTGATCTTTTATCCCTAAAGAAGAAGAAATTGGATCTTTTCTTTCATAGCAAAAACCAGCAGTGCTCCCGAGTAGCCAAGCTGATTTACGAGTGGGAAGCTTTGGGAAGCTGGATATGAAGGTAAGTTATTAATAGGGGACTTACCTGGGGTAATTTATTTTATGGACTTCTCACAAGGGCACTCCAAGCTGAGCCAAATGCTGCTCAAATGACAACTTTAATACTAGGAGAGAGGCTGTGCAGCCCACGTGGCCGGAGAGAGGTGGTTTTGGGAGCGATATCCTGCTGTGCCGGGGTACCTAGAGCAGGGACGGCGCCCTGGGCATCGCTGCTGAACAGGGAGCCTCTTTGTGTGCAGGAAACAGTGCTCGGGGTTGAGCCCTCCTTGCAACAAGAAGCCCATCTTGCATTCACCTTGCGGCGACCGAGCGTGCCAAATTGCATCACTCGCTACCAGGGCTGCCCTCTCAGTGTGAAGTCCAGCAAACAGAGCCCCGGCAGCCCACGGGGCAATTAGCATTGCTGTATGTGTGCCACTGGTTGAGGTAACCGTGTGTGAAATAGTGAAAACCCAAATGCATTTAAATGGACGTGTTCTGAGGAAATGGGATGTGTGAACTGCCTCTTGCTTTGTATTTTGTTTTTCTTTATGCCTTTGTAAGAAGCATCCTGCCTCTGATTTAATCTGTATCCCGCACTGAATCCTGGACTCTGCTCGCAAGCACCTGGGACTGAACAGCATTTTAGGGATGGTCACCAAATAAAGCCTGAATATTGTGGCCCTGCAGTCCAAGGCTGGCGGAAGCGCCCTGGTTTGGAGGCTTTGAGCAGCACCCGGTATGAACCAGTGCTTCGTCTTTAAACCATTAGGCAGACCTGGCATTGCAGGAAGGCAAAACCTCCGAGGGTTGTGGCTTTACGAGCCGCTTAAATTGCTCTCGTTTTGGGCTGCTGTCCAAAAGGCCACCCTGGCCCTGCTGTGCGTCCTGCTTCCCTCCCGCCAGTGCTGGGAGGGCGGTGGGATGAGCGGGCGGGAAAGGAAGCCCCCAGTTGGGATGCTGGGTTTTTCATCTCATCAGCTCCCGGGTACAGCCGGACAACCAGGCCCTACCGCAGTTCCCATCCCCTTGGTTCTGCGGAGGGAGAAGTGAAGCTGCCCTCACGTGCTGTTTGCAGCAGAGCTGGTGGGGAACGTCGTCTCGTTTGCGCTTCTGGTGAAATGATTTTTGCAAGTTGGGCACCCTGTTTTTAGAGCTTGCTGCCCTGAATTTTGTGGGAGGGGATTGACAGCATTATTTGATAGCCCTTTCTCGTGCTTTCTTGCCTGTTGAATGGGAGTAGGAGAAACTGGTCGTCTTAGTCTTCTTGGTGGTATGATTTTCTTCCCAGGGATTATCCCGGCATATAAAATGAAACAAGAGAGCCGAGATAGCATCAACACTATAGTTGGTCTGAGTGTGCTTTTTAATGGCAAGGCCTTGTTTTTCCCCTGGAGAAAAGAAAATGTACCCCATTAAGTGCTCGCGTTACGGGCTCGCACCCCAGGGAATAAATATTTCAAATATTAATGCTGAGTAGTTTTTAAGAGGTTTTGCGTTCATTTTCTCGAGCATCCTACAAACGATTTAAGGCTCTCGAAACACAGAGCGATCCCGATCGGTTCATCCCACAATCGAGTGGTTCCAGAATCTGCTTGCAGTCACGAGCGCAGTCGTGCATCTCATCAGGCGTCGGCACAATGGGCAGATTGTAGTCGGGCTGCCTCTGCCTACCGGTAGGTCGACAAGATGTACAATTTACGTAGACAGCAGAGTGAAGGGAACACTGAAAATCCTTTCACTCCCGTACGGTTGCATGCATTACAAATGAGTTACTCTGTTTGGAAAAAAAAAAAAAGAAGTAAAACCTGCCTTGCATTGAAGTTCACTGCTATTAACATAAACGGAGCCAGGGAGTGCAGCCAGAACTTCTGTGATTTCCTTGATATCTCTATGACTTAGTACATCACTTTAGCTTTTCCATATGTGTTCTCTGACTTATAATACAGCAATCCTTTAGTTTGCTCCTGTAAAGTTCTTCCATATGCTCAGCTCCGCCAAAAGCTGCATATGTTATTGATTAAACAAAGTCCTCCTGCTCCAGGATTCCTGCTCCTTGGAGCCTGTTGGTAGTTTTTGTGGAGTGATTAGTGCAATGGCCTTGCTTAAAGGGAAGGGAGGAAGCAAAACGCCCCAGCTTACTGTTGCTTGTCAAGAAGTCAGGTGTGAGTTTGAAGAGGGGATATTTTTTCCCCATCTCCATCTCTCTCGACATGGGCCCAACCATGAGCGGCAAAGTGTCCGTCACTTGTGGTCATCCGAGGGGGAAGGAAGCGCCGATGCTGCCGGATCGCAGTAACGTGGGGAGGAGGATTAGCAAGAATTTCATTTCGCCTCCTTCACAGGCAATTAGCAACAGCTGCTGCTAGAGAAAGGGCGTGATGATTAACACAGTGACCTTTGCCAGGCTGGGCTTGCCTTCCTGGAGGGAGTCCTCCCCGCTCGGCTCCAGAGAAGCGGAGCCGTCAGCGCCCGGCACCAAGCTGGGCACACGATTGCTTTGGGCTTGGTGGATTGAGGCCTCTGTTTTATAATTTATGTAATTAGGCTGGAACAAGGAGCTTTTCCTGCGGGAGTTTGAGGATGTTTGCTCAGATGGAGGTTTTCCTGTTGCTTTAAAGCCCTGAGGGGGTGGCCTTGCTGCCCCCTTGCTTGCAGGGCACCTCTGCACACCCTGCACACCAGCAGTTTCCTTGGCGTTGTCCCTGTTCCTAAGCTTTTGCTCCCTAGTTTTGGTGCCTGTTACAGGAACTGCAGAAGGAGATGGGGAAAAATGCAGTCAGGAGGGCTGCAAATTGTGAGACGTGTGTACCCACGTTGGCTTTGTTAAGAGGGACCGTGCATATAGATGGCTATACATCCCCATCCCTTTTTCCCCCCCTTTCTTTCCACCCCTCTCCCAAATCCACCCGCGACGGGTGGTGCTGGTCTCGCTGCTACGGCCACTGTGGTCACCCCACGGTCATTGCAGGCCCCTGGCAGCAGGAAAGAGGAACCTCTCAGAGAGCCTTTGCTGCACCAGAGGCAATAATACAGAGGAAATAACCCTTGGGGTTAAATTCTGTACCCACATGTGTTATGTACCCTTAAAAATCCTGCAGAGCAGCAATTATTTCAAAATTTAATGGCCCGTGGTTTCTGTAGTGTTTTATTTTGTTCACTTTCAGCATGTTTTTATTCTCCAATCAAATAAAGGGTGTTAAAAAAAAATAACGAATGTTCTCTTTCCACGTGAGAGAAAACTCTTGGGAGTCTGGATTTACAGTACGCAGGTAAATGATTAGATTGGTGATGAATGAGCTCGGCTTTGGTGAAGGAAAGCTGCCATGTTCCTGACTTGAGTTGTGCTGCGGGAGGGGAGACACGGAGATTTGGGGCTTTATCCCAAAGGGCAATGGAAGAGGGCCTGGAAAGGCGGACGGGAGCTGAGCTCTGCCAGCCTCACCTGGCCGAGGGGCTCCTGGGGAGGGAATATCTCCTTGTGTGGAGGTCCCAGCCCCATTGCTTGGTGCCTCTGAACTTGAAATATTCTCCCATTTTCGGTTTAAATTCCTAGTTTCAGCATTTTTCTGTGGCAGTGGAAATAATACGCTTTTCTCTCCACGCGCCACATTTCCTTTTATCAGTTTCAAATTAACAGTGTTTTTAAATGACTGGTCGCTTATTCCGTTTCTGGAGACAAGGCGGGTGGAAGCCTGTGATATATTTTCATTATATCACTGCATTTTACACGCTTTTCATCACCGGCCCTGTTATTACGCCCATCCTAGACGAGTGATCTGGCGTCCCCCCCCTTCAGGCTTCTCCTCCTTTGATCCTTTGCGCCACCCTCTTCTCAAGCCCCTTTTAAGTCTGCCGTGATGCTGGTTTGCAGCTGAGGTGGAAGCTGCTCTCGGATGGGGCAGCATCACTTTAATAACGTGATGATCCTGCATGGCCTCCCTCGCCGTCCCGCTACCTGCAGGGCTGCAGCCTTCACCGGAGCCTCTGCTCTCCATCCTGGTTAAGGTCCTTAATTAAGAACATGCAAGAGATGGCTTGATTACCCCCCATTCATTTGCATCCATCAGCGCTGATGTTAATTTGCCCTTCTGTTGCCTTTTTGTCTGGTCACGGGGTTTGTTTCTGGTTTGGACTAACTTAGCCCTGTGCCAGCGTCGGATTTGGCTCCGCCACAAATTCGGCGCCAGCTCCTTAATAAATCTACTAGGCACTAGTTTTAATACAAAACCTTTGGGCTTTCTCTTGATAGTTAACCTTTTGCTGTGATGAAAATTGACTGCTCAATACTGTGTTGTTTCTCTTCTGATCTATAGCGATGTTTGGTCTCCTCCCTCCCTTTCTCTTCCCTGCTCCGTGGACATGGGAAATGTCGCCCCGTGGGCACTCGGATCCCTTCAACAGGTAGCTAAAACCCCAGAAAAAGTGGAAACTGTTTTCTTTTGCAAGACCTGGTGCTAGTTCATAAAACCTGCTGTCAAAATCTGTGATTTTAAAATATGAATCTGGAAGTGGAAGAAACAATCTGTGGCTCACGAAGCAATCGGATCTGATCCTATCCATAAGAGCATGGCTCGTGTTTCTTCAGGCTTTGCTTGAGGGGAGAGATTTGTTCGGTTTTACCCAGAAAGTGGGTTTTTTTGATGTTTTGGAGGTATTTTGGTTGCTCTCCTTGCCCTCTTCCTCCTTCCCCACTGCTTAAGTCAGCTCTCCTTGCGGACGGTCGCGGCGGTTCCCACAGCTCTGGATCCCACAGCTCAATTCCTTCCTTGGGACTTTTGGGGTTGCTTTGGGTTTTTGCTTGTGCTGCAGCTGAAAAGCCAATTTCTTCCTTCCTCAACCAAATTAGCAGATGGCAAAGTTTTGCCTCTGAAGCACACACGCAGTGTTTTATCTATCTATCTATCTATCTATCTATCTATCTATCTATCTACCTACCTACCTACCTACCTACCTACCTATCAAATTATTATTTTATGTATTTTTTATATATATATTTATATATGCTGCCTGCATGACCTTGCAAAGTGTCTACGTGCCCCGCTAGCCATCGACTTGCCATTTCAAATGGGCCTAAGCCTGTTTTCACATTTCAGTAGCTGCATTTGCTGCACCGATACAGCACGGTAACTCCTTATATACGTTTTAATGGTCTTGAGAAATCACGTTAGCAAAATATCTAATTACCGTTGTAATTCCGTCAGGGCAATTTAGAGCGTAACGCATGCGAGCTGCACCAGGGCTGTATAAATCATTAAATATCACAACATAAAATCACGAACGATAATCTGATTCCAGGAGTCTCGTAGGTGCAACGGTTATTAATTAGGTGTGTTTAAAATAAAGCAGAGAGTCTGCTAAGAAAACTTTAAGGTAGGACGTTTAATTTTCTGCTCTCAGTTTGACATCAGGGACTTAATTTTCTTTCAACTATTTCAACCCTGGAAACCAGTAGGTTCATGTTGACTCCCACACTTGCAACGCGTGGGTCAAAATTCGCATTGCTCTTTGGCAGCCAAGATTTTATAAAGATAAATAGTTTAGAGGTTTGAGGATGATTTTGAGTTTTGTTAAACAAAGTCTCTCGAAGGTCTTGCTAATGAGAGGCAAATCCAGGCAGCGAAAGCCTTTGAATTTGCTCGTGAGCAGGGAGGGAAGGCTCCGGCTTTGGCCACCGGTCTGCTCTGCCGGGAGAGGTTATCTTCAAAGAACAAACCCCGAACTAATTGGTCCTGAAATATGGATGTATTTAAAATGCACAAAGGGCTCCCTGGGAGGCGGCGGTGCGATTTGAAAGACTAATACAGAACACAGGATTATAAAATTTCTGACAAATAGGTATGGGAGTGACCCTGGGAGACTTCAAGGTGGGATTTTCACCTGGTTTCATGCCCAGCAGCTCTTTTGGAATCAGGTTGGGTTAACAGAGCGCCCCAGCCCTTCCTTGCTAGCAGATATGTTTTTTCACCAAATAGCCACTTAAATAAGAGTGAAGCCACTGGCTCCTCCACCGTGGAGAAATGCTTTTCATTAAGTGGGTTGCGTTGCAGCCAGACTGGGATTGCAGCGCGGGAAGCGGCGCCGGGAGCGGCGGTGAGAGCCCCATGGAGCCCAGCGAGTGCGTGTCCGGGTGCTCAGCTGTGTCCAGGATGCTGCAGAAAGAGTGTGAAAACAGCAAAAAAAAATAGAAGTAAGGCTTGAAAACAGCTTTTCCTCTTGAACAGAGCAGGTTTCCAAGCAGGTTTCCAAGCGCTGCTTTTCAAAGACCGCCAAATCCCAATATTAGAGGCAGCGAGAGGTGAAGAGCATTTGGGGTAAGCACCGTTTTGCTTCCAAATACTTGGCGCCCAGGTCTGGGTGGCTTTCGGTATCCCGGCTCTGTCCTGTGAACCGGCACGTCATGCTGACTTTCCATCTTTATTAAGCTGGTATATTTTAAGCCCAAAGCAATGTGTTATCTCTCCAGGAAAAGTAAACCACAAAGTAAAATGAGCCTTTTTCTTTTTTAATAGGCTAGGAGTTTCTGTCCTAGAACACTTGAGTCTTTGGATATTTTAAGAGCTCTATTATCTTTGCGCTCAGAGGAAATGTAATAAATACGTAGAGGGAGAATTTTGCTGCTTTGAAAGCAGAGCAGAGGGTCTGTGCTGAGCCGACACGAGCTGAAAAATGTGTTCAGCCCCATCAGCAGCAAACTACTTAGGGGTCCAAAAACGCTTTTGGGGATGAGCAGCGTTGCTGAGAGCACATGGGAAACTTGCTGCCTCTCTTGGGTTTTGCCCCAGACCGTTCGAGTGGTTACGACCCCCTTTTACGTTTCCCAAAATTTTAATTAAGGAGCAGCGATCCCGCTGGAATGTGGTGGGAGGAGAGCGCTGGAAGGGAGCGCCCGCTCCTTGTCAGCGGCCAGCGCTCCAGTGCACATCCCTGTGCGGGCAGCTCATCAGTGCCTGAATAATCAGTGACGTTTCCCTTCTCCATCTGACACAAAGGCAAGTGCAGCACTTTGGAAAAAAGCCATTAAGCAACGAGTGTTGCCTTCTGCCTTCGCCCTGCTCCAGGTAGGGCAGGGATGAGCTCTACACTAGGCTGGGGCTGGGGTTTGGTTCCATGGCAGCTGCGCATGGTGCACGCAGGGCCGAGTGGTTCCAGCATCGTGCAAATACAGATCCCTCCTCTGCTCCTTGGAAAAACAGGGAGAGATTGGCTCCTTCCTGGCATTCACAAGTGTAGCTTGTTTGCATTAGAAGGTTTAGGTAGTAAAAAGTATAAACTGGACTGTTTTGAAGCTAAAAGGTGCATTCTTGCAATCGAGGGAGAGGTACCATCAGGTGAAAATCTGGTGCATCTGGAGTGCGTTGGACATGTGAATGCATTCTCCTCCAGCAAATTCCCCAGGCTGCCCGTGCAGCTGGCTGTTACCCTGCTGTTACCCTGTGCTTTGTTCCCAGCATTTCTAAGATGATTTCCATCCTCTGTGTGAGCGGAAAGTGAGAAATGTCAGGCAGGAGAAAGGCAGGGCCGAGTCTGTGAGTGCCGGGGCTTTGGTTTCCTTGATGTCCCGGAGGCAGCGGGACGGCGCCGCTGCTCCCCGCCGGCCCCAGGGCCTCGGGGAGAAACTCCTGAAGGCTGAAGGTTAAAAGACCCTGTGCGAGGGTCTCACAGGGTCAGAAAAAGGGGATCTTTAAGAATCTTCTGCCTGGGGGAAGAGACTGCATAGGGAAAACATGTGCTGGGCAAGAGCTTTGAAGAGCACGTGCCTTGGACGGGATGTTGTCTTGGAACACCCCTCCTTTGGGTTGAAGGTGCTCGATCTTGAACCTCTCCCCTTTTTTTTTTTAATAGCTTTTTGGACCCCAAAATAGAAACTCTTCATGCAGTCAGCTTGTCTATTTATTTATTTATTTATTTATTTATTTATTTATTTATTTATTTATTTTCAGTGGCTCTAACTTATTTTTAGCCCCTGTCTGGAAGCTCCAGCACAATCGTTCCGGACTTCTTAGGGACCTCTTCCTTTGTGCTGTGGTTGATCCTTCTGGCGCCCGAGTGGCAACCTGCAGCCACGATACAACACATGAGAGCAGCACCCAGCTACTACATCTTGAGTCTCTCCTGACCTTCTATTGAGCTTGTTGCTGTTTGGAGGGTGGCATCGTGGCCGTGTTTGGGCTCCGAGTCTAAAATGCAGTGGATAAGCGCTCTTAGAGCTTGGTCTTGCCAGGCGCAGCCCTGTGCTCATCGTGAACACATGACTGACCAGAGATAAAAGTGCCTTTTTCCCTGAGTTTGCAGAGTTTGTTAGTAATGGGGGAAAAAATGGCACGGGAAAGTTCATAAATGACTGAGCCCGCTCCCAGCTATTGTATGGTTAGTTACGGCTGAAGGCTCCAAACAGTTTTAGTGCTTAAAAAAGGCATGCTGATGCTGTGGTGCTTTGGAATAAAATGTCTTTATTACTCTATTTTAGGTATTATATTTACGATGCAACCTTTAAATGCATATGCAAGCACTTCCAGCTCCATAAACACAAACAGCTCGTTGCAGGAATTGCCACGCAATATTCTTCCCTCTGCCCTTTTGCAGGGGGATTGGATTAGTGTAACAATCTTTGCCGTGGAAAGCTGTTTAGGAGGCTCTTCCGAAGCCGTGCCGGAGGGTACCCCGGCTCCAGCACTGTGTCGGGTGCTGGGATTTGTGCAGTTTCTGCTCCAGCCTCAGCAGCGGGTCCGTGACAGTACCACATCCAGGCTGTGTGCGCTCAGCGCCAGTTTTCCTTGGTCGGATGCTCTTAGACATGTGCTCTTCAACTCGTGCCTCTGTGTAAGGGAACTTGAGCAGGCAGCAAGGCAATTAAAAATATATATATTCCTTAATGGAGCCTGGTTTGAACAGGTCATCAACACCAGCGCGCTCAGTTCTTTGCTCAGCTCCGGCTTGCGGCGGTAATATTGAATATTGCACTTATGTGCACTAATGTCTTAGTCTCCTCTTCTCAGTATGTCACTTGGACTTATTTTTCACCCCATGCCTTAGTTACATACATACATTCATACATATCTATTATGTATAGGTACATAAACCAAGTCATATGTCTGTATGACCTGGAAACCTAGGATAAAAATGGAAATAGGCTTTTAGATTTGCTAGCAAAGCTGCCCTCAGACTGGGGCCTGCTGGAGCATTCGGTGTCAATTCGATGTCAACCCCCATTGCTTTTGGGGTTGCTCCTCATCACGAGCCAGCAGAGCCCATTGCGTGCTGGGCCACCACCTAAATGCACCAACATTTTACAGGAGGGGTGACCCGTGAGCCTCCTCCTGGGGCTTGGGGGGACTCCCCACGAGGAGGAAGGAAGGAACAGCGTCCCTTGCTCTTGCGCCGGCAGGTGACGTGGTGGACATCTACCAGCGGGAGTTCCTGGCGCTCCGAGACCGCCTGCACGCCGCGGAGCAGGAGAGCCTCAAGCGCTCCAAGGAGCTCAACCTGGTCCTGGAGGAGATCAAGAGGGCCATCTCGGAGAAGCAGGCCCTGCGGGATATAAACCGCACCTGGAGCAGCCTGTCTGGTGAGTGACACAGGCACTGAGGGGCTCGCGCTGTTCTGAGGCTCTTGCTGGTGAGGAGGCAGCGAGGGGTGCGTAGGGTGCAGACCGGGCGATGCTTTTCTCTCCCCCTGTGCAAGCAAAAAAGGGTTTTTTAGTAATTATTTAATGCAACAGGCTGGAGAACTCTTAAACCCCGGTGGAACTAGCAGTGCATCTGCATCATCAAGCACTGAGATTTGCCTCTGCAGGTGATATTTGCAAACGTGCTCGCTTACAAGCTTTTATTTTTTTTTTCTTGCAAGTCATACATGCCGTTTCCTATGGCTGTACTGAATCCATATGGAAAGTGGATATCTGAGGAGAGGGGGGAGGAAGGAGCGAGGCTGCCTGAGCACCCTTTGCCAATTTATTTATTCATTTATTTATTCACTTCTTTTAAGTTGCTCAGCTGCAGAAAGATGTATCTCTACAGAAGGATCTGATTTGATCTTCATTTGATCTTCATCCTTCCCCCTCCTTCCCAAATATTTTGGGACTTCTTTAAGGCCCTCATGGCTCCTGCTGAACTTTAATTGGGTTTGTGGTGGCATGTTAAAGGTTGGCCTCATTTTGTTTTATAACCTGGCAGTAGTCTCAGGTGGCCACACTTCTCTAGAAAGGCTTTTGCCTTGCAGTCTCTTCCTACATACCGTTCCTTGCATATTGATTCCCTTTTCCTTTTTAAGACGAAACCAAGTTAAAACTGTGGAATATCACCAACAAGAATGTGCTGCACCTTCCCACCATCTTCCATCATTTGCCACATTTGCTGTCAAAGGAGAACAGTCTGCAGCCAGCCGTGCATGTAGGACAGGGGCGCACTGGAGGTAAACGGGACTTAGTGCTGCTTCTGGTGCTCTTGCTCTCACTTGGTGCCTGTCCCTGCCCTTTCCTGCGGGCCTGGTTGGTGCGTGGTGCTGAGCAGGACCAGAGGAACGGCTGCATGCTTCATGCGAGCTTCCTTGTCGCGGTGGCACGTGGGGTGGACGAGCCACGTGCTGTGTGTGGTGCGCAGGGCCATGCTCTCTCTCCGCTTTGGACCTGCACTAGAATGTCCTTGAGGCTGCTGTCCGGTGTTTTGTGCTGCTTTCCGTTTCCAGAGGGCTCTGGCTTTTACCTGGTGGTCAGAGAAGAGCACAGTTTGCAGTGCGGTTCATGGAGACCTTAGCCCACTTGAGGAATCCAGCCCACCTGGAGTAGGACTTTAGTTGCTAGAAGATCCCCCCACCCCTAAATCCCAACCAAAGCCTAACAGCCAAGTTATCCCTCCTGACCTGCGGTGCTTCTGTCCATGGGAGAGATTTGGAGAGCAATGTTGATCTTGAAGTTACCGCTCAACGCTGTGTGAGCAGCAGGTCCCTGGTGCCCTGGACGTGTGCCCGTCAGGCCTGGCATGCTGGAGCTGCTGCTGCTCGGCACCAGGGCCATGGGACAGGAATAAGGGAACCCCATGTAGTCCAGGCACTCACTAACATGTCAATCACTGTCAGTTTTTAATGGTGGAGCATGGGCAGCACGCAGGTAAACCCCAAGGCGGTCACGGGGGACAGAGCGACACGTCCTCTCTGTGCATCCCCCTCCTCTGAAACCCTTTCTTGGCTCCGAGCAGTGTCCGTCGTGATGGGAATCCCCAGCGTGAAGCGGGAGGTGCATTCCTACCTTACAGATACCCTCAACTCCCTCATCTCGGAGCTCACACAGCAGGAGAAGGAGGACTCCGTCATCGTGGTCCTCATCGCTGAGGTAAGGCCGAGCTTCGCCTGTTAGTCCCACTTTGCTGGACCCTGTCCTGCCTCTCCACCTGCCACCCTTGGTGCCAAACAGGACGCCTGCGCTCCCGAAGGTCACGTCCACATCCAGATAAGCCCAGCCTTGGGCTGCTCTCCAACCAGGATCACTCAATGCATCCTGCCCAAAAGGAAACCACGGTTGGGTCACAGAGCTCAGGCGAATGGGCCACATTAGTGGCTGCCCTCGTGGCTCCTGTGCTCCTCTTTTGGTGCGAATCGTGCTCCTTCTTGCAGGATGCTCAAGCTGCGCTTGACCCAACGGTGCTGGTGGGTTCCATTCAGTGTGAGTTTATTCTGGTGCTGGTGGGACTCCATTCATGCGAGTTATGCAGAGCTCTCCTGCAGGAACTTTGTTTCTCAGTCCTACCTATAAAATAGCACCGAACCCTTCCAAGCACCACAGCACATTTATTTGGGGCTGGGACCAATATGCTGCTTTGTGGCCGTATCTGGAGCCCAGAATCAGTTGCTGAATCCAGGGACTAAAGAGCCTTGATACGTTAATCCGCCAGAGCTGCTTTTATCTGTGGGTTTATATGGTTATTTTTCTCCATGACTTTCCCCTCAGGATTATTTCCTTGAGCCTGAAATGCATTTGTCTTAATTTCCGGAAATCCGTTGAGAAAGATAAACCTCAGTGGCCTGTCAAAGGGAGCAGAACACAGATAATGCCTGGTTTCGCTGCCTGTTTACCAGTAATTTGAGTAGCATTTGGGGTCTCTGGCTTCTGTTGGCATCCAAGGGGAAAAAAAGGCTCTTTGGGCAGGAAAAGGTGCAGCTCCAAGTGCTCCCAAGGCACGTGTCCCTGCTGCCTGCAGGGACAAGGCTTCCTCCAGGCCACCGATTGCCTTCCAGGCAGGACAAGTTTGTTGTCTGGTCACACACTAAGTCAAAGCACGGGAGACCTGGAGCTGCTTGAGCAAAACTCAATGTTTGGATTAATTTGACTTTTTTTTCTAGCTGAAGTTGCCCTTTACACGTGCACTTGGTGCATGATCAATACGTCTGTCCACAGCAGCGCAGCCACCAGGCAGCGAGCGTGGTTTTGCTCCTGGATCTCCTGGCCTTTATTTCGGGGTTTTGTTGTCCCAGTGGATGTGTGTGCAGGCCCATGCCAGTCCCTGGGCGTGTGTTTCTCTCTCCTATAAATAGCGCTGCGCGGTGTTGCTAACCTTTGCCTCTGAGCCATGACAGGTTGCCAGGCTGGCTGTAGGGACAAACTGTTGTGTTGAAATGAACCTGAAATGTAAATGCTTATAAATAGACCTCTCTTTCTTCACAGAAGGGGTGGGAAGCCTTTGCTGCCAAGAGTATTCATTTGGATGCCAGCCAATGTGTATAGAAGGGAAAAACAAGAAGTTAACGCTTAAGGCAAATGAACATCCCTGGCAGAGAGGGGTGCCAGGAGAGCACGTGGGGATGGTTCGCAGGGTCGCGCGATGGCCCGTGTGCGTTTTGCCCTATTTTAGGTTAATACTGACCAAAGAGGAGGGTGGTGCTGAGATACTGTCAGGATGCGGAGCCGGCTGGAGCAGGAGGAGCGGAGAAGGGGGGACAGGGAGGTGAACGGAGCCGTCCGGCAGCGCTGACGGGCGCCCGGCTCTGCGGCCAGCTGGGGCCGGGCCCTCTAACACTGTTTAACTTCTGTTTCCAGACAGATGCCCAGTACACAACTGGAGTGGCAGAAAATATCAAAAACTTGTAAGCACGTCCCCATTGCTCTGCTGGTGTGCGGTCCGTGCATGTAGCAAGGCCGGGGAATGGCTTCAGTAGAGAGAAAATACCTGCTTCTCCGCTTCCCGCTTGTGTTCTGCTGCTTGGTGTGTTGTTCTCTCTGCTCTTAAATCCCGGCCTGGCTTCTCCGCGGGCTGCTCCCGGTTCCCACGTGTGCTGCACTCCCTCCCGTGCGCAGCTCCCGGGGGCTGCTCGCTGCCTGCATGTGTCTAGCGCGCGCGGTCGTGCCATTTTGTTGTGCTCTTTCTGTCCTCTGGCGCCGCGAGAAGATGGATTATTCAGATTTCCAGTAATCCTGGCAATTGTTCCTGCTCCAGCACAGCCCTCTACCTGCTCTGCCGAGTCAGAGCAACTGGACAGGCTGATAAGCACAGCGCGATCTCGCTCGAAAACCCACATTCCATTTTTCTCCTCCTGCTTCAGCCTGCGTGTGCTTTTCCCCTTGTTCTCGCCGCTAGCTGCGTTTTCCCTCACCCGGTAGCTCCTGTTAATGTCCCAGGGGCTCCGGGGCTGCACTTGCCTCTGCTTGGGGCAGTGACGGGTGATCCGGAGGAGACGGCGGCGCCCGCAGCCTGAGGGTCTCTGCCGTCCCTTTCCAAGGCTCCAGGACCCAGCTCGGGCATCCCAGCGCATCCGCCCGGTGCGGAGCCGGCGCCGGGCAAGGGGCCGGCAGCGGAGCCGCGCCGGGAACGCGCAGCCCTCCCTCCATCTTGCGGCTGCCCCCTCCGGCCTCCCGGCAGGGAATTGGATAATGGGCCGCTTGTCTGCCCCAGGAAACCACCGGGCGCTGCCGCGGAAAGGCCTCCAACTTTCATTGACATCATGGTTTTATTTCTTGCTGCCCCCCAGGCTCTCCCTCCCTGGGGCTTCCTCCCCCACCAAATTCACCTTTTCTTTTCTTTTTTCGCCCAAATTGAATGGAAGGGTGCAGGGGCACAACACCGGGCTCATGGTGCAGCATGGGGAAGCAGTTGCTGCTTCCTTGCCCATCTTGGCATCTCCAGGAGAAGCTTCTGCCTCGCTGCTCCCTAGGGAGGGGAAGGGCCGAAAAGGTTCGCTGGAAATTTTAACCTAGTCCAAGAAGGGAGGAAGGAAGGGGGAAAAATAATAATGAGCAGTTTTTGTCGTTCTCGCTGCTTTGTTTCCCTCGGCTCCGGACAAACAAAGGAAATCAACCTTCCACCAGATGCTCTCAGAAAGGGCAGAGTAAAAATAACTGCTTTTGCCGCTTATCTCTTGCACTGACAGTAATCTCCGGGTATTGCTTGCAGGACTTGTGTACGTACACATTTTTTAGCTGAGAGAGGGTCTTTTTATGTGGTTTTTTTTTTCAGTTTGACTCTTTACAGGGTTCTTAACTGCCTTGCAGGGAAACTATATGCTGGTGTTATCAGCATAAAGGGAACAGGTAGGATTCCTGCTGGCCATCCTAACCATGGCACAGTGCAGAGCTTTGAATAACTCATCAGAGATGCATAACTTCATCTCTACAAAATGGCTTTTAATTACTGGTGCACTTGGAAAATCTGTAAATGCCTGTAACGCCAGCAAGTCTTTCTTTTTTTCTTTTTTGGCGTACCCATCTGCAAGTCCATTTAATCCCATAGAAAGTATGTGGGTTTTAGGGCTTTTCTTTAAAGCGGACCCGTGTTTTTTTCCGAGTGCAATAAATAACAGAGGACAGTCTGTGGGCTGTCTGGGCAGCAGGGAAGGCAGCTGCTTTCTCAGTTTTTCCACTTCAGCTGGGCTGCTCCCGCTGCCCTTTATCCCAGCTGTCCTGGGAGCTGTCCTGGCTCTGTGGCTCCGCGTTTTCCCCCGGCTCGGGCAACGACGTGGTTCCTCGCATGCTGAGGCCTGTGTTTCCCACTGCTTTTCTCCCACAGGTTCCCCAGGGAAATCCACTCAGGACTCCTGGAGGTTATTTCCCCATCTCCACATTTCTACCCGGATTTCTCCCACCTGCGGGAATCTTTCGGGGACCCCAAGGAAAGAGTCAGGTGAGACCTAGCTTCAAAACGCACAGACCCTGAACTAGGTAACCGCAGGGTTTCCCTCCTGAGCACGAAGAGGGAAAGCTCTTCTACCCATCCACGCTCTAAACCTGCTTCCCTGTGGAGCTGGGCAGCTGTGGTGGGGGATGTCCAGCCCCAGAGCTGGCACCTCTCTTCATCCCAAGGCTCTTCCCTCCGCAAGTTCCAGTCCTTTCCAGTAACTCTAAGCCGATGAGCTAGACACCGAGAGGGAGAGGCCATTTGCCATGAGCTTCTCCACGAGCTGGATCACGTTTCCTATTTAAATCCCATGCCCGCCGGCTCATCTGGGCCGCACTGGCGTCTCGGGAGCAGCCGGAGTGCTCACCGCATTTCTCTGCCACAGGTGGAGGACTAAGCAGAACCTGGACTACTGCTTTTTAATGATGTACGCCCAGTCCAAAGGCATTTACTACGTGCAGGTGGGTTTGGGACTGGGGGCACAGGGCAGATGGTTTATGCGGGAGCTCACCACAAGGGGTGAAGAGAGCAGCCGGTCCTGTAATCTGGGTCTGAAAGCTGCCTTTGTGTCTGGCCTTGCTGCCTTCCTCTGACTAGCTGCTCTTTATGCATCTTTTACTTTGAACTGTATAATTTCCTTTTTGTTGATGCATAATCTTCCACTTGTGCTTCTGGGTGACTCAGTTTCCCTTGCCTGCTTGGGCTGAGCTTGCTAGGAGGTCCCTGCCTGGCCCTTGCCTCCTGCAGGAACAAAATGGGCTGCCTTGAAGCCCTGGTTGGCACGAGGCTGCGGAGGGATGAATCCTTTTGGAGGTACCTTTGGAGCAAATCGTGCACAGGGTCTCTTCCAACAGGTGCTTACTGCAGCCATGGGGAAGGTGTCATTTCCTTGTGGTGCTGGGAATAGATGCTGGAGATGTATCGTAGTCTGGAGCTGCAGGAAGGGCGGGAGGTCGGGAGTTGTTTACCCGTTGGCTTTGGTGAGAAGCAGCAGCTTGGTGCCTCTTCCAAAGTAAACCAGGTCTCCGCCAACCCTTGCCTCTGGTCCGTGCCCGATTGCCCTGCAGAGACCCAGTGAAGGGGACCTGGATGTGTCATTGGCACTGATGTCCTTTCCCTTTACAGCTGGAGGATGACATTGTGGCCAAACCCAACTATCTCAGTACCATGAAGAACTTCGCCCTGCAGCAGCCCTCCGAGGAGTGGATGATCCTGGAGTTTTCTCAGCTCGGATTCATTGGTAACCCTGTCCCTTTTTCACTCCTGTCCCAGAAGACACAGGCATTAAACACTTGCTACTTCTTGTAAGCAGTTTCACTCTTAATCCAACAAGCTGTTCCCCTCAGAGGGTAAAATATTTTTGCACTCTTTTACATGTATAAGGAATAAAGATCCTCAAAGTCACAATTGTCATTGCTGATACTCACTTTTAAAATAAACCGGGCTGGTGGCCCACCGAGCAGCCTCATAGCTTAGATGTGACCAGAAGTGTTTTTGGCTGGATGGGACTGAGAGTTGCCTAACAGTGTGCAAAAGGAAGTTTACATCAGCCCAGAACTATTTTGGGAACAGCAATAGATGGTTGCAGTAGCAGCTTGATCTGTTATTCTGGACACTGACTCGACTAGCTTAAAAAATCCAGTTCTTGGGGCAGGACATGGTCTGTTCTGCAGCCATCTGAAGGCCTTTCAGACTTATTGCTCTTGGCGGAATTTAGTTCTTTTGATTATCCTTGTGGCCCGCGAGACACCAGTTCTTTGTATAATGAGTATTAAATCCAGAGCTGTGCTGTGAGTGCCAGCAGTGCTGGGACATAAAACAGACCTGTGTATTATTTCATTTACGTTGAGAGATGGACATATCTAACCTCCCCAGGCTCAGCTTTTAATTCTTTGTCTTCCCGGCTCTGGTCCTTATCTGCTCTCTCTTCTCCCTCTCTGTGCCTGTAGGAAAGATGTTCAAGTCTCTAGATCTCAGCTTGATTGTGGAGTTCATCCTGATGTTCTACAAGGACAAGCCCATCGACTGGCTTCTGGATCACATCCTTTGGGTGAAAGTCTGCAACCCTGAGAAAGATGCGGTAAGCGAAGAAGTGCCCATGAAGGGACACCTTGTGTGCCTGTGCAAACACAGGCTTCATCTGCCTTCATCTTCAGAGGCCTTGGGAGGCCTTTGCAGGGAGCTCTGCTGCCAGCTGACTTAGTGTTGTGTGCTGCTGCTTTTATGGAACAGGCTGTGGGGAATCCTTATGGATCATGTGAAAAAAAAATAATCTGGGAGTTCAGCCTGCTGTAGTCTGCAGCTGTCAGCAGTGGCATTATTTCTGCCCCTCCGCACCGACAGGGTATCCCTGCAGAGCAGCAGGCCCCGTTCCTCTGTGCTGCTCTCAGTTCCAGCCTGCATCTCCCCCTGAAGCCGTTCCCTGCTCTCTGACTATAACCCCAGAATAAACCTCTGGCACTGCGCTCGTGTGCCATCCATGCAGCCTGCCTGGAGAACTCACCTCAGATGACCCCCGAGCAAGGCTGCCATGCCTTACCCATTGAATAGTGTGCCCAAATACTTACAGATCTTGTTGGAGTTTGTCTTTAGCTGGTAGGATGTGGAGAAGTGAAACGGGACCTTTTTTAATGTGGTGGTTCAGGCACCACTGTCTTGTCTGTGGCACAGTGTTTGCACGGAACCTTGCAAAAAAAAATAACAGCAACAAAAATATCTGTGCCCTACAGAGCTTGTGTTAAAGTCAGATATGAACAGCAATGGTAGGGACTAAACTGTGTGGGAAGGGCAGAGGAGGAGTGTTTGTGATCGCAAATGGAAGATGAGATCATCAGCAGATATTCTCCTGTCTGAACATATTGTATTTACTCATGTAATGGTTGTGTTCCCTCTCCTCCCCAGCAGAGAATGAGCAGCCGAGTCACGGTGGCCTAGAACAGACATCGTGGTTGAAACCAGTAGCATAGGCTGGACCTAGTGGCCACAGCTATTTTGTGGTGGCAAATGCCAGAACAAGTGGTCATTCTAAGGATAAATACTGTATTTACGTGTTGAGGGTGAACAGGGCGCCCTCGGGGTGCTGCGGAATTGGGGCAAGGATGCGGTTTCCTTTGGCTCGTTCCCCAGGGAGGCTGTGGCTGCAGCTCTAACCTCACACATGGTGTGGCCAGTCCCAGATGACATGGACTGTGTCCTGCCACTGCTGCGGGCCCTGCCCTGGGTCCCCAGGCCTGTCCTGGGCCCAAGGGCCCTTACTGCAAAGGGGCAACTTTGGGGCTGCAAGGGGATGAAGCTGGGATTTAAGCTGCCATCAGTGCCCCCCTCCCCTTCAAAGTCTTCACCTTGAATACCGATTTAATGCAAATCCTGCCGTGCAGCCATGTGAGCTCATCTTCTCCTACCTGACCAATTCCCTGCAAAGTTTTCCCAGAGGAATCTGCAAACCTCTTAAATTCATTGCTGCTTAAAAATTAACCTACTTTTACTATGGCTTTCTGGCTCCTTTCGCCACTGTTTGCATGATTAACTCTGCACAGTGCCCTTTTAAACATGACTTTCACTTGCAAATCCCACTGTGCAGAATCAAATTGGTAGCTGGGAGGATTTGTCTTTTCGATTGAAAGTTTGTTTGACCCGAGCTTTTGGTAAGTGCTTTGCCTGATCTGGATATAGTCTCTGCTCTTTTTTAACTAATTTTAGCTTTACCTGGGGTAGAGCTGTGTGAAAAGATGACCTTGTTACCACCAACTGAGCCGGTCCCCGTCCTGGCTTGAGCCAGCTTTCAGCAAACGCTTCTTTTACCAAAGTGGAAAAGGAGACATGGAAAATGTTTTAGCTCCTTCCTTTACCTTTCACTTTCTCTCCCCATCCAGAGGGAGATGACAGACCTGGCGTGAGCTCTCTGGGGTCAATTCTGTTGTTGCTGGCACCGGAGAGGGTCTCTCCCATTAGCACGGCTAGTTTTAATTTCCTAATGTAACAGGAGCGGGATTAGGGGATTATCTCCTCTGCAGCTTGCAGGGGCCATGCCTGGAGTCTCCTGGTGCTGCAGCCGTGACGGTGGCAGGTCAGTGTGGGCATCCCGTGTCCCTCCCGGTGCCCCTGCTCCAGCGCCGGCAGCGGTGGCAGCTCCGGGACTGGGGCTCTGCCCATGTCACTCCGCCGTGGGAGGCTGTGAGAGCAGATGGTGTTAGGGGGTGTGGGTGTCTTTTCTTGGAAACATGCCCTCTTCTTCTAGTTTTTGACCCTGTGTTTTTGTTCACATGCTAAGAGATAGAAACTGTTTTCAAAATGTTACTCCTTGGCCACTTAGAGATCTCTGTGCAGGATGCTGTGCTAAACTCATACTTCTTAATCCTACCTGTTTTCAGTATGTGAGACTGGTAAGAGCACAAAAAATTGACTTTACAAAAGGACCCCTAGAACTCCCAGCTCTGACTTCCTCTCTGCCCTCATGCTCCGTGTTTTTCCCCTGTGTCCCTTACTGCCTCTCCCTCTCCACCCTGAGGAAGGTCACCATGATAACGGCTGGTCAGGTGGGACTTGCGTTTCCAGGTCCATATGTTGGGATGGGTTCACACTAGCCCAGCTTCTCCAGTGCCACGTGGCACACATCTGCTAACAAAAACTACTGAGAAACTGAAAACTTTACTCAAATCCATCAAAGAGGAGACTGTAACTACTCATTTAGATTGTCAATTGTGCCAGAACTTATTGTAACTTGAGATACCGGAGATACCAAGAAGGAAAAAAGCTTTTCCAGTCAAAGCAAGGACAAAAGAAACTAGATTCCCTGTCTGTCTCTCCCTCAGCAAATCTGTAGGGGATTTGCTCATCAGGAGGATGCCAGGACTTGCTTGGCAAGGAGGACTTTGGTACTTGAACCTGTGAAGTACCAAAACTGCCCCCCAAAGCCCCATGGGTGACCAGCTGAGAGGCAAGAATAGATGCCTCCAAGTGTGATTGAAAGACCTCCTGTTGCCAAATCAAAGCCCAAATAAGTTAAAGATATAATGATAAACAGATAGATGGACATATGATGATGGATGGATGGATGGATGGACGGACGGACGGACGGACGGATGGATGGATGGATGGATGGGCGGGCAGGCGGACAGGGCTGTTTACCCCTGCTCTTTCCCCGGGGCTCTGGCCTTGCTGAGCCTGTTCCTTCGTGCTGCTTGGGCACCGCGGGGCTCACGTGCGGGGCGCTCTCGTTTCAGAAGCACTGCGACAGGCAGAAGGCAAACCTGAGGATCCGCTTCAAGCCCTCGCTCTTCCAGCACGTGGGAACCCACTCCTCACTGGCCGGCAAGATCCAGAAGCTGAAAGTGAGTACCTGGCACTGCAGTGTGATGCGCCTTGCCCGCCTGCAGCCGGCCTTTCTGCTCGGTGGGCAAGTTGTGGGAATGTTTTGGGATTGCCCTGGACTTGCACGTAGCTGCTTCATGTCAGCACAGTAATAGCGAGTACTGGATCTTGTGCTGTGGTCATTCCCCTCAGGGAGAGGAGACAGTGGTTCCTCTGCTCCTGTTTTCCACGTGGTTTTCTGGCACATTTAACAGAGCCATTACTTGGGCTCCTGCAGACTTAAATACTTTAAGAACATTTAATAAACTGCCCTCTCTTTGCCTTTCCCTCACCTAGCAGGAGTTTGAGTTCAAGGGCCCAAGCCAAGGGCTGGGAGCTGAGGGCTGTTTCCAGGGGAAGGAGGCATCTTACCTAGGAAGGACCCCCCCCCGCCCCAGATGTTTTAAATGGGCTGGAAGGAAACAGCTCCCCAGTCAGGAAATAAGGCCTTTTACTTGGGGAGGGCTCCAGTGTGGTTGTAAAGAGGCCAAGAGGGATTTTCCTGTCCTGCTCTGGCCAGATGGTGCTGGATGCAGCCGTGAGGACCCGAGCAACACGAGGCTGTGGTTACCAAGCCCCAGCTGAAAAGCCCCAGCAGGTCAACACCTGGGCAGTATCCCTGGTGCCTTCCCTGGGTGCAAAGGCTTTTGTTTGAACTGAAAGCTCCCGGGGCAGGGAGGGTTTCAGGCTGTTGCAGTTCGCTTGGCCAGTGAAGCTCTTCTGGTGCCAGTTCAGAGTGCTCAATGATGGTGCTTCTGTGAGCTTTGCTGCCTCTTCTGAGCTTTCATCCTCCTGGCATCCAGCTTCTAAAATTTGTCTAGATTTCTAGACAAATCTGGTGGCTTCCCCAAATCATTTCCATCCCTCTGCACAGTGCAAATGGAGAGCTTTTTGCATGTGTTGCCTTGTTGCTGGAACCCCTCTTGGTCGCAGGTTGGAAGCAGTTCTTGATCCTTCTCTGCCTTTTGCTTTGTGTGCCTTGAGGACAAAGACTTTGGCAAGCAGGCACTGCGGAAAGAGCACGTCAACCCTCCTGCAGAGGTGAGCACCAGCCTGAAAACCTACCAGCACTTCACCTTGGAGAAGGCTTACCTGCGAGAGGACTTCTTCTGGGCCTTCACCCCCACTGCAGGAGACTTCATCAGATTCAGATTCTTCAAACCGCTCCGCATCGAAAGGCCAGTGTCTCTGGGGCTGGGTGGGAGAGACGCTACATGCAGAGATAATTCCCTTTTGCTCTTCCTACTCTTCCGCCTGTTTCTTGCCCTTCTTCGTGGCTGTTTGGCTCCTCCAGGAGCAGCTGCTTTGGCCAGGGGAGGATAATTTGGCCCGTAGTGTTTGCAGCTCCTGTGCATTCCAAGACCTTGCACTTCCCGTGCTTCTAAGCCAACCATCCAGGATTTGCTAAGCTGGCTCAGGTGGCCTTTCAGACTCCATAGGGGAAGGGCAAGGTGCCTGTTAGACTGGGCTGGCTGATGGCTCGCCCAGAGTGGAAGGCACCATGTCCCTTCTCAACCTGCTCTTGGGTTTCAGTGACTTTGGTCTCTGTTACAGGTTCTTCTTCCGCAGCGGGAACATCGAGCACCCAGAAGACAAGCTCTTCAACACAACAGTGGAGGTTTTGCCATTTGATGTACGTGCTTTATCAAACATCGAGGTGGTGGGGAGAAAACAGGGTGGAAACCCAAAGGCTGCTGCGAGTCGCCTCCAAACGGCCAAGGGTGCTCGTGGGCAGGGGCTGCTCGGGGCTTATCCCCATTGCTCGGGGTTGCGGGTGGCTCTTGCTTGTCTTGGGTCCCAGCACTCAGCTCTTGGTGCCGGCTGCATCGAGCTGCTCCCTTTCCCGCAGAGCCTGCAGTCGGATAAGGAAGCCTTGCAGGAGGGACGTGGCACGGCCTTCAGATACCGCAGGACACCGGACGGCTACATCCAGATAGGTGGGTTCGCTAACGCGCGCCCGAGCCTGAGCCGCAGGCAACTGACACCATTAGTGCTGTTTGCCTCAAAAACAGGCACAGACATTAACAATAATTTTTTTTTTTGCTTGCCAGGAGTCAGATTGGAAGGGGTTTTAATCATTGCCTGCTCCGCTGTAGGGCCCTACATCCTTCCCTCTGAGACTAGGTGTCATCTTTAGTTAATTCTCAGCCCTACATTTCTGCCTGCCTCTGCTCTGAGGCAGGATCAAATATTCAGATTACCCATAAAAAAGACATTTGTTTGACCTGTTCTTAAAATCCTCCACCACGAGGGAAATTCGGCACTCTTCTCCTCTAGGCTGTTTCAGCACATACGATGCTTGCAGCTTAAAATACTGCTCCTGATACTTGATTTTGTTTTATTTCCTGCCCTTGGACAAGAGCAATCGATTGTCATCCTGCCGCGATGCATTGTAAAGAGCTCGTGTCCCTGCTAAGACTGCTTTTTTTTTTAATAGACAAATAAAAAAGTCCCTGGAATTCACAGCTTTTTGCCTTTTCAGCATTCTCCATCATGCTAGCTGGTTTCGCTCAGCTACATTTTTTTTTTCAAAATCACTCCCAGCATGGGACACAGCAACACGCTGAGACTTCGCTAGTGCTGTGGAAATAACAGCTGCCTCCTGCAATGGTCCCGCTCACGTTTTGCCTCCTGAAATGCTGGTGGTCTCCCACAGGTCACTGGACTACAGTGGTGCTGCATTTCAGTGCGCTCTGTCCTCTGTCACAGTCCTGATCCATAGCGAAATAGTTCCCATTCTTTATTTTTTTTCTGTGTTTTTTTTCCTCTTTTCTAAGTGCAGCATTTTGCATTTTACTGAAAGCCACAGTTCTGATTTTTCAGACTGTATCTCCACTTACAGCAATCACTCATATACATGACCAGAGTTTTAATTCCCTGGGGAGAGAGGGGAAGTCACTGCAGTTACTCAGGGTGTCAGTCTCAGCCCATGTCCCTTCCCAAGCAAACGGAGTCCAAATGCCTGGATTCCTTGTCTTGGGCTTGGAGAAATGCTTCCTAGGGTGCTGAAGCAGGGAGGAACAAAAAAGATCAGCACTATCCATCAGGAAGGTGCTGGAAAATCCGTGTTTCACCTGTTTACCTCTCTTACCAGGCTCCTTCTCCAAGGGCGTTGCGGAAGGAGAAGTGGACCCCTCGTTCGGGCCCTTGGAGGCAATCAGGCTGGCCATCCAGACCGACTCCCCGGTGTGGATCATCTTGAGCGAGGTAAACAGGGCGCCCCGGTCAGAAAAAGGGCAAGATCTGGGCCAGCTGCTCCAGAGCGAGGGCTGAGGCTCTGCTCTTTCTGCCTGACCTGTTGCCCTCAGACCAGAAGCTACCGGGAGGCAGCCAAGGGCTTGCGGCAGGAGCGTCTCTTTCCATCAACCTTTCTCCGCTATCTTGTATTAAATCCTGCCCCTATCGTGCACGGTTACTGTGCTGTGCTTACCCGAGCCTGACTGCTTCCTTCTCCTTCCAGATCTTTATCAAAAAAGCGGAGTGAAAGGCCCATGACCACGAGCGGACACATGTAGCTCCCCGCTCTGTCTCCCTGCCCTCCCTCGACACCCTCCCCCGGGTCTGCAGCCCCGGGGCGCCCGCTGCGAGCCGAGCCAGGGGCGCACAGCACCCACCTCAGCATCCCGGCACGGTTCGGGAAGAGACACAGCCCTTCCTCAGGAGGAAGAGCAGAAGACAAAGAGAACAAACCCCACCGGCGGTGCAAAGGGTGGGTTTTGCTGCCCCGGGCTCTGCAGGGCCCGTTGGCGGCAGGATGAGCTTTAACAAGCGCGGAGACTTGAGAGCATCTTCAGCCCGGGACAGGGCATCTCCAGCCTGGAAAAGGGGCACCTCCAGCCTGGAAAAGGGGCATCTCCAGCCCGGGAAAGGGCAGCTCCAGCCTGGGAAGGGGGCAGCTCCAGCTGCGTCCTGCAGCCCAGGCCCCGCGGGGCATGACAGCGCCAGGCACTGCCCTGGGCATTGTCCGGCCACCGACGGAGCGCGCGGAGAGACAGAGCCTCCCGCGGGGCCGAGCAGAGAGGAAGCCGGCAACGCCGGGGGTGGGTAACGCTATGAGCATGGCAGGGAAAAAAAATAAAACTAAAAGCCACACTGTGCCTGCCAGCATTGAACACAGCCCCTTAACTCATGGTGAAGTCTCCAGCGTCTTCATGCCTTGAGACTGAGTGCAGAATCCAGCTTTTTAAAGTAACTCTTTCAGTTATCGATGGGTGTGAACTTTTGGAAAAAAAAAGAAAAAAGAAAAAAAAAAAGAAAAAAAAGTAGTCCAGTTTGAAAATAGTAGGGATTAGTGTAATATTTCAGAACAGTCTTCTGAGATCCCAATGTCTCTTCAGCTATACACTGGAATGCGTTATACTACTTCAATGTGCTGTATTTTTTATTATTGGATACATTTGATTTTTCAAGTACATCTCTATATATAAATATATAAAACGACGTGCACTGTAATAAAAGCTAAACCTAAACCTCTGGCGCGGCAGCGAGCGAGCGTCCCTTGCGGCTGGGATCTCCCTCCCATGCGGTGGGAAGGGCCGATGCAGCGGGAAGGGCCGATGGGGCGGGAAGAGGCCGCTGCGCTCCGGAGGCCACGGCCGCTCCTAGGAGACCCAGAGGAGGCGGAGGCGGCGGCCCAGGCCCGTGCTGGCCACCATGGCGCCCAGGGGCAGGAAGTGGCCCAGGAGGCCGGTGACAGCCAGGCCCAGCAGCAGCCAGAGCAGCCGGGCGCTGGCGTAGAGCGGCCCCAGGCTGCGGGGAGACGGCGGCGGCCGTGAGCCCCGGCGGCGCCGGCAGCGCCCGCGCGCCCCAGCCCCGTACTCACCGCGCGCGCGGCGCCCGCGCGTAGCCGTGGAAGTACTGCAGGCGGGCGCAGAGGTAGAGCAGCCCCGCGGCGGCCGCCGCACCTGCGGGGACACGGCCCGCAGTCCCTCCCGGCAGCCCCCACGCCGCCCACAGCCACTGCTGCCCCTCGGGAGCAGGGGGGGGTTCCCTCCTTTACCTCATTTTTATGTATTTGCCCCCCAGTCCCTGGGTTGTGTTTGCCCCGCTCAGCCCAGCCTCGCTGCAGTCCCATCCCATGCCATGGGATGGCCATGACATGGACGGGGAGCAGCGGGACGTGAGTGAAGGGTCCCCCCTCTTACCTTGGTGGAAGAAGATGCCGGCCACCCAGAGCAGCGAGACGAAGATGGGGAAGTACTCGGAGCAGTTCACCCTGGCGGGAGGCAAAAGCAGAGGCAAAAGGCGCCCGCGGGTGCTGGGGAGTGCAGCGGGTTTGCGAGGGCTCGAAACGGCGCTGGAGCAAAATGAGCAGCTCCGTGGTGGGCAGGGCAGCACCCTGGCTGGGAACAATCACAACCCACCGCATCCTATGGAAAGAGGAGCCCCAGAGCCACGAGCACCCACTGCCAAAAAGGTTCCCAAGAGGTGCCCAAGAGGTGCCCGGGAGGTATTTCGGGAGCGCTCCCTTCCCTTTGGCAGAGCACAAGCCGAATCGCGGCAGGACACAAGCCATGTGCTCCAAGCAGGAGGGTCCCGACGGCACCAGAGCGTCATGGCTGCAGCTGCACTCACTGCTTTCCTCTTCTTTCATTGTTTTCAAGTAACCAAAGTACTGATTTTCTGCCCCAAAATGGACAGGTACATGCTGGGAACTGCACTGCTCAAAACACAGTGATCTTGGCTTCCCAAATTCTCCTACAGCTCTACAGTTCCCTAGAGAATAACCTTAAATTTGGCTCCTCCAAAAAAAATAAATTTCACGAGGCCTTGGGGAGCCAGGGGGGATTGGGAGTTTAGGAAAGTTATTAAAGCTTTGGATGCTCTTGTACTTTGGAGCCACCATTAACATTAAGCTTATTTAATGACTCTAATGCATTGACACTGAGCACCTTTACCGAGTCTTCCCTATGGCTACTGATTTGTAATGTGTACTAATTGCCATTTGGCTGCCTCTGCTGGCGCAAGAATCCTCTTGGCTGGGCAAAAAGGAGGCACTGGGTGAAACACAGAGCCTCGGGAACGAGCATCACCTGCAGCCCCCCTGAGCTGCACCGCGCTCCGAGCTTACATCTGCAGCCAAATACATCTGAAGCCAAAAACAGTGGGGAATAAAGGCTAGCAAAGTGAATACCAGCAGCACTAAGAGTGAGATGGTGGTTTCACTCAGCCCTTCCCAGAAGCGGCAGCATTTCCCTCAAGTCATATCTAGAGGCAGCCCCCGTAATCGCAGAGTCAAAACCTTACTGAGCTCTGAAGATCCGCTCGAATTCGGGGTGCCCTGTTGTCTCCGGAGGAGAGATCTTGTACCTCCGCCTGGCAGAGATCACCTGCAGTGCAAAATAGGCTAAAAGAGAAACAAACGCACACGTTAAAGGTGACAGTCCAGCGGCGTCGCATCCAGACAAGCTTTATCAAGTCAGGAAGCACGCGAGTGGTTAGAGGAAGAGAGCTGATACCATCTAGGTTCACAGCCCAGCTCCATAAAAAAGGTGACCACTGCTGTACACTTTCACCAGAAACAGTGATTTTTGGCATGCAAGCAAACACCTAAACCCTCTCCAGCAAAGCCACGCCCAGAGGTCGGAGCAGCGTGTGCCGAGCTCGGATGAGCCCCATCTTCGTGGAGCCCGGGGTTGCTCTGTGTTCCGCAGGAGGGACAGGCAAGGAGCGGGGTTGTGGGGACACAGCTGCATCCTCTAACCAAGAAGTTAATGGCAGAGCAGCGGCATAGCTGAAGGAAAGCAGAGACAGATGTTGCAAGATTAAAGACCAGGCAGATCCATGTACGCCTACAGAAGAGCATTAGAGCATATGTAGAGGAAGGAGGGAATTAGAAATGTAAATAAACCGATGTTACGTGACCCAAGTATTGTAAAACACACTCTACATTTAAAAATACACAGAAAATAGTTTAAGAAAGTAGACACGAGTGTTCTCGTGCCTTGCACGCTGCATGGAGGAGCCCAGTCCTAAGAGCAAGTGGTGGCAAGAAGTGAGGAGGACCACGCTAGACACTGCTCATGGGGAGCACCTCGCGGGGCCTCCTCCCCTCTCCAGCCGACACACCATCCCTTCAGGGCAATTACCCTGTGTTTGCACAGCTCCAAAATACACCATGGAGCTATGGCACATGGATCTGGGTTGGGATGCAAAGGGGCACCGCGCAGTTGCCCATTGGCGCCGTGACCCCATCGGCTTTGCGCTCGGTGCTGCCCCGCTCGGCCAGGGCCAGAGCCACAGCGGCCACCTCAGAGGAAGAGTTCGATCCGTTCAGCCCAGCCTTCCAAACCCCCTCCTGCAGCTCCGCGGGCCCCGACACGCAGCGACGTTGCATAAGCCTTATTTCCTTTGAAACCATAGCAAAAAGGGGAAAGAAAAGCAGCGTTTCTGGCTGCGATGCTCTTGCAAGCATATGCTGGACATAATTAGTTTAAAAAGGGAGAAAGTCGTTAAGAGAATGGGGAAAGCCTGCGGACCCCCAAGCAGGGTATTTTGTGATTGCTCCGGTGCTTCCCAAGCACAACCCATGAGATCAGGCCACTTTGTCCCATCAAGCCCAGGTCGAGGGTACTGCATTTGCTCTCATGCCTGTGGGTTTGCAAAGCATTAAAGTACAAAATGCCTGGGGCTGTAAACATTAGATGACACAAAATTCTTGTAAAACAAGCATATATACTGAACCCAGACAGTAGCAATTCCGGGACGGGCTGCTGAGGGATTTCTCAGTGGAGGGGATCTGGAAACGTTTCTAAGACTTCCAGATTTAAATGTTGCTTCATGTCTTTTCTTCTGTTTGCGTATTTTCTTTCTGTTTGCATACACTTAGTTTAGCAATAAAGAAAAGATTTGTAAGGAAAAAAAAATCTTCCATTTGCAATTACGGCTATTTCTCTGTAACTTGTCTTGTAAACGTTCCTGATCAGACCTTCCCTTAGAGAAAGGTCAAGATTTTAATTTGCAAACTTACACTGTTCTATTAATTCTTACATTCTAGATAACGCTTATGTCTTGCTGAAAGAGATCACTCTTTGGCAGGAAATCTCAAAAAAGGAAAAACTTCTTATGGGGAATAGTCCCAAGGCCAATGAGGTGTGAAGTTGAAGCCAAACATGAAGTTAGAGCTCCCCAGGTGAGGTGTGTCTGGGAGAGGCTGGTGAATTGCAGCTTTTTGGCACCTGAACTCCACGGTTTCCACTTTGCTGAGCTCTGACACACAAGTTCGCAGCCCTCTTGCAAAGCGGCCTCTTCTGCAGAACGGAATTCAGAGCAATGTTGTAAGTGGGGTCAGAATCACTTTAGATCTCCTAAACGTGGTACCACAGCACTAAGCTCCCTAGTCCCACATGGGCATGTCAAATTCCCAACACAGTTCTCTACTCCAGCATAGCCACATCGGCAGTGACATGCAGAGCAACACAGAACAGTGAACTAAAGTGACATGCAAAACAGGCACATTTCAGCTCTCCCTGCTCATAGGCAGAATATAAAAAAAAAAAAAACAACACCATCTAGGCCAGGAACACACAACGTATTGCAGAGACCCACGCTATCAAATCAAAACTGTAAAGTTCAACGCAGCGCCCCTGCCTCTGCTGTCACAGCCCTGCAACACGTTCACGGGGATGCAAATATTGGGCTTAGGCACCAGATGCATCCTTTGGTCTCCCCCGTGCTGACCGAGGATGCCCTGGGGACCACTAGAGAGGGTGGCCGTTCTGGACAGGAGCAGTTTCTGCACCAGGTTCCAGGGAGGGAGGAATCCTGGATTTGTGCAGGATGCCAAGAGCGACCGTCGCATGTGCCCTTCCTAACAGCAAGGCACGAGCTCTCTGGGCATTAATTTTCATGAATTTGCACTCTTACCTCCATGACAGAAAAGTTTGACACTGGAACTCATTTAAAAACATATTCTAAAGCTAATTAACATGCACAGTTATGAACTCTCAAGAAATCGGTTTTATTCTTTATGAACAAATTCAGGAACATGAGTAAAACCTCTTTTCGTTACACAGAGACTTATGCCGCAGTTACTAGCAAATAATCAAACTTAAATGGGCATCAGCCTAAGACTCTTATCTCTAATTTCATTATCCCGGGAGTGACACCAGCTCTCGCCTCTCACTTAATAATCTTCCTTGCTTAAACCGCTCAAACACTTGTAGTTGGTTGTAGTCTGCCCGTCATTCTACTCTCGTTTTAATCATTACTGCTCAAATTAAGGCATCTTGGTTTGCAATACTAATTAAAGTCTACTTGTTTCAACCTTTCATGCATCTCTGATGGTACAAAACACGTTCCAAATGGAAAGCTGCAAGTGGAAACCCTGCAAAGGAGAGGTAAAGGTTTGCAGCTCTGTTAGGCAGTGCTGGAGCTATCACACCGGTCCAGCTTGACGCATTCGTTTCCAAATTGCTCAAGGTTGTCAACACCTTCATTTGTCACATGCTCAGCACAACTAAACTACATGAATTAACCAAACACTGAGCACAAATTCTTGCACACTTCGAGCTCTTTTCCATATGCATCCTTGTCTGTATGCATTCCTGTCACAAACTATTCATGTCTGCACATGCTTTCGCACTCTGACTTCTCATCAGTGCAGCCAACTGCAAGAGAACGTCCTTGCTCAGCTTGCCTTTATTTTAGCTACCTGCAGCGATGTTAAACCTCATAAACTACCAGCTAAAATTCATAGAAAATGTTTCACCTTAAAAACCTTGAATTGTCGGAATTGTCCTAGGTTTACAACTAAAACTTAACTTTCAGTTCCTCGTGGGGCACAGGCTTTGAGGCTTGCAAATCATCTTGGCCCCTGTGAAATAATGAATTTCATCACGCGTAACACAGCCAAAAGGAAGAGCCAAGTAATTTGCATTATTTTACCATGCTAAACAAAGGCGTTTTTCATCCTCAGGCACTACGAGCACAATATAGGATCCAAGCACGGCAAAGTTGAGAATCATGTAATGCTATGTGGGGCACATAAAGGACATTTACCTTGCTCCAGGACTCCCAGGACGGTGACAGTGGCGAGCAGGTCGATCTGATTTCTCATGTTGCTCACTAGTGAGTGGCCCAAAACACCAGTCAAGCGCAAGGAGTGTTGGAGTGCTAATTCCCTCTGCCAGCCTCCCACTAAAGCACGCTCTGTAGCACAGCCTCCTCGTTGCCCTGCAGCAGCACGTGCTTCCTGCACAGCATTAACTCTCCCCGTGCCACAGAACCGTTTTCCACAGCAGAGCCAGGCTCCCCAAACACTCAGTCAGAGCCAGGTTGCTCTTGCTGAACTTTCCAACAGCTGCTGCTTTGGGTGCTCAACAAAACCGCAATTTTATTTACAGATTTTTCTACTGTGTCAGAATGACTTATGTATTACTGGCAATTTAAAAATGATGGAGCTTTTTCCAACTCTTTATTACTAGCTTTAATCAATTCTAAAGCATCTAAGCTATTTGTGAGATTGTAAAGGAAAAAATTAATGAGCATTTAGAAATTAATGACTTGGCCTACTCCTATTCTGAGGACTGCGTTGACCTTACAACAGATCTATACGTTAATTATAACACTTTAATTCTGTTATTGGATTTTTTAATTTTTTTTTAAAGCTTTCACATGATAAGCCCCTTAATTGGCTG
Organism: Nothoprocta perdicaria; assembly: GCF_003342845.1. Classification (NCBI taxonomy): domain Eukaryota; kingdom Metazoa; phylum Chordata; class Aves; order Tinamiformes; family Tinamidae; genus Nothoprocta; species Nothoprocta perdicaria. The sequence goes on from NW_020455754.1 coordinate 8,806,603, forward strand.
CTTCTGTAAATTCACCAAGTAAGAGTACAGTCCTTGTTGAGTGCTCAGTCATTTTCTGCAGTTTTCTGGGGATTTCAAATTCTCCAGAAGGAACATTTTCCTGGCTTTTAAAAGGCTTTTAAAAGCACAAGAGGACAGCATGGGTAGCATGCAAAGGCTGTAGAAACACGCTGACCTTCAGAAATGTTAAACTGACAGTAGATTAAATTGTAAAATGTAAAGCTTGAAAAGTAGAAAGACCATAGCCCTCTATATCTCTTCTCCCTAGCCCACAAAGAAAAGATACCTATCAGTTAAAACATGAGCAAACTTGCTCCAAAACACAGTATATAGATAAAAGGCTATTCCGACTTCAAAGTTTTGGACCCTAAAAAGAGGAAAGGGGTATTACTCATTACCAGCCTAGGTTTCTCAATCTAACTTTCTGTCCAATTCTCCATATACACAGTCATCTCGATACAGAATTTGTACACGGCAGCAGCAAGAGATTTGCACTCTAGATGATGGAGATTTTACTTCTCTTCTAGATCTTCATTCCCCAAAAAACCCACTGTGACACCTTACCAAGTTAAAATCTTTCCAGTTAAACACACATTATGTACACATTTGCAAAGCAACAGGGTAAAAATAAAAAGTCTCTCCCTACCTTGGTAAAATACTTGTGCAATGCAGCTTTCTTCCCTCCAGTCTGCTAGCAGACCCAGACTGGAGGTTAATTTTATATTTCTATTTAACGACATCATGTCATCAAGCCTACCTCTGCTTACACCATCTCCACAACCCGTTCAAGCTTGGGGATCACTTACGTTATGGATTTGTAACAGCCTCAGTACATGGAGAAGGAGGAAGTACAAGTAAGGGACGGGGGGGGGTTGGTTTCACAGCAGAGGTTGATCACAAGCTGCCACTGACTCCTTAATATCCTTAGAAGAACCTGCAGGTGCAAATGTTCTTCAATCTGATAACATATCGTGAAGTTTCCATTTTACTCATCCCAGTAAAACACCTTTAAAGGTGTTTTAATATGACAATATGGCAAAAATAACACTATAACAGTTCCCAATGGCTACGAGTGCCCCCCTGGTATTAGAACTTTTTATTACATTTGATTCTTTCTAACCTTTTCAAGTTGCGCTCTCCCTCCTCCCTCCAAACACAACTCAAAAGGTGGAGAAGGAAAAGTGCTCGGGCAATTTGGTGTGCACTTTGTGGAAAGGGTTTGAAATCTCCAAGCTGGGGCACTGAACACCACAGCAATGCAGACACCCACTTCAGTCTGCATCTCGGGGAAGGATCTTTCAAGTGTTTGCAGATGATTAGAACTCTTACCATGCAGAGGGATGGCTGAAGTTGCTCTAACGTGGAAGATGGACACAAGCTTGGCAAGAAACACCTCGGCTACACTCTGCAATTTTTTTCTTTATCGCTATTGCTCTATCTGTGGTTGGAGAGAGATATTTGAGGTGCTGGTTTAGAACTGCAGAAGACCAGATACAATCAGTTGAAAGTAACACTTGACAAACAGGAAATGCTACATAAAAAGAAGAATTTTTAGGTCTGCATCCAGGAACATGATTCAGACTGTTTGAAACGCTCAAGTCATTGGAGTAAGCCATCAAGTAATAAATTGATGACTACTTGATAATGACAGGCACACATTAACATCCAAACTTACAGCAGTGAAAACTAAAGTACCTTGGACATGGATGGGGCCAAAGATTTCTGCTTTACTTCTATTCTCAACACACACAAGCTCTATCTTAACAGAGGCTCAATAAATCTAACGAAGTCTGAAGAATATTTTGGAATATCTTTTTCTCCCACATCTTCTTCAGGCCATCATCAACCCCGTGCAGGGACTTGGTGACCTTTATGTGTCAACTTCAGCCCCAAAGCCTCGGGTCACTTGCTGCCACCTACTTTACTCTTGCTCAGAAACATTAACCTAGGCTTGCGTGTGTCTGACTTCTCACTTCTTTTTTGTGTCATCTGCGTACTTCAGACTATCTTTGTCTTTTTGCAAATCTCATGGAAGTAAATTTGAATCTTTAAGCCTAGATATTTTGAAGGAATCTGAGTATTTCTGGGAACTACCTGTGATTTTGCACATGAGAGTTCTGAGAAACTACTGATACCTTTCTCATCTTAAATTCAGAAACAGGAGTAAAATAATGCTTAATAACAAGTATCATCTGCAGATATATTACCTAGCTTGACAACTTCAATTGCATTAAAAGACAACAGTCAAGAAACACCAGACACGGCTTAAAGTTAAGCCTCGTTTTCGAAATAAAAATTGAAGCCTGTATTTTAATCCGGTATTATCCTGTTTAAATGGACTTTCTGATATCACAGAAATCAGTAGGACATGGCACAAGAATATGAGTATCTGGCTCACCAGAATTCCGTGTTGGGATGAAGGAAACCACCTCACTAGGAACAAGGATGCAGAACTCTGCTCAGTTCACACAAATGTATAAAGTCACACCGTATGTTTAATACACTAGCAAAATATTTATTTTATAATGATAAAACAGAAGTGAAGGATTTTTTTTGGTGTGCACCAGTAATTGTAGTAAAAGAAAATAAGGGGATTAATGGACTCTTTATACATTTCAATGACAAAAAAAATCATAAAGGTTAGCAAATTCAACTGTTCTCCATTTACAAGCATAAAACTTACCATAATACCCCCCCAAACACATATATAAAGAATTATAGTTTTAAAATCTATAAAAAGTAAAAAATATACAGTCAGAAGATCTAACTCTTATTCAAATCTTTAATATAAAATTGTAAACATTTATTTACACAAAGGAAATGTGTATAACAAAATTTTGAGCACCCTTTTCAATTGAATTGTGGTTTTTGGAAGGCAGTGGATGTTGCACAGTGACACTCTCACCTTTCCCACCCAACCAAGACCGCAGTTTATAAATAAAGCCATGGGCGGCTGGCTAGGTAAAGTTCAGGGGAGCTACATTTTATTGCTCTGAAGCTGCAGCAAATGGAAAGCCCAAGTGCATAAACAGAGAGCTACACGGGAGAGGGCAGGAAGGCAAAGCCCAGCCCTATCCACGCACCTATATACATCTAAACCCCATTTTTATTTCTATTGAACTGTTTCAACATTGTTACAGTGATACCGTGTTTTTAATAGCCTGATTGTACGATGTGGACAGGGACCAAGAACAGGAGTCAAGGCTGTTGTTTTTCCACCAGGTTAAATGCTGTTAGGAGCCTGTTCACATACGGAGACCGATGGGCATTACAAGCCAGTTTGCCTACAGTCGCACTTCAACTTGGCTCGACAGGACCGCGACCGCCGCGGACACGGCCCCGTCATCAGATCTAGACACCCTCCTGAACAAACCCTCTGGTCAAGCAGGGCAATATCCACCTTAACTTCCAGAAACAGAGGAGGAAAAAGTACATCTGCCTTTCCTGGACATGGAGCTGGATTGCCTTTTTGGTAGTAGCAATGCAAAGAGCAGATGTTCTTTCCCTCCAGGTATGAAACCGCAACTGGATGGATTGTATTTTAACTTATTCAGAAATATCATCTGTGTGCAAAATCTACTGGAGAATGTAGCAGATCTCACCACAATCTAAAGAGGGAGGAGAGAAAGTCTGAGGCCTGCTATTTCTGAATTCTGAATATTTCTGAGTCCTGTTATTTCGCTGAAGTGTTTGTCAAGGGGAGAAAAAAAAGTGACACTACAGGGTGTCACCTGAAATTATGAGGTCCCAAGCACCCCCAAAAGGAAGGGAAGGCACACTGGTGCAAAGTTAACCCTTACAAATAAAAATACAGCAAATACTCCTTCCCCTGCCATTGCTAGTTTATCTATACTCTTCTAGTGACACTTACCTTGGACCAGTTTTTGGTTTAATGTAATAGTAAACCAAACTCACTAGCTCTTTTTTTAAAGATTGACAGTATAAGAAAAATTAGCATCATTATTTGCATATCAACTACTTATTCTAGAAAATATCAGAAGTGTCAATAACCAAAGTCACTAACACTTTCGTTTCCCATCCAAGGACAAGCTGTACGTTGTCTTTCCGAAAGCTCTACGAGGGAATAAGTCTGCTTCAGTGAGGTTGTATCCACTCTTCAATGGTGGCAACCACTGATCAATGCACATTTTCACCAACAGTTCAACATAGTTCAACATGATACAAGATCAGATCTGTTTAACAGAGCATCACTGATTCACACTAGGGAAGTGTACAGGACAAACCATGTTCCATGCATATTTGGAAAGGGATAAAATATTAGTGTTAAAAGCAGGTTTTTGAAAGTGCAAATTGTCTGATAAAGAAGCTGCAGATACAGTAAAATATTTTCCTTCTTCGAATTCAATGTTATCCTTCACTTTCCCTCTCCCATTCTGGAAAAAAAAAACCCTCTCATTTCTCTGCAGTGCAGAAAACTCCTGCAGAAGCCAGTCTGTGTTGAAGGAAATTGCTTTTAAATCACAATGCTAGGTTTGGTTAGAAAATTTAAGGGAGTTTTCAAAAAAAAAAAAAAAAAAAAAAAAAGTGGATATAGAAAGGGAAGAGGTATTTGTGCATTCAAAACAAAAGCTTTCAATTTTATTTTCATTTTAAAACAAACGTTAAGGCAAGGTGGTTTGTTGGTGAATCGGGGATTTTTTGGTAAAGTAAGGACTTTGGAACACTGACTGTTGCCGCTGTGTTCTCATCCTTTCTGGGACAGACCCCAACGTGTGAACGAGAGGGTCTCCTTGGGCCAAGCTGAAGAACCAGCATCTGCTACAAAGGATATTAAAGTAAACCCACCTGTCAATAGAAAGATTATCAAACTCACGACCCTTTTTTTTTTCTTTTTCTTTTTTTTTTTAAAAAAAAGGTATTTAAAGGGGGAGACTTCCATATTGGAGCAATCCTGACAACAAGTACTCCCAGGCTGCCTGTGCTATTATTGCTGATAAGGACTTTTCACCTCTCATCAGCCAAATTCATTTCTCCTCATTTTATTCTGAAGTGACAAAGTCTTGTGCTCATGTCGCCACTGGTAACTTTTGGGAATTAACTGCTCTCAAAAGTTAGTTCTACTTTTTACAACAAAGAAACAACAAGATGAACTGTCATGAAGCAAAGCCTTCATTTAAATACAACTACCTTTGGAAATAAGTTATGAAGAAACAGGTGCAAAGTAAATGGCTTTACAATTCATGTTAAACCTACTATAGTTTAAAAGTTCTCCCATAAGAAATTCCCCCTTTAAACACAGCAAGGTATAAGCCAAGAACTGTGCCCCTCTAAAACAGAGTGCAAACTGCAGCTTAAAAGACTACAATCTATTAAGAAGACTACCTAGGCTAACTGGCCAGGTTTTAATACTTTCTTTCATCTATCACCAGCATCTAGGAACATTTACCATGAAATATCACTTGCTTATTGATTGAGAGTACAGGCACACGCTTCGGCGATGAAAAAAGAAACAACTGAAAACATCTTGCAAGTGTGCTCAGTTGCATACACCCTCTTCTCAAATAAAAAGTCAGAAGCCTGATGGAAAGCACTGTAATAGCACGTCAAGCTATGGACAATAACGATCGCAAGTATTCGCTGCAGGAGACTAAGCCCTAACCACAATTTGTGCAACTATCTGCTTTCTTTCTGAACTATTTCTGTGGAATTCCATTTTTAAATAATTAAAAAATAATAATTTCTCAGAACACTGCAAGTGAGATCTCTGAAAGGCTGGCTAGGACGCGCACAGCGCTGCTTGACCTGTTCGGCTGTGCGACAACCTGGAGACATGAGGACAAACCGCACGACTCCTGCGGAGCTGCCTGGGCGCGCCGCGAGCACGCGGCCACGTTCATGGAGAAGCAGCTCCAGTCCCTTTCCCAACCGTTTACCTCTAATGCCAGCAAGTCTCCTCAATGCCACAGGTTTTTTGGTCCAAGTGTCATTTATATTCCATGAAATAATTAAAAAAAAATACCCCCCGCCCCATTTTAATGAGTTCCTAACAACTCGTCCAAATCATTCATCCACTCCTCTGAAGTCCTGTTTTTGAGCAAAGAGTCTATGAGATCTGTGTCACCAGTTAAGTTCTGAAGTCCGTTATTGCCCGACTGGCTGCTGTAGGCAAAAGGCAGCTCTTGGCTGGTTGTCCTCACTGGGTACCCTTGGCTACAGTGCAGATTACCCCTGTTGGGCAGTTGCTGATTTGGATTCTGGTTGAAAGCAGCCAGATCTGGAACAGTCTGGTTCATGCCGGGCAAGACTTGCTGCGAGGGCACCTGCTGCTGCGCAGGTGGGTTTGTCCTCTGCTGCGCGCCTAAAGACGACGACAACATCTGCCCAGAGACAGCAGCGTTCATGGAGGTCATGGGTCTGCTGGTGCTTAGGCTTACCTGAGGCATTCCTTGAGCAAACTGCTGGTTGGCCATCTTTAGATGAGTTTGTTGCATGTGGAAAGAGGAGCTGGCAGTAAATGGTCCTAAGCCACCATTTCCTTGCGTCTGGCTGTTAATATTAGGGATACCTTGGTGTTGCCAGGATGGATTTTGAGCTCCCATAGCAGCCGGTACTCTCGCCATCTGCGGCTTAGATAAAGTCGGGTTCAGTGCCCCTTTATTGTGCTGCTGAGAAATACTCGAGTTTGCTAAGGTGTTCTGCCCGTAGGCGGCAGGAACGGCAGCGCCCTGGCCCAAGGTGCCCTGTCGCTGCAGGGCCGGCTGCCCGCTGGCGCTCTGCTGCGGAACCATCTGTGGCAGCCCCGGTGCCAGGTTGTAGAGGCCCCCGCGCTGCATGTTCTGCAGGCTGTTATACTGGGTGACAGCCCGCTCCTGCGGGCCGGAGCCCGACTGCAGCGGCGCCACGGAGCTGTGCCCGCCTCCCATCGGGATCATGTTCTGCGTCTGAGGAAACATCCGCGGGCTGCTCGAGTTGGACTGTCCTAAATTACTTACCCCAGGCATGGCTGAAGATGACCCTGAAACACAAAGAAATGTTCTGTATATTAACTGTTTCGGTTCAGCTAGAGCCAGGCGAGGCCCATTGACCCTTTATTCCAGCAAGGAGGTGCAGCCACCTTTAAACAAACACATTTCTGGAACTGACATCAGCACAAAGTGTCACCTGCTGCAACAGTTAGCAGCTGAGTTGATCAGCTACAACATCCTAAAAAATTTCAATGTCACTTCTTGAAGTTATTCTGAAAAAATAGTCAGCATTATTCTGGAAAAACAAACAAGTTCGAAAGTAGGACTCCACTGTTTCTTCGTGTACAGAAGTGCACACACACACACATTTACTTCAAAGTACATGCCCAATACAACAGGCTCTTAAAAACACCTGAGTGCACAATACAGTCAGTTATTCTGTGCACATACACTGTATCACACACTGTACCACTGTGGTATTTCCAGTCCTACATTTTCCTAATTCCAGAAAGTTCTTCTGCTTTGTGTAACTTTCAGCATTTTTTTTTCAAGTACCTTTGGCTTTTCCATGATGAAACATTCACTACGATGATTTGCAAAGACCGATAATCACATAGGGTGATTTGCAAAAATAAATCAGCTCAGCAAAGCAAAGAGACACCAAAAGACCTTTGCCCTTGTCAACCCTGAGTAAAAAATGTTGCTGCAGAACAGAGAGCCCATGTACTAAAAGAAACAAATGGGAGATAAGGGAAGGGCACAGAAAAGCCTGCGATATTCATTATGGCAATGACATGCATTTTAACAGACTTGCCCCTGTATTTTTGGGAAAAAAAAAAAAAAAAAAAAGGATGCTACTTATCACAGTTATCACTGTGATAGCTTCTGGGTATTCTGTTAGGTAAGGAGTTTTGAGTTTTTTTTCAAACTGCTCTCTAATTCTTCCACATTCATGATACTATTTTAGCTTAACAGTAACAACATCTTTTATTTATCAATATTAGTATACTGAATACATAGCAAATTTCTTCTACAAAACACCCACACAGGATACCAATATGTAATGAACAGAATTAAGAGCCTGCATTCCCCTCTAAAGATAGGAGAAGTAAAAGCATTAAGGGTTTAAATTTCATCCTGGTAAGTGAAGGCAATAATAAATCATGTATCTTTTGTTAATGAGGGTCTGCAGCAAATACAAGCAGTAGTGATGTTAGGTTTCAGAAAGACAAAATCCTAACATCACACAAATGCAAGGAAGTTAGAATTTACAGTCTGCAGAGTGAAGGGGTGATACAAAAAGACCTTTAGAAAAAAAAAAGATACTTAAGAATTATTCCCAGTTCCAAAGCAAAATTAAGGAATCAGCAATATAAGCTGACCTAAACAAGGTAGCAGGAACAAAAGGGGCTATTTTCAATTGAATCACGGTGTGGTTCAAAACATTATGGCATATTGACACAGCATTTGATTAATTAAAAGCCATCCAATTTGGGACCTTTCAAGGCATTGTGCTTTTAGCCCTTAAATTTCTGTTGGCTACTAATTCCACTGCCGCATATGCTCACCTGTGAACTGCCCAACCTGCTGCTGATAAGGATTCTGTGGCTGATCCTGGTACTGGGGAGGTGGCCGAGTCAGGTGCCGCTGCAGCTGCTGCTCTTGCTGGTGCCGCTGTTTCTCCTAGGAGAGGAGAAGCAAATACCAGAGAATTAGCAACAAGTGAAGCCATTTTTTCCAAGAGCATCTCTCTTGGATAAGGATCAAGAGGTGTGCATACTTTCACGAAGAGCTGGTTTCGGCAGCATTAAAAAGTTTTTCTTCCCCACCTCCCAAAGTTCAAACAGTCAATTTAGTCCAATAAAGAACAAAACTAGGAACTAGAAGAAAGTAGCATACATTACAGAAGCTATTGCAATGCACATCTGAGTCCTTCAAAACACTGAAAATATCTGGAATATTAGCCTTTTAATCAGTAGTACACTCTGTGGATTTTCAGAAATCCTTTAAAGACACTAACTGGCACAAAGTAAGGGAGAAAAAGTGAGTATATATAGAAAAATTCATGCACATTTTTTGCTCCTTGTCCCCATATCATATTAATAAGATACATAAAGGCATTATAAAGAAGTTTTAAATCTTTGGTGAGAGGGAGATGGTGCACAGGTGAGAGTGCATGAGACTGCGCTATCAAGATCTCAATGTGCTGTTAAACAGGCAAAATGCTGTTTTTACAACATAAAGGGCAGCCTTTCTGACTTTTATTCCAGAGATGAGATTTCATCAGACTAGATTTTGGGAAAACTAAGAAGTGATGCAACAGTCAACTGCCTATTTATCTAAAACATTGCACAGAGGGCATAGAAGGGGACAGAAATTCCCTTCCAAGAATACTGGAGTGAACAAGCAAGTATCAAGCCTTTAAAAAAAGGACTAGCACAGTGAAGCAAGTAGGTAGATACAGGTCCCTACTGTGCTTTTACGATGTCTACAACTAGGAAGCTGTTGAGACATGCAGAGGAATGAAGAGCACAGGCTCCTTCACAGGAGGGACCTGAAAACCAGTCAAACCTGAAAGGGGCTGACCACAGAAGCTGGGGAGAGATGCCACAGATGTGCAAGAAAGCACGAACTGGGGATGTCGGCCTCAGCGACACGGAAAGGATGCACAGCAGCAAACACAACTCAACACAACTCTAAAGCAAAAAGCTTTAGAGGGGCAGGGAAAGGCACTGAAGATAGTGGAAACCACAGTTCTCTTGCAAAACAGAGACTAAATGTTTCAGAAGCCTTTTTGCAGAACTACTTCCACTATCCTAAGTATATCTCATCAGATGAGAACACTAGGACGTTCTAGACAGTGCAAGATGAAGAATGAAACTAAGGCAGTATCCAAGTCTGCTCAGCTCCAAATTAGGAAAAGTACTCAATCTAGTCTTAGTTAGAACTCAAGTATCACACATAGTCACAAAAGAGATGAGCCAGGACTTGTCCTAACTATAGTCCCACAATGCTGCAGGCTCGCCTTATTCAAGATTTCACATATATTTACAATCTGGAGGAGAATGTCATTTCCTCTTTTCTTAAATAAAGCTTCTAAAAGACCACTGTCTTAGTAAAAGCTTTTTTTTCTTTCTTTCTTTTTTTTTTTTTTTTTTTTTCCCACCTAGGATTCTCTCCCAATCTCTCCCTAGGATTCTCTCCCAACAATCATTATCTGACCTTCTTTCTCCAGCTCCATTTTCTACACTATCATTGTAGTGAAAATCCTACCTACCAGCACAACTCACAACTTTAAAAGCTTCTGACAGTGCTTTAAACTAAAGAAATGACATATTCCCAACCATTATTATTTGCAGGAGTCCAGAGCATTTCAGTGTACTTTTCTATTATTATTCTTGGGCATATGTACAGTTCATTGTCTGCTGTTCCAAATCAATGGCTCTTTTCTTTATCATCCCCAAAGACAACACTTCCCAGCAGTGCAGATCACTAATTCCCCCCAACACACAAAAATTAGCAGGTTCTCCCTGGCTCTCACTTGTCTTTCAATATTAATCTCCCACTTCCTCTATACCAGACAGTGGTAATTTCTTTGTACATACAGTAGCTAGAACAGGCCTGTATGTGTTTTTCCTTCTCAAGGATGCAGGAAAGCACGGATAGTGGGAATTAAAGCCCTTTAGGCTGATTTCCAACTAAAAGACTTGCAAAAGGTTTAAAGCTTAGAAAGGTTCACACAGGAAGCTGTTTCCAAGAGACACAGAAGGACCTTTCTGCACAGTCTAAAGGGTAGCAGAGTTAATTAGCTGTTTAATCCATTTCCTCACAAAAAAAAAAAAAAGAGACATTTTAAAATTTGAAACATAACTGCTGCAGCACTTACACAGGAGAAAGCAGACAACGTGTTCAGCTTAGAGTCCATCTATACTAATTGCTTCCATTTCCAGAGCTCTGCAAGCTTATCAGCAGCCTCCCAGCCTTGTCTTTTGTTTTGCTGATCTCATTTGCCTGTCTTCCTCCACAAAGAATCACACCATCCCTGGCATGATACCTCCTCTCCTTGTGGTTATCATCTTGCACTTTCAAAAAAAGTAAATTCCATCCATTTTATACTCCTTATTCAATTCTTGCAATAGCAGAAAAACTAAAGTCTCAGCAGTTAAGCGTATTTGAGCTACCCATATAAGCATATTGAACAGCAATTACTTTTATTATATCAAAATGCCTGATAATTTACAAACCTTGTTTGCAAGGTGATAACTATCCTGCAAGATTTCAAGTGCTGCTTCAGTCTCCCAGAGCAAACCAGCAGAAACACCAACGACCGATTCTTACCTGCTCAGCGAGAAGATGTTGCTGTCTCTGTCCCATTAGGAACTGCTGCTTCTGTTGCTCCATGAGCAAGTGCTTCTGTTGCTGCTCCCTTTGCTTCTGCTGGTCCATGAGCAGTTGGTGCTGCTTCATCACCGCTGCTTGCTGCTGGTTGCTGAGATAGGGTGTGCTGCTGTGGTTGCCCGCCATGGACACTGTAGGAGCCTGGGCACCAACACCGGGACCCGGGACAGAAACAGGGACACGAGGAACATTAGCAGAAGAGGTTTGATCCTGCAGGATACAAAAAGCGACACAAGTTACAGAAGGGGAGTTCTCCAGGCTTGACAAACTCGTGTAGTTATGCAGGTGAACAAAGTCACTTTCATAGTGAAAACCACAAGGTGCATTACTCTGTATTTTGACAGAATAAAGCAGAGAGACTTTCTGAAGAATATGTAGGGAGGGCAATCATATCCTCAAGAAAACAAAAAATGTCAATTACTGCTTTTTGTGAATTCACACAGCTATTTAATAAAAAATGGAATGGTTTTCTATCATCTTTACACAATAACTACTCTGTGAAGCTTCTGAGGGAAAACAAAGTGCCATAAAATTTTCAATTCAGTTAATCAAAGACACCCAAGAGCTCCAGAACTGCCAGACGTGAAAGTGAGAGACTGAAGTTAGTGTCACTAGCTCCAAAATATCCAGCAAGAGAGGTGTTAAGTGCAATCTCACCATATTCCCAAATTATGAATCAAGCAGATGCACGCAGCTTTGCATGCTTCTAATCAGCCCAGCTACAAAAAGCTCTTCAAATCCATCAGCCTCAGTTACCTTTGGGAGCAGGATTTCAAACATTTTAATTGTCTTTATACAAAACATCTAAATTCTACCTTTTCTGACACTGCTTAATTCAGCAAGTGTTTATGTCTCTCCTCTTGAAATTGTTTTTGATATTAACATAGTATTTAATGCTTGCAAGTGAAGGGGAAGAAGGCTTAACAGTGACCAAAATGAAGTCTAAAGCATTTTTTCCAACAACACAATTGCTACTACCTTCCTCAGAAATACTACTACAGAGTTAACCCAGTTTCATTATTTTTTTTCATAAGTGTCTTCTTTCTCAGGAGAAAAGAAATTGGGGAAAAAAAAATCAATTACCACTAAGTAAAAATAACATGAAGCAATTAAGACTCAATACCGTTCTCTTTGTACCAGCAAATTCATTTGAAATTTGACTGGAAATTTTGCCATTTTCAAGCACAGTTCAACCTTAACTCTAATTATGTTAATGAATATCACTTTCAGTATTAGAAATTAGCTAATGAGCTAGGCTGTTGGTTTTTACTCTGTGCAGTTTCATCAGAAATCATGAGCCAAATACACGTAATGCTGCATTGTATGAGGATATGCAAGCTTTTGACTGAAGTGATAATTAATATTTTTGTTACTTCAGTGCAAAGGTGCCAATGCACATGTAAGGTCACCTTCGGGCTTCTCATCTGGGAGGGGAGAGGGTAGAGCAAAGATTTTTGTTTCCCAACTATTTTAAGGGGATTTAACTTATCTGCATGTTACGAAGCATATGTTGGTCTCATTTTTATATCACTGTGATCTTTCCTACAGATTAACCAGATAGTCCCTTCACTGTTTATTCCTCTGCCTTACTGAGGAAACATAACTAGGTAACATCTTTTGCTAGAGCTTTAATTCTTCTAACAGACACGACTTCAAAAAGCCACCCAGTACGTGCATCACAGGCACGAGTCACAGAATTGCGAGACTCTTCCCCTGCACCCAATTAACAGGTTTCACCTGCAGGATACCTGTAATACCAGGTGTACACTGGCATTTATTGTTGCAAAATCCTTTAAGTATTATAAGGCAAATGAGCACAACCAACACATCTTTATAGAAATAAAAATAAAACTGAAGCTTATTACTGTAGCACCCAAATATTACTATTAACTTCATTTTTAAAGACAGATCCCTTCCCGTGCTTCCCCTATTCCCACTGACTTAACGAGGGCAAATTCTTAGCTTTGAATAGGCCCAAGAAACCAAGGCCAAAGGCCAAGAAACACCCTCCAAAATAAGCAATGCAGCTCACCCCTATTCAAAGGGGTGATTCTTTTTTGCTATTGCTTTGAATTTTGCTATTCAAAGAAAAGCAACTTAAGACACATCTGTTCATACCAAGTCAATCCTGAGAAAAGTCAGAGATTGAAAAGCTGCAGAAAGCAATGCTTCTTTGAGAATGTTGTTCAACACCAAGGTGTTATAAAAGTTATTTTAGGCCAAGGTTTACAAGGCATCTATTTATTGCAAGTACTAATTTCTACGTGTGACAAAATTTGTTGTCCACAAGTAATATTAACTTGGAATCAGAAGTTACCAGCGTTACTTAGATTTGTATATTAGAAGCTGCCCTCAGCAGAAAATATAGTTCTCAATTATTTTCTCAGCTTATTGCATATTCCAATTTTCTACTTCAAAAACAAGCAGTAACTGTTTTGAAATATTACTAAGTAATCTATAGTCTGCTCCTACCAATCCAATAGCCTGTTGCAAAACCTTAAATCTGGACAAAGGCAACAATAACAGCCAAAAATCAGAATATGCACCTGACTGTGGGGAAGGAGAGGTCGGTAGGCAATGTTCCCAGATTTTGGCTTCAGCAGGATCATCCCGTTTTGGTCATCGCTCACGTGCGGCAACGGCGGCTGCTGCCGTTGCTGTATGTAAGCCAGCATGGAAGTCTTGTTCTGAGCAGGTAACGTAACTCCCTGCTCACATTCCACTTTGTAATGGGAAAGAGGCTTGGTGTTTCCGTAGTCCAGCATGGAGCCCTGATTACTCACAGGGTTCTGGTTCAAGCTGTTTTGCTGATGACCCAGCATACCCACGTGATAATTGCCTCCAGCTCTTGGTGAGCTTTTATTTCCCATATTAGACATCATGAGCTTCTGATTGTTGAAGTCGGGCTGGTAAACTGAAGGACTGGTGGGATTTTCCATGTTATATGGGACAGCCAGCGGACTGTGAGATGGCCCAGACTGCTGCCAGCTGGACATCTGATTAGGCTGGTGGACTTGTGAAGCTTGTTGCTGATTCTGCAGCATCTGGTCTCTCTTCTGCTTGGCAGCAATCTGCTGAAGTTGATGAGCAGAGGACATTTCTTTGGCACTTCCTGTGCCCTTCCCAGGTAACAGCACATTGGGGAGAGGCCTCTGGACGTTCTGAGAGTGGTTTGATGCCTGCATCATGGGCTGGCTGGGATTTTCAGTCATCGACTGACTGGAAGGTTGAAACATTGCCTGAGAACTACCAACTGCTGGAGAAGCAGCACTTACAGGCACAGAAGCAGCACCCATAAATGCTGAACCTGAAGAAGTGGATCTAACCTGTGGAGATCCCATCTGTTCCTGTTCAAAAGCTGGGGAAAACTCAGTCTTTATGTTAATATCCTGTGGCAAAGGAGTCTGTGCAGCTGAATTTGAAGAATCTGCATCCTTTTTCTCTTCAAAGTCTTCATTAAAGAGATCCTTCATGTCTTCATCAGGCACTGATCTATTAAGCTCATCAATAAGCTCCTTCCATTCTTGCTCATTAAGATTAAGATCAGGCATCAAGTTGTTCTGAGAAATAGAACCCCCTGCTCCAGCAATCATACAAGGAAGATCATCTACAGGCTCCTGCTTGAGTTCTTTGTTCAAACTCAAAGGAAACGAATCATCAGCATCACCACCTCCATTCATCTGCAGGTTGGAATCTGGAAGACCCTTCTTGCTAATGCCATCGAGTCCCACTGAATGTTTTCCATTGAGTTGTAAGGTATCTGTGCTGGAAGACTTCTTGTCAAGGTGATGCAGTGGAGAAACAGGCGGCATCCCATTAGAAGAACCGCTCACTCCACCAAGACCGTCATCACGACGTAGTTTCTTAGACACAGTAAACACGTCACCATAGCCATTCTGCTGGTCTCCATTCTGAGGGGAAGCAGCACTATCAAGCTTTCTTTTCACAGTCTCATGGAGCTGCTAAAAACAAAGAAGATAGTTAGGTAAAAACTGTATTTCATACATAAGAATAATTATTTCTTAACAGAACATAGTCCAACTCTGAATAAAATGTTAGACAATTAGACCTGTGCTTTGATAGGATTCATTTTACAAGTCATGTTACAAGATGCCATCCTTCTTATGCTCTGCTAAAATAAACCTTCAAGTATGTACTGGATCAAATACAACTACCTCTCTAAAAAAAAACAAAAGCTGACAAATACTTTAAAACAATAAATAGTTGAGATTCCTGTGAAGCAGAACATATTATGCCTTCTCACTTCAAAATGCAAAAACACTGAAGAATGTTAATATTCTGATTTTGCAGGGAAATTTTTGGAGAAGATTTATGCAAACTTTAGGCACAACCACATTTTTTGCACTAAGCAAGTGACCACTGTCTGTTTCACATTTATCTAAACAGTACCTCAGATTTCAATCAGTTCTATCTGAGTGTCTTCCTTTTCCTTCCTCCTACATTTGCCAGCTGCTGGACACACACAGACCTGGTAGGTGCCTGAGCAGAAAACTGTCCTATTCGTTTCCTTGTAGTGCCACCTAGAAGCAAGCAGCAGGAACAGCAACAGGACCTCAACCTCAACCACAGTTTGGGACCCTTTGCTCAGCTTCCTGTTTCTGGCAACTCTTTCAAGCATAAACGTTTTTTCCATTGATCTCAAAAAATATCTGAAAATATAATTCATGCACCCACTGAAAAAGGCTGTAAGTTTTTCCTTCCCCCGGTTGTAGTATATAAGAAATTTTGCTTTGCCTCTCAGGGGACTGCTACACCAACACAGACAAACCTGCCAGGCACAAACGCTGCTCAAATGGAGCAGTGCGTTTAATGGGAGCTCCCACTAGCTCCCCTGACCTGCACGAGATGCCTCTTCAGTCCTCAGGGGGACACGGGAGCAAAATCCCAACAAAAAGCCACCTGTCTGGAGCTCCTGAGCTGCCCTTGTGGTTTTTGCTGCAAAACACTGCTCACAAATGGTAAAAAAAGCCCCCAAACAAGTATGTTTATTTTAATATTACTTGCAGTCTCCACGTACAGTTCATGAAACCTTGGGGAAAACTGTCTCATCCGAGAACAAACAGGGAAAACCTCAGGATCTCGGCACTCAAGCAAAGGGTAGTATGTAGAGCCAGGCCAAATTATCAGAAGAATTTCACAGCACTTGCCTGGGCAACAACACGCTTTGATTTAGGGATAAGAGGCTGTTTCATAGATAATTTTTGTTTAAACAGTCTCCTGTTAGCTGATCTTAGGGGGAAAAAAAATCCACCGTTTAATGCTTGGACAGGTAATGGCAAAACATTTTTATCTGAGCGTTAGACTGCAACTTCCAGGAGCCCGGGATCTTTTAGATTCTTCTTGGAAACAGAAGCACAATAATGAAATTAGCAGAAGACTTGGTAAGAAGGAGGGTATATTTAAGAGGAGGCTGGAAGTCTTTTTTCTTAACACAAAATATTAGATCTACAGCTGGACTACCAGATTAAAGAGTTTTTTTGTTCTTCAAATACGACTTGAAAGAATACAGGAAACTAACTTTCATGAAAAAGGCAAAACAAGAACAAAGAGCAAGGGAGCTTTAACTCAATTGCAGCATTTGGCTTTCAGCAAGTTTCCTATTGTTTACTTAATATTCCAACTGGGAAAACTGAAGCTCAAGGTGGATGAGTAACTTGCCCAAGGTCATAGGATGAGTAAAGCCCTCAAAGACTGGAAATGGATCCTCCTTAACTTTAAATCATTAGGAAAAACAACACTCCCTGAAAACTGACATGAGAGCAGTAAGTTTACTTTGTGCCCTGAACATACTCTTCTCCCAGCTCAAGCACATTCCTGCAAGAAAACAGAATATGCCCTCACTGAAGGCACTGCTGTAATTATAATTTATGTAGACAACTCAAGCCAACCAGGATTTTGCTAGAATTACAGCTGCGCTTGCACACAGTTCATCATGAACTGCAAAATCCACCTACGCGGCTCAACAAGTATTCTAGCAATTAATGTCTGCAAAGGCCTTTGCTGCTGCACCTACAGCACTTGCAATATATACAGCTAACTGGTCTACGAGGAACCCACTCGTGCTGATAAGCTGCACTTGCTATAAAGATACAGACCCCTAATATGCATCATGTGCTCTCTCTTCCTCTCAAGTCCTAGGAGCACCAGTGGCCACCATAATCCTGATTCTGAACTGACTGGCATCAGTTGTTCTAAACTAAGTCATTCTCAAAGGGGAAATTTTTTTTAAAATGAACTTTCATCACCAGTGAGGTAAAAATTTAGGATGACTGCTTCCAGCCTTGCTTTACCTTGGCCTAAGATCATCTGGAAGGTGTCTTAGCTTTACAATAGAACCAGTACACCGAGATAGAAGACAACAATCTGCTTTTCTGTACGAGGAGAAATCAAACCCAATTTTTAACAGCACACTTGACATCTGAATTCTAGAAGCTATTTTCCATCTGCATTCACGTGTGCTGGTTCATTTTTCACATTAAAAACAAAAGCCCAAGGTGCATCTGAACACAGCAGCAATACCTCTACACTGAGGCTCGTGCCACTACCGTTACACTGCCCGCTAGCTTAGAACTAACCTGGATAAACCTACAAGGACCAAGGGATTGCTACAACAATTTGCCGAAGTCCCTTCTCCTCTGTCAAGGGAAAGACATCCTGATACTTTCCGTTTATTCCTTTTTAAGCAAGTGATACAACCTGAAATTCTCACAAAACAGTCATACATCTGTACTGCAAATACAGCTGTACTGCAAATACTGCAAATAACTGCAAATATTGCAACCTTCTGCAATACCGCAAGTAAGGCAGCTTTCTCCTGCAAGGTACCATTCCTTCCATATCATCTCAGCTCTTAACTTCTACACAGGAAAAAAAAAAAACTTGTTAAATACAGCTCTTGTGCTTTGCCCGCCTCTATCTAAAGCCAGTTTTTGAGGAAAAATAGCATGGAGATTGAGAGATACAAGCCAGGTAACAAACCGTGAACATGTCAAGCAGCCCCAGCAGATTTCCCATGGCAAGGAAAGCCTGTTCTCACCTGACGAAACTCAAAAAAGAGTAGAAGCATTAAAGAAAAAAATCACCTCTAGACTAAGAAAAAATATATATTTTTTCTCCTGTTTCAACTTTAAGCTTTTTGTCTACCATCAATTTTTTTAGGTATGGGACCCTCTGATTCACTGCTCATGCTTTTCTTAGTAGGATCAACATTCATAACGCTACGCAAGGGATATCCAACACAGACAGGGCCCAATCACATAATTCAAGGCACACAATCCTGCTCTACACGATTGGGACATAAGAGCAGGGATGCACACGTGCTTTGCCACATGACAGGGTTTGCAGCAGGCTCCTACAAACAGCCAGCATGGCCCAGGCTATGTGAATCACTCTGCAAAACTACAGGCAGAGACTGCCTTAAACCCACCAGTGTTCCCCCAAGGAGCTGCACCCACACTGCAGGCTCACTGCACAGGCCAGCGGGTGGATTCCATAAAAAAGAGCCACAAATTAACACGGAAGCCAAAGAGCAAGAACTAGGGAAAGACTGAAAACTTGATCTCCAGGTTTTCTATTACGAAATGCCCTGACGGAGTCCAAAATTCAGAAGGCAAAACTCAGAAAGCAGCAATTCCCTCTCGCACTCCTACCGTGCTAGGAGATGAGAAGAAAGGGTCACTGAAATCTAGACTCACTTACTACTAAGCATCTGAAATCAACATTTCAACATGAAATATTATTCATGTTATTTTCTAGAAAGCATGAAATCTTTCAAACTGTAGTATTTTAAAGAACCAAAGGTGGTTGGCTCAGACTGTATTTCTCAAAGTCCAATAATTTGATATACTTTGAAACCTGTAACTGAAAGCAGAAAATAACTATAAAAACTGCACAATTTCTGCAGAAAAAAAACTATTAAAATTATCGTAACAAAACTTAAAGTCTATCTTTTATATTGCTAATTTTGCTGTTCTTAAAATATCTGCTAAAGAAACAAAGCATTCTTAAAGGATTTAGTAGACTTTTCCCCCCATTTTATTTCAAATAAGTTTATCATTTCAGGCTTAGAATTCAGTTATGTCTACAAGGATTTGTTGTGAAATATCACCAAGAAAAATGTAGTGTTGATCATTTTTCAAAGGAACAAACGCTGCACTAATCTCCAAATACAATTAAATAAATAGTTACAACTCTGCCTTCCAGCCTGGATACCTGGAAGGGGAAGCCAAACTAGAATATATCAAGTTCTTGTCAGTGGAAATGCTGGAAAAGTTCCACAGAGCAGAGCTCCCAAGAGCAGCCCCTGGAGAGAGACAGTCTCCTCTCCTGCCTGCCCAAGGACAAGAACAAAGATGACAACATCTGGAGCTGCAACAACAATGCAAATATCAGGACTCAAAATATACGCCTATAGGATAAGAATCATTAGGCAGTTTGATTATATGGCACACTAGGAACTCTTCATTTCCTGAGCACCCATCTCCAGCTTCCAAAGTCACCCTCTCCTTGCAAGGAAAGCATTTTCTTCCCAATCGTCTCGTTGCATCCCAGCACGTTGTCAGAACCAAACTGCTGCAGTAATTTTAATGTTGACTTTTACTTTAATTCCAGAAGACTTCTGGATTTGGGTGCCTGCCTGCTGGAGTGAAGAAGGGCTGGATATGTGTGTCTATAAATATCCCAGCCTGCATTAGTCACAAGGGGCAGCTTCTGCTACAAGAATTGTTCTGCTGAATCAAAAAAAAAAAAAAAAAGAGCAGAGCCTTCAGCTGCAGTGCCGGATCCTCCACCTCACTTGAACTTGAAAAGCAGCAGCACAGCAGTCACTCCCAGATCCTTACAATTTAGGAAGCATCGCTGCATATCTAACTAATCTTGTAAGGGAAACGTTTCAAACAGGCAACAATACCTTGCACAGAATTAAAGGGAGACAAAGAAAAACCTGTCTGGGTTGTTGGGCAACAAACTATCAGACTTGTCAGCAAAAACAAACAATGGTGGCAAGACTACAACTGCACTATAGTTATGTATAAATAATGTGGAAATAATTTGCTATTTTTGTGGTAAAACATAATTTCACAATTTAACACCCATGTACCACAGCTTGCACAAAAATCAGATCTGCACAACTGTTAGGCACCAATCTGAGTTCTGTTAAGCAGGATGTTTTTAGCACTTGTCATTACAATCCAGGCAGTATTTCCTTATTACTGAGGGTTTTAAAGCCAAGACACCCATTTCTTGACTTTCCTCTGGATTAAGCTTACTTTTAAACCATCTCCTGGGTGCCTGGGCTCAGCTAAGGTTAACTCGGAACGTAGCTATTGTCACTGTGAAGACCTCTATTGCTCCCAAGTAAATCCATGGTACTAAAGCTCTTCAGCTTTAGCACAGAGTGCTCCCGAGACAGGCCGCTCACCAGATCTCCCTGCCTGTTCCAGAAATAGTCTGTGGTTTTGTGGCAGTCCTAGACAAAGCAAACCATCTACACAACAACTGTTCACAGGTGAAAAAAACAGTAAGAAACACGGGGCAGCTCTTAACAAGAGCCCACATAACAAATGCAGCAGCAAAGAGACAGATCTTAACTCTGCCTCTTCACGCATTGAGAAAATACTTTCTGCTCAGCTCAGTATTAGACTATACTATAATCTATCCAGGAGAAAGCTCAGCCTTTTCACGTACAGAGTTTAAACTAACAAAGTATCAAAATGAACCTTCTCAAAACTGAATCTGGCAACGAGGACAAACGTGCTCCATGACAAACAAGCACCTTCTCTTTTCAACTCCTGTTTCTCAAAAATGTAAGATTAGAACAAGGGACAAAACATAACAGTAAACATCATGTGTTTTGAACATAGTCGCAATAATGTAATCTTAAAGAAAAACATGGAGCACATTTTGGGTTTTTTTTTTTCATTTTCCATTAAATAAAGGTCTCCAGATCTCTGGGGGCTTTGTTTTGTTTTTCTAAAAGAGGAAGCTGAAGATTTTTTTAAATTTTCCCCCCATCCAAGGAAGGGCAGGATTACATGGTGCACCAGCCAGCTAGGGTACTTCTGTACCAACCCTGTATTCTCTCGGTTTCTGCACTCTCAAATTCCAGCACTACCGAGCAAGAAAACACAGGAGGAAGCCGTCTCTTCTGTTTCTAGCTCTAATTCATCCAGTTGCAGGAGCTACAAGCCAGAAAAGGCCGCTGGGAGAAAAATTCAGCTCGGGCCGTATGAGACATCATCCGAGTGCTCCAGGGGAAGCGGCGGCGCCCAGCACGGCGCACACGGCTGCAAGGGCAGCCCCGGGGCTCCTGCCACCAGCCACCACACGTGCAACGATTTGGCTGCTTACAGGTCCTTGCTGCCACGAGCTGCTTGTGAAAGACCAAAATGAGGGCTTCAACAGCTTGCAATATGGAGCATGAGCTTGTAAGGGAAGATTCATACAGAGCTCTTGATCGTAACAGCAGCAATGGTGCTATTATAGCAGTACTGTTGGTGTAATGTGTGTTTAATTGTCCCAGGCACATTCTTTTCAAAGGAATGTGTTGAGGATATTTTAAAAAGAAGATAATTGGGGTGGTAATCCAAAAGTTTACTGAACACTGTAAGCCATATCCACATCCTTCCCCTAAACAGCACATGCTTTGTCTTGATAACAGCTACAGGATTGCTGGAGGTAAAACATCAACTTCTAGCTTAGAGAGGAACCCTTTAAGGGATGAAATGATCAGCATTCTTCTTGTTATGTTAGGGTTTTTTTTTTCTCCAGAAACTTGCATTACTAAATAAACCAGCTTTAAACCCTAGTAACGATGATGAATGAGCAGCTGCAATTAAGCCAGCAGTCATGTAGCCCAGGAAGGAAGAAGCAGGGCAGCACGAGGAAGAGTCATTCATACACCAAAACCGTCTTCTGTTGTGCAAATTGGCCACTGGCAGCAGCTTCCTGTACAAGGGCTTCCCCAGATGTGCACTGTATTTCAAAACCACATTGCTGCTGAGAGCTCTCATGATGATGGACGCTAATTAAATCAAATCCACAGCCAAAGCCATTGGAAAGAAATGCCACCAATGAATCAACAACATCTTCTAGAGAGTCAGTCAATATGACGGAGTGTGATGGCAGCAGAAGTAACAGGATTTGAAATGTTAAAGAGCTCTGTATGTGTGCAACAAAAAGATTATTTAATGTCATATATAACATTATTAACAGTTAGAGCCCCACACACAAAAAAGTTAGAGCCCAGGAAGGTAACAAACGGAAATCCCACCAAGTCTTTGGACAACAGGACACGAGTTTGGGTCATCTGAGCTCTAACACCAACTCACGCTCAAGATCACCCCACTAAACAACAGCTATCCCAGAAGTTTTACAGAGTCACTGTACTCTTCCTCCAAGACTTTACCTATTGAACGAGTACTCTAACTGTACCACAAGGATTTGAGTTTTCAAAAAAACCTGCGTCCCCCAGGTTCTCATACGTACGTTATGAAGACTGCGAAGAGGCAAACAGCACTTTCATTTCATGCTGTCTACATTACAAACCACAGAGGTGCCTCTCTAGCACCAGGTACACAGGAGCTGACAGGGTGGCCCCTGTCGTGTACAGCACAACAGCATGCAGCAAGTTCGACAGCGATGCTATTTTAAAACCTCGAAGAGAACAGGGAATCACAGCCTCCCTTCTCTTCTAACTTGGTCGCGCTTGCTCAAAGACTCACACACACAGACCATCATAAAAGCATAATTTCACATATACATTAACTTGACAATGTGCCATGTTAATGCCAGCATCACATTTTAAAGGCGTGTGAAGCAGCATGGTGGCAGTTTAAGCACAGGATTTGACATACTGAAGAGCTCTGAATACATGTAATAAAAATACACATTATTAAAAGTGTTAGAGCCCCATACAAATGCTTAGAGAAAAAAAAAACTTAGAGAACAGGAAAAAAGAAAAAAAAGTAAAAGAACTGTATCATTTTCATGCTGGTCCCCACACAGAAATACCTGTTTTTGTGAAAGGCAGTGGGTACCTTTAAGCAGTTATCCTACTAACCTACATTACTGACACATTAGTAGAGCACAGTATATTTAAAGGGCTCGGAGTAGAGTTAAGCAATAACTATCTTGATATACAAACACAGCTGTATGAATATATCCTGACAACCAGAAATGCTAGAGAAGCCAGAGAAACATTAAAGTTTTGAGTTAGGCCAGTTTTTTTAAATGGGTGGAGTGGGATTCCCACAGTGTTCACACCCACCAGAGAGCAGCAAATAAGCAGCTGCCCGGCCAGCAGCGCTCCAAGGAAATTCCTCCCAAGAGGCAGCAAAACTACGGGAGATACAGTTTAACAAAAGGGATTTAAAAGGAACACGGTAAGAGATGTGTTCTTACGGTGATGCCGCTCAACACCCACTGCCTCAGCTAAGGCTGAAAGGGAAGCAAAGAGCCCCAGGCCTCGCAGGGCTCAAGTCCCCCTGACAGTTTCTCCAGGGGCAGCTGGGCTGGGAGAGCTGGGCCCGGAGCTCATGGGCCGCACGGGGGGACAGCGCTCAACGACGGCAGCAGCCCCCAGGAAGGAATAAAAAGAATACAGAATAAAGGAAAGCAAAGCAGCCGCGAGCCCCCCCCGGCTCGCCCCGGCCCGGCCGCCCTGGCGCGGGGGTGACAGGAGGCAGAGGGGCGGCGGAGGCCCTGCTTACCGCGATGAGGGTGCTGCTGCGGCCGTGCTGCTCGCCGCCCGCCGCCTCGCCGTCCAGCCCGTTGGCGCCGCTCCTGTCGGCGCTGCCCGCGGCGGGCGGCGGCGGCGCGGGCGGCGGCGGCTGCGGCGGCGGCTGGCGGTGCTTGCCGGCCCGCTTGGCCTTGGCCTGCAGGCAGCGCTGGTGCAGGGCGAAGGTTTGCTGGCGCTCCAGCTCCAGGCGCTCCGGGGACACGGCCTGGTAGCGGGACTCGCAGGCGCTGTGGTGCCGCCGGCAGAGCTCGATGCGCCGCCGCAGCCGCTCCATGACCGCGCTGTGCCGCGGCACCACGAACTCCGCCATGGGGCAAGGGGGCAGCACCATGGACCGCAGCGCAAGGGGGGGCCGCCGCCGCCTCAGCCGCCGCCGCTCACCGCCGCCGCGGGCCGCCCCCCGCCATGGCGGCCGCGGGGCTCCCCCGCGGGCCCGGCCTCGCCGCCCGCTCCGCCGGCCTTACCTGGGCCGCGGCGACCCCCGCGCGCGCGCGCGCCGGCCCGCTCCCCCCCCGCCCCACTTCCTCCTTCTCGCCCGCGGCCGGCGCCGCTCGCGCCGCGGCGGCTCCCGCCGCCCGCTCGGCCCCGCGGGCCGCCCCGCGCTGCCGGCCCGTGCGCGGCGGGGCCCGGCGGGCGCGGCGCTCAGGCGCGGGCGGGCGCCGAGCCCCCGCTCCCCATTGTTATCCGCGCCGCCGCCATCTTGAAATTGTTTTTCCCCTCAAGAGCCGAGTTGAGGATAAGTGGGCGGAGCTTCCTGGGTGGCGGGCGACGTCACGGGCGCGTCGCGCGTCACGAGCGCTGAGCGACGCGGGCGCCAGCCAATGGGAGGCGGGCGAGGCGCGGAGGCGGGAGCCCGCAGGACACGGCCGGGGGCGCATTTAAAAGGCAGAGGGGGGACGAGGGAAGGGGCGGGGCGCGCGGCATGTGGGCGGGGCCTGAGTGTGAGTGACGGACGCAGGCCCCGCCCAGCACTGAGGGAGAAGGGCAGAGCCCCGCCCCGAACGCCATGGAGGCCGCGGGGCTGCCTGCTCCCCCGCCAGCCTCCACCTGCCCCGCTGTCCTCGCGGCCCCCGGGCTCCGTCGCAGCCTTTCAGTTCAAAACAACGACGAATAAATTGAGTGAGGAAGAGTTGAGCACTTCAAGCTGATTAGACGAGAAAGCCACAGCACTTTAAGTTTCTTTATTAATTTTACATCATAATTTATTCAGTTCTTAATGTAATGCATACTGCATCTACAGTTACCTTTCTGGAATGGACAGGTCTTTTGCACAAAAGAAGTCACAGTGCTGGTTCAGGAGCACTACAGGGCTGCTTCTGAGGCCCCGAGGCAATACTTGTTACAGATCAAGAGGGAAGGCCGGGGGTGCTGAGAATTGTCACCAGCCCCACACGCAACACGAGCGGTGAAACTGAGCACTGCTTGGGAGGAAGGAGCAGAGAGAGACAGAGACAACCAACAACCCTGGCCAGCAACAGCCCTGCAAGCGCTGGGCCCCTGCCTGGAGCCCATCTGAACAGATGCTCAGCGCCTTTTACATCCCACACGAGGGAGCTGCCATAGCTCCATGGTTAGCACAAGCACTGCCGAGCCAGGTCACATTGACTTACAGTTCTAGAGGAGGTTAGTGGGTTAGCAACATCTGCACCAACTCCCAGCGCTGAGGACAAACAAGCAAAGTCTCCAGCATTTCTAAGATGCCATGTGCCAGTAACCACCTATGAACACTCATGTTTGCTCCATCCTGAGGAATCTCGAACTAAATCCTTTCCCTCAGACAGAGCAAGTTCAGCTTTTGGAGCCCATCCTCTCCAACAAGTGCAGTCCCATCAAACCCACCTTCAGGGGCCCAAAGGGCTCTCAAACCTAGTTCACAGGAGCAACATACAGTAGTAGTAAATAGCCTTGGAGGAAAAAGTAGCTAAAAAAACACCCCAAAATAGTCATTTTAACATTGAATTGAGACCCCCAAGTGAGAATGCAGGATAAGAAGTAACATTTAAGTTGTCTATCCGCTTTGGAAAGTCTTAATTTATTGTAGTGATTACTCAAGAAGCATACACTAAGGTATCAAAAAAAGCTATAACATGCAGACAGGAGACCTTTTCAGGTGATCTAGCAGAAGCAAATGTAGTTTTTACAAGTCAGCTTTAATATAACACTACTTAAAAGCTGATAGCAGATCTTAAATTCATTTTTGATGCTTTGAAAGAACATGTATGCACAAGAACTGTCCAGGAATTTAAGGCAATTTGCATTAAGATCAAAAATACTGATTAGATTAACAGCTTTACGTTGTGCTCAGAATTGTTAGCTGGCTTGAAACTATTTATATTTACTTCATCTCAAAGGACTGAGAGTCATAAAAAGCAGCTGCTCCTTGATAAAAATACAGTCCTGAGAACAAGCTGGTAGCAATGCTTAGGCTATGACATCTTCCATGTCAGAGTATAAGCTATTTTGGCAGTAAGGAGCAGTATCTACCAGGTGTTCAACAAGCAAAGGCATTCTAAACATGCATTAAGCTCCCAACACAAGTTGGAAATTACTTCCAGTATCTTGCTTACAATGGTTTATTTGCACACTGCAGAAAGAGCAAGAAATCCTGCTAACATAGGAACAGGCAGCAAAAGATGTTCTATAAAAAAATCCAAAACTTTTTAGTAATCTGTTAGATATTCTGCAAAGTAATTGAAACACTTTCTTCCCCACCCTGGGAGTTATTTCCCGCATGATACCTATGACCTACCCCAAACAACACTGGAGTGTTCATATTCAGTGCAAGAAGAAGAATTTCAGGACATTTAATTCACTCTAAACAAAAGCAAAAGCTTATCTATATAGACATCCAAACTGCAACGTATTTGGTACAGTGTAATGAAGTTACAGAGATTTAACCCTCAGAGGTATGCTCTTGTAGTGATCACCTGCATTCCACACCAAAAAAAGTGTTTGAAACCGTGTAATGTAATATTATAGACTCAACACTTAAAAAATTTATTCATCTGGAATTGGAACTCCCTAACATTCACAATATAATTTAGGATGCATTTGTTACATGAATAGAAGATAAAAAGACTTGAACAGTTTCACATACCAGTAAAGAGATTCCACATGCTCCTTCCCCATCTACAAATACTGACATCTCATTTTTGTTTTTATTTTTATTTTTTTTCTTAGATATTAATTTTGACTTATGTATCTGTCTCTCCTGTTTCTACAGGAGCAGACATACAGTGATAGCAGTGAGAGGATACGGGACACTGTCCTATCCAGTGCTTGGACCCTGGAAGGAGTGGACCTAGCTATGAAAAGTTTGACAATGAGCTGTAGATGAAGCACTTCTCAGCAATTGAGGCAAAGCTGCACTCAGGAAAAGAAAAGCCATATAGTCACAGAGAAAGGAAAGCATCAGAGACGGAACAGAGGGGAAAGGGAAAAGAGTCTAAATATCCCAATAACCCTTCAGCTTTTGAGAAGGACTAACAAAATCCACTTTCTGTGGGATTAA
The DNA here is from genome assembly GCF_003342845.1 of Nothoprocta perdicaria. Classification (NCBI taxonomy): domain Eukaryota; kingdom Metazoa; phylum Chordata; class Aves; order Tinamiformes; family Tinamidae; genus Nothoprocta; species Nothoprocta perdicaria. Next base: position 8,834,195 of record NW_020455754.1, read on the forward strand.
ATGCCACATTAACATGACCTACTCCAAATCCTAGATCATTTATTAACGCCAAGTCGGTTTTAGTCATGGACAATGCTCATATTCCATAAGACCAGCGAGCCCCTTCCTTCCACCCCTTCCTCTTCCCCTCCCTCACAGAAGAACAGAGTTGGATTTTGAAGTTTAGCTACTAGTTTTTCCACACATCCCATCAGGGTTGGGTTTTTTTTTCCCCTTTCCTCTTTGAGGGGAAAGGGAGTGTCAACTACATCAACCACCTTGAGCATAATTATCAAATTTTAAGGGATATAAAGACACTGGTGCATTTAGGAATTTACATGTCTGTAAAAAAAACAAACTAGTTATAAAACTGCATTTAACATCTAGCATCAAGATTTTCATCGTTATTTTTTTACTAATTAATATATTAAATTAAGCCATGGTTTGAGACTGTCAAAGTTCTACTAATCTACTAAAAAACAAACAGACAGAGTATTTAAAACCAAAATGAAAAAGGTTAGTTATGTTACATTCCAAAATCCACAGCCCGTTATATTAAACACATTCTTTCTACAGGAATGATGTTTTAAAACAGATGATTGCAAAGATTTTACTGCTAGACACTCCATTACATTGGATAGTGTAACTGGAACCTGTGGATGGCGAGATTTTGAGGTCTGTCCAAGTTTCAATGTAAGGTGTCCAAGGTCCTCTCTCAGAACAGAGTTTGGAAAAAAATTACAGAGCAAGTTCTTATGATGTTTCTTTTTTTTTTTTCTTTTTTTTTCAATCTCTTCTTGGCTTTCTGTTTCTGGGTGACCTATTCACAGTCTCCTCCTCCTGAAAGAAAGCCATTTGTGTCAACATCAACGAGATCTAATCCAAGACTGCTTTTAAAGAGAGATCAAGAGGAGAAAATCTAAAAAATTAATACAGCAATCTACAAGACACTTAAATTCTAATGCAGAAATCAAAGTAACTTCTCAAAGTTACTCAAAGTACTGTTATTACCCCCTTCCTTTCCATGCAAGCAAATACAGGAATTCTCCACCTTTCACAGTGGATGGCCATTATTTGCTAAGTGTTTAACACCTCCCACTGCTGTGAGAATCCTTTAAGGGTTTAAGGGACACTCCGCTCCTTTTCAGGTTAGCCATTTATGATAACCTCACACTTATGCTAGTGTAGAACTCTTAAGAAGTCACATCCTGACTGCATTCAAAACAAAATAAGCTTCTTACCTCTGGAAAGTGGTCTGCACCACACAATGGCAATATGGGCACTAGGGCAGGGCCTCAGCCAGGCTTCCTGCTATGCTTAAGCTGGACAAAGTGATTCCAAGTCTGCAAAATGACTGAATTCTCTCTATTTCTAAATTAGAGTGGGGGAGTCCCCTGCCATTAGGAATAGTATCACACAAGCGAGATTAAGACTTCAGAAAGGCTGTGTAAATTATACTGATTTAAGAACAATTCAGATAATTTGCTTTAAAGATTAAATGTTTTACCTCTGATGCATGTTTCCTGTCTTCCTCCTCCTCCTCCTCTTCCTCCTCCTCCTCTTGACTAGCACTTCCTATATCAGCATCACTTTTCTGCTTCTCTTCTAAAGGAAGGAAAAAAAGTCTCATTCATTCTCTTTCCTTAATAATAATATTGCTGGCATATAATTTTAGATAGGAAAATTCAAGCTGCTCCAAAGATCATCTTGCTTACCTAGCTTTTCATCATTTGTTTCTTCTTCTTCCTCCTCCTCTTTGTCCCCCTTGTCTTTTTCTTCCTCCTTCTCCTCATTCATCACATCAGGTTGAGGAGCATCTGTCTTTTTGTACTCTGCAGCACTTGTCTGCTTCTGGGAAAAAAAAAAGTCAGTAATTTGTGAAGTTAGGACATGTTTAAACTGAGTGCCTTTACTCAGTTTCATACTAGCAAAGGAAACACCTACCTTCCCAGAGCAGCAGAAAAGGACAACAAGGAACACTGGCAAAGCCACAGTGAGGATGTAGACTACCCAAAGCCAGGGACGTTCTTCAGCAGCTGCCATCATCTGGCCCACAACTCCAGGCTGTAAAATGAAGTCAACTGTCAAAATCCATCCTATACAGCACAGTTGGTTTAGTTTCTCTTAATGACGACACTGATATTCAGTAGTCTTTATGTAACTTTGAATATAACTGTATTTCATATCTCAAATCTTAAAGCTAAGCAATGTAAGTATTTCTCCATAGCCTATAAACTAAAAGCTAGAATGGCTTACATTAGCAGCACAGTTGAGCTGTATGAGCAGCCTCATAACAAAGTAGCAAGTCCTCAGTGTCAACAAGTACTACAGTACAATTAAAACTGACGTTCCTATGGAGTTTACCATAGTCTCTAGCCTTGCTATACACACAGTAATGCATATTTCAGTAGAAACTGTGGGAGAAAAGCAATGTTCGTGTTAGAGTCAGCAGCAGACAACTAAGCTTTTATTTCTCACCTCAGCAGCACCATCAGCTGCCTTTTTCAGTCCCCATCCATCATTGGCCCATTCATCAGCCACAGTTCTCTCAGTACAGATAATAAAATTGTCAAAAAATATGTCAGAAGTCATTGACCACAGCTCAAGTCCCACAGCACTAAAGGGAGTCATCTTGAAAGGCTCCAAATCTTCAAAGAAATCCGGATTTGGAATCTTCCTGGGTTTCCATATCCCCTAGGAAAGACGGAGACATTCCACCATTACCTAATACCATAAAGTCTGCACATTAATTTTCATTCCACTTTGAATCTGAGAGACTAATTCACTCCCCGTGCACCAATGAAATGTTTGAGGGCAAACCTTCATGCCCTGCAAATATCTGGACTACAGAAGCATTAAGCTTAGCAAGAAAGCAGTTTGAATCGCTACTGCCGATGGGTTAGATCTGCTGAAATTAAGTTATACCACTTTTTAGAAGAGAACCGCTCAGTGCTCAACAATTTACACAATCAAAACCAACCTGATAGTTCACATTATCAATCATAGGAGGCTTCCATTTGCCTTTGTAGTTGGGATTGTCGATCATAGGTCGTTGCCAGGTACCACAGCCAGGGGCTGACTCACATTTGGGATTTGCAATCTGAGGTGCCTCCCATTCACCATCCATATCCTCATCCCTGAGAACAAAATGCAATTTTGAAGTTCATCCCTCATATTCATACAGAGTAAGACTTACATGACCTCTGAAAAAATTACATTTCTAGACTAAAATGGAGATAGTGGAACTCAGTATAACACAAGTCAGCACATATGGACATTGCAAGGGAAATAAAGATTTCAGGAAGGGGCTTGCCACACAAACTCAAAAAAAGCCAGTCACCGATAAAAACTTCTCAAACACTGTACACTGTTTGTACACTGGGACACTCCTGTCCCAGTCAGCTTACAAATTTCAAATGAATGGACATAGGAGAAAGCAAGACTGCAGGATTACTTGGATCAACTCTGCCTTCTACTTTTGAAGTAAGGAAGCCCAAGTAATAGCTTTGTATCTGCTGTCATTTGCAAAGTGTAGTCAACCTACCAATCCTCTGGTTTCTCAGCATCAGGGTCTGCTACATATTCTGGCTCATCATCCAGCCAACCCTCTGGTTTCACAGCATTTTCATCAGGAACCTTTGCAGGAGCATCTTCATCCCTTTAAGATGACATGTTATATATTAATACATATATTTAAATTGTAACCTAAGTGATTCTACGCACTCTAAACACACTAACTGCTACCAGTCAGCTTTATTTTAGACATTTAAGTGCAACATCATGATTTAAGAATGGAGCTGACTTGCTATCTACATTACATGATGTGGCCTCACAGCACAGCTGTTCTTTAGTCGGAAAGATAGTATTAAATGTATTTCTTCAAACCAGCCTGGAAAAAGCTTATTACATCAAGTATATATTTCAGTGCTCACTGCAAACATGCATCTCAACTTCATCAAGTCTATAGACAATTGAGCACAGATTCAAAGGCAAAAAAAAAAAAATCAGCATCAGTTTCTAATTTAGGTTGTCAGATATTTCAGTCTCTTTAACCAATTACACAAGCTATAAGCATCTTATTCTTATCCCCTGAGTGAATTATTTTTGAGCTAAGCCAGGATGAAAACATAGTTCAAACGTTTCTGATAGTTTGCTGTGGTAACAGCAGTAGTAAACAGTATTTCCTACAGAACAGGGATCGTGCCTGCCTTCACCTACCAATGAGGTAGTTCACCTGCCCAAACTACTTGTGCTTTGATCACACAGGTAAAGTTCAGTACCTTCTGCATGTCATCCAAGAAGAAATTTTTCATAAGAACCAAATTCTGAAGCCAGGCCCTTCCTCAGTTCCAACATCTCGAACAACTTACCAATCATCTGGTTTAACAGCATCTGGGTCAGGAATTTTTGGTCTCTCATCCCAGTCCTCAGGCTTCTGGTCATTTGGGTCTTCAATCTCCCGTGGTGGATTCACAGGAGGGGACATATCATTTAATAAATTCCCACTGTTGACAACCACTTGATCAACCAGTATTTCAAAACTATTATCAGGATTCAAGACTGGAATAAAAAAGTCAGTGTAGCCATTGCATTAATATATTTACAGATATACATTATTTCATAAATTACCACTCACTGTTTCAGCAAGCAATCTAAGCTATCATCTGTTCAGAAATTGTTCTTAAATGTTGCTAATAATCCTTTTCCTTAAATCCAATTATAAATAATGATCATATACCACATCTCATCTTGTGAGAGAAAGGATCTGCTGCATGAATCCTACTGTAAGTTTACTAAAAGCAGAGATTTATTAATTACCAGAGCAATTTGACAAGTTTGACACAGTAAGCTTTCCTTTAACAGAGGCATTTGTATCCACTGTCCTCAAGAATGATTCTCCTGTATACATTCATAATCTTACTATTATCACACAAGATTCAAGTCTTTCTTATTCCTTTATCCATTGCTGTCTTCACAACAAGAAGAGCCAGAGATCTTCGAGTATTCCCTGAAAGTTTAGTCATACCATAAAAAAAAATGGTCAGCAGACCAGGTATTACACGCCAAGAATTAATTTTGTAGTTGCAATACAGTAGCACAGCAGTAGCAGTCCACCTGAGTTATGTCCTCTAAACCAAGGTACAGAACTAATCAGCTGAAAATACAAGATGCACAGAGCTGACTTCAAAAATTAAGCCTCAAAGCCATTGTTTCCAAAGAATGGAAGTCTCCTGGGAGACTAAATCACTACTGCTATTTCTCTCCAAGTCTGAAGTCTGGTATACCCAAAGTTATAAGTAGGCAATATTCAATTACTTTAGGTATGCTGCTAATGATTTTGGATATACTCCACATATTCAAATTATTCAAGACTGCTAATAATATTAAGGTCTCGAGTTCTTACATGAGTCATGATTTTTCATAAGGAAAAACTATGCCCTTGTATGTAACAAGGCCAGTTTTTGCATTCAAATTATAAGTATTTAACTCTAGGAGCTGATGACTAGCATATTCAGTTGCTTATTTGGATAATCTCACTTTTTAATTCAAAAAAGAAGGTAGTTTATAAAAAAGCAGAGTTAATGGTCACCATACCCAGTGTGTAAAGGTGGGTCTTCTTATCAGTAAAGTAGTTCTTCAGGTCTGCATCCGGACGCTTTGCATGCTTCTCCTCGTATTTACCAGTCTTTGGATTCTTGTGCCGGAAGATGAAATGCAGTTTGTAGTCCTCTCCACACTTATCAGGGCCAAACATGATAGTGTACGGAGTTTTGTCGTGGAATTGATCCTTTCAAACAATACAAAACTGGAGCTGAAGTGAACTCGAAGTACTAGAGTTAAGCTATTGATCACTACAGGAATCTTTAATTTAAAGTCATACAACTTTTATTACAAACCAGCAACGTACCACACTAAAGCTTGTATCACAGCTACATGCCTTACAAACCTAAGGCCAGAATTACACAGATTCTTGACTTTGCACCTTTGGTCTCCTTTTTTTTCCAGATGAAAATTAATGGCTGTCCAAAAGCTATCAACGAGATGCACTTAAACTACAGTTATCACTAAATAACAATATACTTATCTCTACATAATGAAAAATATTAAAAGCTATCAGTAAAGAACTACTATAATACTGGTAATGAATGGCTAGCTTGTCCAGCAATTATTTCACATAGGGAGATAAGTGCTGGAAATGAACTGATATGTATTGAGTTATATGAGCTAGCCTTTATTTAGGAGTTAACCAGGCAAAAATGTCACCTTTGAACACTGCGAGCAAGTCTATTTGTTCTTGCTAATGTTATTTTGATATTCAATGTACACAAGAGTGGTTAAGAGAGCCTTTGGGCTAGGCTATATTATATATTGGACTACATAATTCTGTTGAATTTGGCATCTACATTGGTAATACAACTCCAATGAGATAGCAGAGGGAAAGCAGAAGAATGGCAAGGGACTTGAAAGAAAGTCTAGGAACATGGCTAAAGAAAACCCATGGGCTACACACAAACCTACAAGGCAACCATGCAGTTAACTCTGACTGAAAAGGCTAAAACACTTAGAGTGGGTAGGAACTGACTGAGGGGAATGATTGCAAATCACTCGCAAGCATTAACTAATTGCAAGCATTAACTGTACTTTTAAGTCCTTGCAGAAGGACTGCATTCGAGGGCCATTTACAAAGCACGGCACTTGAGAGGCTTAACATAGGCATCAGCAAAGCCAACCTTTAACAAAACTGTTCTTTCTTTTTAAATCACATCCAGTACCTCACAATGACCTCAGATGTCAAAGTCAACATAACAAATGCAAGGATACTTGCTAGTTATCGGCACTAGTCTGTTTTGTAAGATAATATATTAAATTTTCCTTCTGGGCGGTGCTTCCTATGCAAGTCTCTCCACCTACACTGCCTACTTAAAATACCTCATCTTTGGTCCTAGAATCTAAAGAAATCAAAAGTGGTGCAGACTTCAGCGGGGTGGGAGGGGGGGCCGAAGATTTTTAATATTCATCTTCTTCAAATAAAATAGTGTGAAAATACCAAGGGGAAAGCACATTGGAGATCAGACCCTAAATATACACCACTTCACCGAAGGTGTTTCTTTCCGAAAGAGCCAAAAAGCTGAAAGGAAAAGCATTACTCACCAGGTTCAATTCAGGAGTTTTCGAAAGCAATTTCACATAGGCCCCACCACACTCTATTCCATTTTGGAAGTTTACTTCATACCTAGTTTTGGGCAGAAGTGGAGAATGTTACACAAAAGGGGAAAAAAAAATCACTTTCATAATGCAAGGCAACACTTTTCAAGCACAGATTCAAAATAACACTGTTCAGTTGCTTCGAGTCACACATCCAGCTAGTTTTAGACACACAAATTCTACACATTGAACAGATATTCACAAGGGTCTAACAAACAACAGGAACTAAACTCAGAAGACTTAATCTAAGAGGAAAGATTAAAGGAATTGAGTGCTACTCTAGAAGATCGTAATTTGGAAAAGCATTGTTGAGCAGGTAAGGGACTGCAGTATAGTTTAAGGCAAAGCAAATTATCTTCCCCATAACCACTAGGGCAGACAAAGACAACTTAATGTGCTGGATGACCAAAACCAGAACTGTCAGATCCTAGGAAAGGCCCTGCAGAGTTCTTAGAATACAACACAATATTTACAGATACCCAGGAGCCTGAAAAAGGCAAGATATGTCTGTCAGGAGTAGGCAAAATATGCTTGAACCTCTCTCAATGCCAGCAGCTGTGATCGGTGATCATTTAAATTTTATTTTTAGCACTGTAGCCAAAACTAAGCAGTTGTGCAAAGCAAAGTGACCAATTCATCATGTTAGACAAATATGACTTACTCTTCACTTGTAAAGTGGGTCATATCCTACATTTCAGCCCCTCTTACTGAATTTTTTTTTTTTTTTGCTAGTCTAAGACGCATGCAAATAGATTCTGCTACATCAGTTATGGCCCAACAAGTCTAGACAAACTGCTCCCATTCCATGAGGAATTAACTAAAACAAAGAAAGGAAGAAAAACTGCATCTTTACCACTTTGCAAAGTAGGGACAGTTGACTAAATGCACCAACTTACAGATGGGCATCTCTTATCCAAGAGGACAAGGACTTGGAAAATTAGGAGTGAAAAAAAATCAGTTGGTTGACCATATCAACATAAATCAAATTAATTGAAGACTAGAGACTAGTGATTCAGTCTAGTTTTCAGAGACTACTTTCCTTTTCAGACTTCACCACATTGCTCTTCCTTTAGAGGAAAGGAATCAGACTGTTCATAACTTGACACTGCTTCCCTCTAAGAATTTGTGTTGCTACTTTACTGTTACTTAAATGACATAATGGTAGATAACAGGATCCCATATCCCATAACCCATAACCCTTAGACAACAAAAGTTGTTTTTGATTAACCACCACAGCCCACTATGTCATCACTGAATAATGAACACTGTAATAACAAACACTGAAAATTATCTGTTACTTACTGTATAATAAGGGGTTTGGTATCAAATACAAAGGGCTTTGAAAGTTTGGATGAAATTGCATGATGTTTGGCTCGGGTTACCAGTACAAGCCCCTTGTCTCCAGGAAGCCTCGTGTCCTTCATATCTTGGACTTCCCATTTACCTGAGGAGGAGGGAAAGTTATCTACTATCGAAATTTATTCAAGACATTTTTAACTTGAAACAAGTCAGCATTCTATAATCACATCCTATAAGGTGTTTTCTAAAGTTATTACCATAACATCTTCACTAAACATGTTCAAAACTTAAGTGGATTGATTGTCTAAATTAGGACACTTTGTATTATTTGCCAAGTATATACTTTTTTTTTTTTTTTAAATACAGGAAATATTACCTCATCTTGAAAACTGAAAAGAAAGACTTGCATCTCTCTTTAGAGATGAGAAAGACATAAGAAGTGTCTACTGTTTGGACAAAACCTAGCTAGCGCTTACCATCATATTTGGCAATCTCATCATCTGTATCATCTTTCTTTGCTTTGGAAAGGATCCACCTAGAAAAAAGACATGCACTGGTCAGAAAGACATGTTTTTTTTTCCCCCTTCTCTCAAGAAAACTAATTTCCTTCTCCTTTTTAATCTTCCTACCTACTCAAAAAAAAAAAAAAAAAAAAAAAAAAAAAAAAAAAGACAGCCCTTAGAAGAGATCCTATGACTAAGTCCTAGAGCTATTAGGACTCTCTCCAGGAGTTTTGTTCCTTGAGCCTGGATAATTCTCTAGGATCATTACCCAAGTGTCTTGCTCTTGTAAAAGTTCCCACTAAGCAAATCTCTGGTATTTCTCCATCCTAACTTATTACCTGAAGAAGTTACAGAAAGTATAATTAGAAGATTTAAAACAGTATAGATGCATGGCACACCCCCGCTTCAGCAGCTAAGGATATACTAGTTTAGTTCAGCACTTTAACAGCCTGCATTATGCAGCCACTGTTCTAACCCACCAACCACTGCCATTTGATTCAGTTTTGAAGAGCATAGGCTCTAGGTGGTGCTAAATTTAGTTCTTTGTTGTACATTGCATTCACAGATTATATTTACCCATCCAGAGTTCCTTTATCAAAGGTTTCCGCAAAATAAACTTCACCCGTTGGGACAGGCACCCTGTAGGTAACCTATTGGACAAAAACAGATGTTTAAAGCACCTTTAAAATTATTCCCCCACTTCATAATCAAAAAGCAATAAATGCACATACAGCTCATTTCTCCTCTATACTGGAATTTACTTGAAAAACTCCAGCAGCATAAATATAAAAATTATTTACATGCTGCTACTTATGCCAAGTCATTGTCTTCTTGTCTGCAGCTAAAAGTGAAGCATGTATCTCCTGAAAAGCACACCACGAATTTCAAGTGGATCTAAGTCTTCAGAAAGATAGAGGACAAAAAAGAATAGGAAAGATGCAACTAAATATAATTCCAAATCTTACTCCTGAGCAAGATTTCTTAATTTACAAGATTTTAAAAATGAACAGTAATATCTCCAATCAGACGTGTTTTACCTATAATGCAAGCTAACTTGATTTAAGAGCATGTTCATGCCAAACCTTTGGAGGTGGTGGAGGAGCGCTGCTTTCAGACTGTGACTCTTCTACCTCTTCAATGGTATCATCCAAGTCATCCTCAATATCAACCACATCATCAACATCGTCATCTTCCATGTCAAGTGCCTGGACAGTGAGCGTTCCAAGAGCCAGCAGTGTCACACACAGCAGCCATTTTGGCTCCATGACCTGAATACAAGAGACACAAATTAAAAAAAATTACAGGTCAAACTAGTAAGTCTGCACAAAGTAAGTCGCTCTGATTGTATATGAACAAGTCTCCTATACAATAGGTGAAGTGCCTAGTCTCATCATGAGAGGATATAATCTTACAGTAAGAGAATTAAAGATGATTGACTAGTTGAGATGGCTCTAAAAATCCTCTTGGAGCAGAACGTAACAAAGCAGAAGTATTTAATGCAGAACAGGAGCATGTGCCTAAGATCTGCAGATCACACTGCATAAGGGTCAGAATTTTACTGCTTTTACACTGCTAGAGGCTATGAGCAGAACAGCAGAAATAGACACGGCACAACCTCTACACTCGCAAAACAGTAAACCTATTTCTTGCTTTTAAAAAAGTTTGAAGTGTGCCAGAGAGGAGCTGACACTTCCCTTCAGTCAGACATTTACTTAGTAAGGTCCTTCAAGTGCAGTGAAGCAATCATTCTTCCATGCCTTGTCCAGTATTTTAATTCCTTCTTTCACCCGCAGGACACTGCTGTTTACATTCACCATTTCTTTTCCCCATGATTTATTTTGGAATTATAGCAAGTAGTCTCTACGACCAAATGTCTATAAAGAGATACTGAAAGAGACCCAGGAGAAGACATCTCTGGCAGCTCAGTATACACTTACTTTGATGCCCTTCCCCTCATTCTCTGCATTAAAGGGACGACCAAAAACTTGAAGGCTCGACACAATTAAGGAATCCCACCTCAACTAGTCTACAGCTTTCAACTATGACTTGACTTTCTCACCCAAATTGGAGTTGCAACTGAGGATATGTACATGTAGAAGTAAACCGAGTCTGAACCCAAACATACTGTTCTTCTCTTACCTGCGCTGGACTGTAGCCAGGTAGGCTCACAGACAACTGAGTCAACAGGGCCCATAAGGGTTATGCTAAATTAGTTAGGCTAAGAAACAGATTTTCAACTTTAAGTTTACCAACGCAACTAAAAGCTTAAGCAGCAAATTCTTATCAACACCATCCAATATACCAAAATTCAGCTGTATCCCAGGCCTCTTAGATTCTTTAGATTACTTTTGGTGGCAGAAAGGATGTTTTAAAACTACAACAAAACCATATTTTGAAGACGCATGCTGAGGTCACGCTCAGTTTATCACTACAGCAACATGCAATTGCAGCCAGTTTTCTAACAATAGTGACGGCCTCGAGGATTACGCTCTAAATACACGTTCCCAACCCACCCGCTGCCCTGGCGCGGGCAACTGCACCAAAACAGCTCGGAGCCAGAAGGGCACAGCTCACAGCACAAACAGCTGATAAAAAAAACTTAAGTGTTGCTACACACAAGCAGAGACTGTTGTTTTTGTGCAACGTACAGCCAGGACTGAAATAGTCCTCACACACTCATTGATTCCATTACAAATGGGGGAACCACCATGTGAAAAACAAAACTGTGCAGCATTTTCCAGCCCCCGGACATGCAAGTTCCTCCAGCACAGAGACTATGCCCTGAACAAGCCTGTGCCCACCAGCAATGAGAGCAAGAGGCCAAAACACCACTTCCTTACTCCAAATTCAGTGTGTGCATCCAAAGCAAGTAGAGGGTAGACCACACAAAGAGACATTTCCAAGAGGAGAGTTGAATTTTCTTTTACCTTACATGAAAGCTTCACTTAAAAGTATATTTTTAAGCATTAAAAGGTGGAGTGAGATTCTAATCCACATCTCAGTTGTTTTCAAAATTACATCTGTTAGGCAGAATGGTCACTTAGATTTTGGGGAGGTGTTACAAGATAAGCTAATGCTTTCCCCGCCTCCCGAGAAGGGAGTTTCTGCATAGCTCCTCCCTGGCTCGTGCAAGGGCCACTACCACTGGTTCAGCACACCAGAATCCCTCAACCAAGCTCCCCAGCAGCCAAACAGCAGCACGCCCTGGGGAAAGAGCTGGACTAACTCTCATGCTGGACTAACTCTCATGCCGCTACCCTGACTTCACACCCATGAGCTACCTCCTTCACAACCCCTCCTTAACTACGGCCCTTGGGATGCATCTGTCAGCCTCAAATGGATTTTATTTAGTGCTGGCACTTCTTGAGGGCAGAAGTATCAAGGACACCTGGCCTGAGGACAATTATTTCCTTAGCCTGATATTGCAATATGTCTGTTCGCTCGGGGCCAGCTCGCTCCTGGGATTCCTCCAAAGCCACCCAGTAAACCCAGACAGTTGCAGCAGTGATCCTCACACCAAGGGCATAAGCCACTTCATTTCAGCCCAGCTCCAAACACAGCCCTATGTACCTACCCCGTAAATCTACATTTAAGAGCTATTACTATAAGCTTGAGCTATTGTACTATAAGCTTGAGGAATTTTGTTTTAAGCTAACATTACTATCTGTTCAAGCCCCCAGGCAAGCTTGAAAAAAAGAAAACATGAAACTAATCCAGTTTCATGTCATTGCTTCTTTATAATCACTGGCAAGCAATTTCCATGATCTTACAACCCAAAGAAAGCTGTTTAAGACACCTCCTACATATTAAACCAGTCCTAAATTCAACAGGAATTATTTGTACACCTTCAGCACCAAATGGCAGCACCTCCAGCAAATACCGGTCGTCCCACCAAGCTTCTTACTCTGTCAACCCATAACAATTTACAAAATGAAAAAAAAAAAAAAAAAAAAAAAAAAAAAAAAAAAAAAACACAGTATGTTTTCAGAAGAGCAATTTAAGCAAAGCACAGGTTTTTGATGTTTGAAAACCTGGTTCTACCCAGAACAGATGTGCTGCTACAAGAGGGAAATTTCAAGTTCAGTTCACACAGTCCTCAGGGACACAATACAAACATGATTATGCTCTAGTAAATTAGGTTATTCCAAAATAGGAGGAGATGGAAAGGAAAGGGAGGGAGAAGAAACAATTTAAGAGAGGGAGGCAGATAAGAACCTCCACCCACCCTCCCCATAAGAAAGGCCGAAAAAAAAACTTTAGGTAGAGCTTCATGGTTAAGTTGCTGTCAACTCTAAGTGCTCAGTTAGCCAATTAAAACATGATGCAGCCTCCAGGACACCACCTTCCCTTCAGCTGAGAAACCACGCCGAGGTGGCAGTGTCCAGTTTCCAAGCAATTGTCCTCATTGACCACTTCTGAAATGAGGCCTCCATTTCCACTCCCAGGTTTGACTATAACATTTCTGAAGGTTACGCTGTTTCTGACCAGGCAGCTGCCCAAGGCTGCTCACAATGAAAGCCTTTCACGGCAGGCAGGAGCTTCCCAAGTCTCCATTCCACTTCAGAGAACTCGCTCCTACCACGTGCTCTAGGTGACCCTGCCTGTGCAGGGGGTTGGACTAGATGATCTCTACAGGATCTCTCCAACCTTTATCATTCTGTGATTCTATGCGACACTGCCACAAGGCAATGACCTCACCTGCCTTTCCCGTGTGCCCTTCAGACATTGGTAGCCACTGGCACTCAGCTTGTACAGAAGAGAAACTACTGTGACATAAACCAAAGTACTAACTAGGGAAACAGCTTCAGGTCACCAGGGCTAACAAGTCACTTATTTGTTCTATGTCCGGGTGTTCATCCACAGTCAGGTCCCACACTATGAACAGAATAATTTATATTCAAGCAGTATTCATTAATTGCTAAGTGATGAGGGCTGAAACATTTTCTCTGAGAAAATATGGGACACCTACCCGTGCACCAAAAATGGACACCTAAAACCACTACCCTATGCAGGATCGCTTTCTACAGCAGCAGAAACTGAAGAAGTTGCAATGAGATTCAAGAACAGGACCTACCCCTTGCATTAAGACCAGCACTCTCACTTTATAGCATCTTCCTTGCATTTCAAAGTCTTTGCAGAGCCATGCTGCCTCAGAGATTTCCTTAATTAACTTTTTACAGGGCATAAAGGCTGAAGTTCTTCTTAACTTCTGGTATGTTACTGAAAATTTTTGATCCATACAGCAAATAATCACCATGAATCTCTAACACATGGCAGGGGGGACAGACACTGGACAGATCCACCTGTTAGGTCCCTTGTTTTCACACTTCCAGAAGCCACAGCTGAGGAGGCCACTTCCTTGTCAGGTTAAGCAGAGCCTGACAAACCAGTTTAATCATCTCCTTGGTTACTGATCTATTTGAGTGGTTCATCAAGCCATCAAATATCTCAGACTTATCTACACTGTCACTAGATATCTAGTTTAACAAAACAAAACACACACACCCTACCCAAAAAAAACACTGCCTGATGAAAGAAAACAATCTTTTTTTAAAAAGGGGCAATTACTATGAATTACATTATTGTCATATGACTGCAACCATAGAATCATAGAATGCCCAAGGTTGGAAGGGACCTCAGAGGTCATCGAGTCCAACCCCCCTGCACATGCAGGGTCACCTAGAGCACGTGGCACAGGACTGCATCCAAGCGGGTTTTAAAGAACTCCAAAGAAGGAGACTCCTTTGGAGTCTCCAACAACAACAGTATCAATGGTTACTATCCTGAGAGGACTTCATTTCAGATGCCTTTCATTGATAAAGTTACAAACAGCAGCTGTATTTGGCTAAAGTATCTGCAGAGCAAAATCTGCCAGGAAATTCTCACAATTCTCTAGCTCCAAATATTGTATTTCAAGACGGTACCTACAGTTGTAGGTACAGTTGGAAGTGTACTGGCAAAAGCAAACCAACCATCACGCAAGGCAAGAATTATGGGAAAAGGTTTGAGAGAGACAGAATAGAGAAATTCAGTGTGCAGAAATAAAGAAATTCAGCGTGTATAAAAAAGGTAGAGGGGCAGGTATCCCATTTCAAGAAGTTTTTTTTTTTTTTTTTTTTTTTTTTGCTGTTTCTGAGCAGGAACTTGGCTATGCCACTTGATAAATCCATTGGCTTGTTGAGGTCAGAAGCACAAGAGCAGAGGGAACCTTCTTTTAGCACCTTGTGTTCCCCTCACCCTTCAGTGGACACACCTGCCCCCCCAGCTGTGCCAGGGTAACTGTTTACACAGGCACAGGGGGAACTGGCACCTGTTTGGGGGCAGTTACAAGGCTCTCTATAATGTGATTTTCACCCTCCATCAACCCCCTAGCCAAACTAGCACAAAGATGCAAAGAGACAGTGCAGGACAAGGGATAGCACTGTGAGACAGCAAGTGGCCCTGGATAAAGGAAATCATGCTCTTGGCAATAGCGCCAGCTTAATGCTATGGTTCACGTGCACTGTCATCTTCACTTGTCCAGGGCACAGCTGTCCTTAGGCAGACTCAAGAGATCTACAGCCGAGCCTAGCAATCAATTTTGCGGCCACCATTTCAGAAACCAGTAGGTTACCATGCACTCCTCTGGCAGGAGCACAGTCTCGCCTGCATTACGTGAACTGCTACAAACGCGAACAGAATGTTTTTCATTTACATGCTTAGCTCCACAGTTAGAGATTTCCAGGGCTGGCAAGGTCTGGCTTTCAGCGTGGTAGTTCAGTGAGCAGCAGACAAGGCTCAATTAGAACCACCAGAATAGGGAGCACATGGGGGCCTTTATTCAGACAGGGGCAGTTAATACACTGCTACACAAGAGTTCATTACAGTCTCGGAGAGGATCACAGAGAAGGAGAGCTGCACACGAAGAGCTGCCTTCTGTTTGGGTTGTAAGGAGCATAAACCAGGTAATGAAAGGTGACAGCAACAACCCTCGCTTTAATAAGCATTTCAAATATGCCAGTTGCTAAAAATAACACGCATCAGCGCAGACATAGTAAAGGAGAAAACACCATGTACTGTTTGTCAGCGAAGAGATCATTCATGCAGAACTGGAAGTCCTTGGAGGGCAGAGACAGAACTGCAAGGGTTTTGGACCGCAAAACAGATGGGCTGTTAGGGAAATTATAGCAGGGGGAGAGCTGGAGATGCCCCAAGATTTTCCAAACTGTTATGCTTAGAAATGAATTCAAGTTTGCTCTGCAGAGTTAATTCCAGGGAGAACCAGATATTGTCACAAATCTTTGCTATGGACAGAAAAGGAAGAAAAAGCAAGAACCAACTACAAACTTTAAGGATTTTTATTATATAAAGGGCAAGTGCTGGGACACATAACATAAAAGTGCACTTCAATGGAAGTAGGAAGCTTTCTCAGTATTTTGCATTAGATTTCCCTCTCAGGGAGGCAATAGATGCTACGTTACAAGCTGAACACAAGATGTACATTGTTTCCTGCCATATGGAGTATATAGACATTCCCTACATAACTCTTCTTTCTGGATTTTTTATGGAAGTATTGAAACTTAAGACAAACACAGTAAGTTTAGCCTAAAGGTTCTTGTTTAGATTATTATTTTGGAAAGTCTTTTTAATATGACCAAACCAACAGTAAGCTTTGGAAGAGAGTTTATGAAGTCATGTCAACCGCAGTGCCAGTGCAGAGCACATCTTGTTTATTATGTTTTCTTATACTCCAATACACCTCCCCTATTCCCTTAGGATATTTGAAGTGCTCAAACCCCAGTAGATAAACCACCCCACAGAACTAGTTTATTAACAACACCTCCTTGACATTAAGTAAATTGTGGAAAAAATATATATATTGCTAGAATAATTTTCAAACAGCCCAACATATTCCTAATAAATTGAGCAAAAAATTTATTTGATGCTGTGCAGAAACACTTAAGCTGCACTACTAGCAATAGTGAACCCTGGGCTTTACTGTAACTGCTATCATTAACATTTAGTCCGTTCCCTCCCCAAGCAAGTCACCTGCAGCCTCTCCTGTTCTATAGCCTAGAAAGTTCTCAACCACAAAACCAAATGTGAAAGTTCACTCTCTAGCATCAGGACAAACAGGGAGGCAGATAAGCACATTCGTATTAATTCAAAGCTTTTTTCTTGTTCTTTTTTGAAAGCACGCGGCCCAGTTACACCCAGAAACACCAACCGCGGCCCAAAGCGAGGGCGCACGTGAGCCCTGGCGCTGCTCCCCGGCAGCCTCACCTCCCCGGGGCCGCCCCGCTCGCCGGGCCTCCCGCTCCGCACCTTCACCCCCCGCTTCCAGAGGCTTCTGCTTCCGCCCGCTCGGCGCGGAGCGGCCACATGCTGCGGCCCGCGCTGCCCCGCTCGGCCCGGCCCGGCCCGCGGAGCTCCGCATTTTAAGCTCCACGCTCGGCATTTTCAGGCCGTTAAACGCGACCTCCCTCCTCCGGCTGCCGACGTGACGGCCGGCGGCGCCCGCCGCGCCCCGGGGCCCGCACCGCCCCCCGCCCCGTGCCGCAGGCCCTGCCCAGCCCCGAAGCTGCTGGAAGGGCCGCGGCTCGAGCGGGGCCTGCGCCGCCCCGGGGCCGCCCCGCGTCACACGGGCCCGCGCTCCGGCGCTGCCGCTCGGGGCTCTCGGCTGCTCCGACCCCTCCGAGCAGGGAAAGGGGGGTGGGGGCGACCCCCCTCATCTACCCCAGGCAGCCTCAACCCCCCCCACCGGGCCCAGCCCCCACCCGCGGGGCCGCGGCGGGCGCCCCCATCCCCGCCAATATCCCGGCATGCCCCGCGAGCGCGCCCGCGCTCCCCCTCCCCCCGCGGCGCTGCCCGGTGGCTGCGGCAAACGGG
>NW_020455754.1:8852285-8871492 GCF_003342845.1 Nothoprocta perdicaria
GCCGCTCCCACTGGCTGGCGACTCCGCCGCTCAACCTTGCGCCCGCCTCAAAACACGCCCTAACAGCGCTTCCCTTCGTGGAGCGCTGCTATTGGCCGGTCGCATTGCAGGAAGTGCGCGGCCATTGGCTAGCCCGAGGCTGGCCGTTGAGAGGGGGGTGGAGAGCCCGCGGATTCCTCGTCCCTGGGCGCTGCGGCGCTTAAAAGGGCAACGCCGGGGGCGGGGGGGCCCGCGGGGCGCGGGATGGCGCCGGCCTCGAGCGCGGGGCGGCGGGAGCGGCCCCGGGGCCCTCGCGGCGCCTCCTGGGCCTGGGGCGGCGCTGGGGGCGGCGCAGGGGCCCACAGGCGCCCACAGGCGCCCACAGGCCCTGGTGGGGAGCACGGGCCGCTGCCTGCCCCAGGCCCGGGCTCCACAGTGTGCAGCACCAAGCCTAGTAAATAGTCTAATAAACAGTATTATATTTCTCCCACACCTTGCAATGGATTTTTTTTTTTATCATATTAACTAGAGTTTTATATTAAAGAAAAAAGGACTGCTCAGTTGCAAGCTGCAGTTTTAAGAACAGCAGTGACTGCGGCGCAGGTTCCAACCTGCCCGAGGTCCCTTGGGCGCGGGGAAGGCCCTGGAAGGGCCCGGAGCTGGAGCCATCCGCATTGCCACACGAGCCAAGGGCCTCTGCGGAGCGGCCGCGCCGGCGGCGTGCGAATGCCCGGTGTCTGTGGGCCCCTGCGGCTGGAGAAGCCTGGGGAAGGCAGGAAATTCTGCCCCTGTTGTTCCAGATGGGAAAGGAAGGTGGGAAGAGGGTGACGGGCTTGCATGGAGCATGCAGAAAACAGGGGTCCCTGTGTCCCCCCTGTGTATGTCGCTGGCCCTGGGCTCAATCTGATGGCTTCAGAGGAGCCCATGGAGCCTCACGTGGGGACTGGGGGCCGCAGCCCATTCCTGCAGATCCCACGTGTTCCCCAGGGATGGCGAGTTCAATATTGCCAACAGGGGTGGGAGGGAGAAAGATAGAAAGAAGAGGCTTTTTTTTTTTTTTTTTTCCCCGTAAACACAAATCTGTTTTGAGTCGACACAATGAGTCAGCAGCACAAGTCTCCCCACAGAGAAATTTCCACTACATTAGGACAAAGCAAGCAGGGTCCCACCGTTTGGAAATAAGGCGCAGCATAAACGAGAGCAGCAAATCCCTGTTTATACTGAATTTTGGAGTCAAAAGCTCACTTTTTTTTTTTTTTTTCTTTTTCCAGAATGCCACCTAACTAAACCTCCCCACAGCCTCATTTGCACCCGGAGGCTGAGCAGAAGATGCCAGGCAGCCCAGCAGAGAAGTGGCCACAAAAATTCAGCACGTGAGATGCTGGGCGCCTTAATTACCAAACTAAAAACACCACAGAGGCGTTTTCAAACACTTTAAACAACACTTGAAAGGGTAACAAAGAAGTATAGTTTAGCAGGCTCCCCTCCACCCCCCCCCCCATTCTAGGTATAATCCAGTTTCTAACTAAAAACCCCAAAATTTCCTCTTTTGAAGCAGGTTGCTCATGCCTGGGAGTACCGCAGGATAACCTGATATGAAGCTGTTGCTCTGATCCGCACGAGCCCCGGGAAGTCGGACACTCCCCACGTGCTGGCCACACATGTCTCTCCTTTCTCTCTCCCAAAAAATGACGGCACTGCTTCCTTTTCCAACCTGCTGAATCACAGGGCGGGCAGGCGGGCGGCCCTGCAGCCCATGCCTGCCCATTCTGCTTTGTCATGGGGGTGAGAGGATATCTGCAAGTTAGAAAAAAAGCACATAATCTGCTAAAAGTACATCCTGCACTGTGATTTTTGAGGGGTACGAGCTTAGATAAAAGAAATACGCAATCAACATGAGGCAGTTAGATGATGCAGGAAAATGAAAGAAAAGATAGAGAAAGGGATGAGAAAAGGCATGCAAAGAGATTTAAGTGCTTTGGCAGCTGTGAACATGATATTTTTAGCCCAGTCTGTGGAACGCCAGGGATAGGGGCGACGAAAGAAAAAGGGATGGCAGAGACTGCACAGCAAACACGACACTGTTGAAGGAAACTGCTTAGGTGGGAGCAGGCTGGAGCTCAAGAGAGTTGTCTAGATTCACCACCAAAGTCCTGTTGTTCTCTGTTGGGAAGTTAATTCTGCGAGCTGTGAAACAGGCAGCGTGGCTAAGCCAGAAAAGTCTGATGTTCAGGTTACCCATTCAAGAATATATTGGATTCAGAGGTGAAGGGCAGTGCACAGTTTATGAGTGAATGGCAGCTTTGAATAACTGCCCTGCAGGGGTATTTTTCCTGCCCTGACTCTTCATCAGGTAGAAAAGCCGGCCGTTTCAAGCAGGTACTTTCCATTCTTAATCCTCTTTAGTGCATTGCCACAGCGCCTGGATTCTCCTTGCGTGTCCAGCATTAGGAGTAGATCTTTTCAGATCTCATTCTCTGGAAAACTGGCAAGTGGTGAGTGGAAAATAAAGCAAGCCGGGAGTCGCAGGGCATTAGAGACACTGCAGTGACAGACAGCAGGCAGCAAAGCAGATGACCAGCAGGAGAACGCTGACTTTTGCTCTTTCAAACTTTGAACCGCAGTAGGGAAGACAAGCCCACATCCCTGTACAGGGCAATGTCCATGCGCTCTGGTTCGCCCTCCATGGAAAACACATTTCTTCGCACTGAGGTCTCTGGAGAGAATCCTGGCGGAGAAAAGAGCAAGGCAAGAGGCACTTCTGTTGTCAAAGCAGAGAGGCCTGAACATCTGAAAGAAAAAAAAATCTGTCATTTTCAAAAATAATAAAGGTGAATGTAAGAAATGTTAAAAAATAATTGTAATAAGGGGAGGAGGTTAAGTAGCAAAAAGAACAGTGAACCAGAGTCAGAGTACCAGCAGATGGATGGGAAGAGGCAGGGAGACGTGATAAGGAAGTGGAGGAAGATAAGCAAAGCATCTGATATCATAAGGGCAGGAGAGGCTGGGAAATGACCCTGTGATTTTTTACAGAATTTACAGAAAACTTTTTGTGCTCAGAAACCCAGAAATATTCAAGGGAAGATAAGAGATGCAAGTCTGGTCTTGATGTAAGATAAGGAGACCCCAATGGTTTTCTTAGGTTGTATCACAGCTACTACAGCTTATGTAAGCGTGACACCCGTTGCCAGGCACATAAGCTGTGCCCCTTTCCTTAAGAACTTTTGTGCACTAGACCTTGATTTGCTGGAGAGCCTCCTCTGAATGCCCCCAAAACGTGTCTTCCCTGAGGGGTTTACACTTAACAGCGTTTTTTCCAGGCCGTAGTTACTACCTATGACGAGGGTTGAGCTTCAGGTGTCTTGCCGGGCTGGAGGGCTGCACGTCGTGGTTCCTCACTGGGGAGCCAAGGCCACCAGCAGCTCCCCCAACCACTGCCTGGGCAGCCCGAGGGCCGCAGCGACTCTCCAGCTTGGTGGGACAGAGGGTGACATGACCATCCCACCAGGACCCATGGCCCAGGGACCGTGATTTGCGCTACGAGTCTGGCCAAATGCCCGCGCTGCGGCGACATGGAGTCTTTCCGCTTTAGCTCACTCGTTTCGGAGGGGTTGAGGCTGGCGAGCGCGCTCCTCTCCTCCCACAGCTGCTCCGTGCCTACAGGCAAGCGCGCGCTGCGCTCGCTTCTGATTTGCTTCCTTTGCAAGTGGTGTCCAGAGAGCAGCACAAAAATACCACCATGGAACAGTGCCAGCTTGCACGTGGCCAGCTAGGAGGTGACTTATCTGGTCCAAGACTTGTCCTCCTTTTTAAAAAAAAAAAAATCCTGCCTCCTGAGACATGACAGCTCCAGATCCGCACGAGGCCTCGTGGCCAGGATCGCGAGGGCAGTTTCCCTCCTCGTGTGCCTGGCAAACAGCACCAGGCTCCCTCACACCACTGGCCCACCCTAATCTTCATTTGCACCAGTCAATAAACAGAGAATTAGCAGCACTTAACTCCATGACCTGCGCAGAGCCTCCGCTCTCCCATCTGCAGCGGATCTGCTCCCAGAGCCAAGCAGCCTGATGACAAATATTTCACTTGTTTTGGGGGAGCTTTATCCCTGTCTGAACAGCAAAATTTCCGTTTCTTCTAAAAAAATAAAAACCCAGATGTGGTTAATAGATGAACACACATAAACTTTTTTTTTTTTTAGTGTGTGAACACACTAAACTTTTTTTTTTTTTTACACTCTGCTTTTCATCCTGGTTTCTCTCAGATCTCACAGGTGGTTTCACACGCAGCCCTCCCTTTGTATTTCCAGTTTTCTGCCCTGCGCCTCCCTCCTTCCTCTGCGCTCCCACTCACCCGGCTGCTCGGAGCCTTGAGTCAGGCACACGCTCCATTTGATTTCAGCTGGATTAGCAGGACTGTCCTTTTCAGGAGCAACAGAGGCAGGTAAGCTTAAACCGCTTGTGAAACTGAATCTCCAAAGCCCGCTCTAATTGCTGATGAATATAGATTTGGGCTTCACTCTGCATGAGAACGGCTAAGGTGGGACAGATGTCTCATCCAGGTGTCCTTGGGAGGGAACAGTATCTTCTGCTGCATGGCCCAGGTGGGAGACTGGCTGTGTTGGCAACTTCTTACATTGCCGCTATTAAATGTGCCGGAGCTGCTGGAGCTCTGTAGGTCAGTGCTGCAGAGGATGGACCTGCTTCCGAGAAATATCTCCCAAGGAAAACCCCTCACAGAGATAACTCGTTCCCATCCATGCTTCCCGGGCAGGAAGGTCAAGGTCACGGCACAACTGCAGTGTGGCACCAGCGTTTAACCAGCCCTACCAGTATGAAGGATATTTTGCCCGGTGACCATTAGGTTGTGCATCACTGACGGAACTATGGGCAGAGTGACTTGGATCGGTTAGCCCCTCACAAAGGAAAAAAAATGAATAAAATAAAGAGCAGTGTTGAGGAACTGTTGGAGAATCATTGCTCAAGTGTTGGTCCATGAGTGTGTTCATGCCAAGAAGGTTTCGGTAGGTGACCAGGTCTGCATGTGTTGCAGATTCATATCCATTTCACAGGTAGAGTGAATTTCAATTTTGGGAGTAGTCAAGTGAAAATATTTCCCAATAAATGGAAACTCCTTAAGAGCCATTTCATGCGGCAGGTTTAAAGCAGCCTCACAAAAGCAGCCAGAGTCTCTGCAGAACCTACAGCCGTTGGCAGCTCCATCTGCTCCTCGTGCCCCGCTCCTCAGCCCGGCCAGTGCCGTTCATTCCCATGTGTCTTGTTGGGAATGGTTTCGGATCTCCAAATCTCACCTGGGGGCTGCATTTTGCTGCACTAGTCGGGAGCTTCCCTGACCTACTTGAGCCCGATGGAAAGGTGCCCTGCACACACCCAACGATTTTCTGCTCCAAGGAGTGGCCACAAATCTTGGGCAAGTTTATTCCAGGCTGGGATTCCTTCCCTGGGTGCGTAGGGCACCACTTAACATGCCTAGGGAGGCTGCACTGCCTACAAGGTAAAGCACTTCCAACACTTTGCCCCGCTAGGCTGCTTGTGTGCTGCGATTTTCAGTATCATCTCCTCTCTCCCCCTGTTGTTGGTTTCTTTTAGTGATTTTATTTTCTTGTCTTACAGGGTTATTACCCAAATAGGCAGTTTCGTATTTTGTTTGTTATCATATGACTACAAGACTCTCTTTGTAAGCTGCAGTCCCCAGGGCTTTCCTTTAGGCAGGCAAAGAAGAGGCAGAATAAGGGGGGGAAAAAAAGTGCGTAAAAAACAAAGGTTTCCCTCCTCCGCACAGCCCTCCTGGGGAGGCTCCTGCAGCTGCTCCGATTTGCGGCTCCCCACTGCCTTCTGGTGGTAAAAATGCAACAAAATCCCCGTCCAGAGAGGCTTTCGCTCCCCGCGCTGGTGCCCAGCACCTGTGCTCGGCGGGCAGCGTTGGGCCCGGTCTCGCACTCCCTTGGTGCCCTCCTCTCCCTGCAGGGACATTTCAATTTCCCATTGAACTTCCCGCTGTTCTCCGCAAAATGAGACTCCATTCTGTGCAAGAAAAGAAGACGGGGAATAAAAAATCGCTGTAGATTTATATTCCAAGGGTCCAATTCCCTCCTCATCTCCGGGGATAGGACTTGTCCCGGGCGTTTCAGGGCCTGGCCATGGCCGAGCGCTCCATGCAGGAGAGGCCCTTGGGGGCTCCCGGCCCCTCGCAAACAGCTCCGTGTCCTGGTGAGTAACGCGCAGACCTTTGGGAAGCTGCTACCTGTAACCTGGCGTTAGCTGCTTAGGAGCGGGGCACGGATTTCCCTTCACAGGTTTTTTTTTTTTTTTTTGGGAGCCAAGGAGCCAGGAGCGAAGGCTTTATGGGATTTGCTGGTGCTCGCGCTTGTGCGAGTAATCTCCTGGGAAGGCATTGGGTGCCGTGTCCAGAGGGGATCCCTCGGCTGCTCGTCCCCTGGAATCTAGAAGCAACAGGGCGCTTCCTAAGGGCTTGTTCAGGCGGAGCAGGGGGCTGCCAGGCTGGGAAGCAGCGGGAAGGCAGCTAAGTGCGCGTGGATGCAGCAGCCGGGCTGCGAACGGGCCTGCTCCCAGCCTGCTGCATGGAATTGTGTCTAGCAAAGGCAGCTTCAGTGGCTCCAACCTCGTGATCTGCCTGGATTTTCCCTGGGAATACTCTGCATTTTCCTGCATGGCTACAGCAGACAAACCCAAGGTAATATTGCCATGCAGTTTGCATTGCGCCCTGATTTCAGTGACTGTGGAGGAAGATTGCTGCTGCTTTAGTCGTGTCAGCTTGGACATGTGCTTGGAGCTGCGCATAGAAAGCGTCCAGTAACAGGGAAAAGGGGTGTGCTGTGGAGAGGAACTGGCCAGTTCTTTTATGAAAACATCTGTGTTGATGTTGTATTTTGTCCCATGAGCTCCCTGAGGCCCAGGGGGCCCAAGACCCAGCCTTGCGCCTGCTGTTGTCCTTGTAGACATCTGAAAACTCTTTCTGATGGATGGTATCTGGACCCTTGGAAGCAGAACAGCAGAGCTACACGTTTACGTGCTTGGGATCAGGAAGTATCCCTGCAGAGGCAGATGCTCCCAATGGAGAAGGCCAAGGCTGTCTGTGTGTTAGCCTGGACATCTGCTCTGGAGCTGCTTGTGCTCCACAAGGTGCAGACGAGGGGCTAGGCGTTGGTTTCTCCCTTTATTAACACTGAACATCTCTGTTCACCCTGACTCGCTTCCAGGGAACTGTGCAGCCCTTCCTCTCGGTATATCCACAGCCTTCATATCTTGCTGCCACTGCTGCTTATTTTATGGGCAAAATAAAGGAAATCACGTTCACTGTTATTTCAGAAATCAAAGATCAAAGGTCTAAACAAGAGTATAAGAACCAAAGAGGATGTAAATGAGAGTCTGAAATCACTGGATTTCCTTCCAACGGATCCAACGGATGTGCTGTTTTTGCTGTTCTTTGCCATCCTGAGGTTAGAAAACCTGTGTTTTCCATGCAGCAGGCTGAGAAACTGGAAATTGCTATGAAAGCATATGTGTAAGAAAGCTGTTTTAATAATGTTTCCAGGGAAAAGGGTGAGTCACGGATTTAAAAGCAGCACTGTAGCTATGTGCAAGCGAAACAAATCCTGCAGTATTCTCTACAGATTAAAAAGACATAGGAGCTTTCTCACGTAGAAACCCCAAGAGAGAGCAAAGGTGGGGATTGATTTCAGAGCTGGTTGGTTATTAAAAAAGCAAACAGAAATTGGGGAACGAGAAGCTTCCTTCGAAACGTGGGCTGAGAGGATAGTGAAAATAACCTACAATCAGTTACAGAAAATGTCTGCTTGGTAGAAGCATGAAAAGAATGGTGGGGTTGCACAAGGGAAACACGGCAGCCTTTGCTCTCCTTTTCAAGTGAAACGGCTCAGAGTTAGATCTTATCACTCAAAGCGTGAATTAATCATAGGGTGAGTATTATAACTGAAAGCAAGAGATCAAATTATAAAGGCAAGCTGCTACCTTAGCTCCGTGGAAACAATAAGAATGAGGAGGAATGAAAAGGCAGGCCTGATTAAGATTAAATTTAAAATATCAGCTGTGCCTCAGGGAATGTTGCCGCTCTCCAACACAAATTCCGGAGTTCAAAATATGGTGGTGATTTATGCTCCTTCGGTTTAGTTTTCCTGCAATAAACGAGCCTAGCTCGGAGATTGAATTCTTCCCGAGCATGTTAACCATGCCAAGACGAACAGCCTTGCAGCTGCTCTGCCCCCTTAGAAACTGCGATTATAACAGCCCACTGAAGTAGCAGATAAGCTCGCTATTTGTTTTACCCTTCCAGTTTATGACATTTATTTGTTTTATGTTTCCCCTTTAGCCTCTGCTTTTCTTCCAAGGGGATTTTTACAATATGTAGAACTTGAATCAGCCAACTGACTTAGTTTACCAAAAAACATAATTAACTTCCTTTGATGTTTTGGGGCAAAAGGTAAATTTTTACCTGCCCATCAGTTCAGTGACAAGAAATTTTCTTCTTGTTGCTGCTGAACGATGTGTGTGCAAAGTGCAAGCAGGCCGAGCTGCAAGCTCTCTGCAGTGCTGCATAGATTGTTGTTAGAGGCAGTTTCCTGATACCTTTTTATGAGACAGCAAAGAGAATCAGATGGATCCTCCTCCCTTCCTGAATAGAAAGATTTTGGACATGAGGCAAACTCAGCAAAATCTCCTTATTGAGTGAAACTTGTTCCTAATTGTTTGCTAGTTGTTAGAAACTGATTACTAGACCAGGGTCCACTTTACATGTCTGCATGGAGTTTTTGATTGTGTATGCATATTTTATATGTATGTGTGTGTGTGTGTGTGTGTGTGTGTGTGTATGATGTTAAAAGTATGTAGGATTAAGAAAGGGGATGTATATGGTAAAGAAGTTTAGTAATATAAAAAAGTTAAATACTAAAAGGGTTTATCATCATGAGGCCTTTGGAAGGAATATGAGCTATTATCATTGGCAAAGAAATAAGGGTTCAGCAAATAGTAGCTGGCCAGGTTAATCTAAGGTAAATATTGAATCTGATAGAAAATATAGCAGAATATTTTCCTTATTGGTTTAGTTAGGTTTGCAGTAACCCCCTTTGGAGGTGGATGTCCATGTTCCACTTTGGATATACCTGGATCGAGCGCTGTGGCTGTTCTGCAGAGTTCTGCCATTCTAACAGCAAGCAGTTACTGGTTTGGGAATGCAAATTAATTTAAATCCTATTTAGTTACCTATGCATAGGCAATATCCCTTTAGTATTATATCGGCAAATGATGAGCAGTCATGTAAGTAAGAGCAATGTTAACTTTCTTTTGTGGCATGTGGCTTAGTGAAAGGTTTTTAAAATAGTTGATGGGACCCCATTGCTCCTCCAGCAGTTGTAGGAATCTGAGATTGAGTTTCTTTAAATATTTTTCTACCTTTATACATACATATACATTTCATTTCTAGTGCTGTCACTCCTGTTGCCAAAAGTTTAGTCTCTTTTGTCCACTTACAGGTCAGGGCAAATTATTCTTTGCTATTTGCAGAACCATAGCAAAGGCCAAACTTAAGAAGGTTATTCTGCATGAGCAGACCGAGACAGTGACCGAAAGGAACAAGCTGTTACATGTAATCAGCAAAACTCCAGAGTGTAGCCCTGGTTTGGGGTCTCTACAGACTCCAAACAAAAGGACTAGATGGCCATGTAAAGCTGTGATGACCAGATCAAAGGCGACAGAGCAGGTTCCTGGAGCTGTGTGCTGCGCTTGGCTGCAGTTCTTGCAACCCGGATCAAATCGGCCTTTTTTCCTCTGCTTGGCTTAGGCAGACAATGCACGGGTGTCTGAGCAGAGGAAGGGAACCATTTAACACAGCTGAGGCCGCTAGCAGATGCAGTTACTCCACCGGCAATGGGATAGCGCGGGGTGAACTCCTTGGTCTACTGCACTTGACTGAGGTGCTTCTGAGGGTGTCGTGGTCGGAGGTCCCAGGGAGGGAACTCACTTGGGGGAGTGGGTGGCTTCCCGCCATACAGTATTACTGGATGCTTTCTGGTCCTATTATTCCCCTACCTGTCCAAATCCCTAGTGTGGTGCTGAGTCTCCCTAAAATGGATGGGCCTGCACTGGGTGCATCTTGCTGGCAGAGGCCCATGAAAACCTGTCAGAAAACCAGAGGCAGCGTAGGACTACGTGTGACAAGATCTACAAGAAATTCCCAAACTACTGCAGGTTATTTCTCCCCTTTTCTCTAGCAGAACTCAAGGGCACAGAAGGCGCAGTTGTAACCAGGAGCTTGAATAGCTGCCCGAAGTCATCTGGTGAATCCTCTTCTTGTCAGAGCACTTATAGATGTTATCCATCACATCCGTAGGCTGGCAGAAGGCAAATAGCCTTGCGCTGTCACATCGCCCGAACTGCTATTTCAGCCTCCCCGTGGTTAAAAGCAAGAGCATGCAGGCAGGTCTGGTACTCAGCAGTGTTTCTGGCTGTTTGTTCTTTTACACAATTGCATCATGCAGTCACCTCACACCCTATAAATAAGCCCAGCTGTTTTTCAAGCAGTCCCCTTGGCCCAGGGTGACATTGGTGACCTCCCTGTGCCTAGCATGCAGCAGCTTCTCCCCTTTAACAAAAGCTGCCTCTTCTTGATGAGCTCGCCAGCCGCTTCTCAAGAGCCTTCCTTGCCTTGGGAAGAGCAGAACTTCCCAGCTCGCAACCCCTGCAAAGTCCTGGATCCCTGCGACACGAAACCCCTCCTGCCAGAGCCAACACTGAGTGCTAGGCAGCGGAGCCCAGTCTGGGCCTGGCTGTTCAGCCGCGAGGCTGGAGGAGTCGCACATGTGCGGAGCGGCTCCCGAGGCCAACGGGCACCGCGGCTCTCGGCGCCAGACCCACCGGCTCTGCCCGGCCAGCTCGGCCTCGGCCAGCTCGGATCGAGCGCTCGGGAACAGAGGCCAGGAGCAGGGAGAGCCAGCAAGCCGAAACTCATCCTCCCCGGGCTTGCCCTCTCGCTCGGGATGCTCCGTGCTGCCTGGTACCGGCCCAAAACTGATGGGAGAGCGGCTCTAGTGAGACTCTCCACTGGAAGCAGAAGGGACAAGGACCCCTTCAAGATTACCTGGGCTTGGCTGTTTGCATAACCCATGTCCCGGGCAGGGCTGGCAACCCCTCAGTTACGGGAAGGGCAGAGCACCCGCAGCCCTCGCCGGCCTGCGCAGGTCACACGAGCCGCGGGCTCCGTGTCCTTCCCACCTCCCCATCCTTTGGATTGCTGCTCGGTGCATCTTCCTGGCCCAAGAGCAGCACAGTTCAAAGGGCAACAGGCCAAATAACTTCCTGCCCTTGTCCGCAGTGTCTTTGTTTGGCTCCCTCAAAAGCTGTATTTCAAAAGCCTTATCGCTGCTGACCACATTGGCTTCACAAAGCACCCTCCTGTCTCCCGCACGCTGGGCGTGCAGCTCCCAACGTCTTCACTCAGCGCAGGCCCCTCGTGCTGCTCGTGGTGGGAGCTGCTCCGTGGCTGTGAACACCCTGCTGCGCAAGGAGCGAGGTGAGGGCAGGAGCCCAAACAGAGCTGCGAGGAGGGCGTCTGGAAGGGAGCCCCTGGGGAGGGTTTTGCAGCTCTTTTCCAGCAGCGAGATCCCAATGCAGGTGCCTGTATGAGAGCTGGACTGCAGAGCACTTCTCCTCCTGCCCATCTCCCCATAAAACACCCCTTCTTTCCCTCCATGAAACTTCTCCTTTCCTCTGACACACCCAGGAGAGGGATTTGGCATGACAAGCTGCTGCACCACCTGCAACCATCACCCGCAGCCTCGTCGCCTCCGCTCGCTGCGGAGCTGCCGTGAAAACTCCTCTCGAAAATCCATCCTCGAGCTGCCCTTGCCGAAGCCCAGCTGCACCTCCTAACATGACCTACGGCCACCATCCGCATCCGCCTTTCTGGCCCCGGAGAGATAAAGCCCCAAAAGGGCCCCCTTTCGCCACTCCTCTGATTCGGGGAAAAGAGAAGCTGCTCTCTGCAGCCTTTTAGGTATCTTGACTTCTTGCCACATCATTATAGGATAATGCAAAGCATGCGTTAACATAAGAGCTGCCAAAAGAGCTTTGAAAGGCCTGATTGTCCCTGGGCAAGGGAAATCCTCCCCCTTCCTGCCCTGAGCACTTATCGCTCCAGCTTCGCCCCTGTTCCTGCTGGCCAGAAGCGCAGTTGCCCTTTGGTGGTGTTTTTTTTTCCTGTTGCTTATTTGTATTTATGACATTTCTGCTGAAAAGGGAACAGGAAAATTGGCAAAACACACAAAAAGAAGTGGCTCTATGCAGCAATATTATGAGACAAGGCGGCCCAAAGCGATTTTAATATTTTTAGCAGATGTTAGCCAGAAGAGAACTGTTATTATTCACTTACATGTGCGAGTGCCTTTTGATGATGAATTGATGGGAACATTCCAGCATTGCTTTTATACTGACACCCTCTGCAGCCAGATCTAATAGGCATCCAGGACACCAAACTGCTTTAGAAAGGAGGGCTTTGAAGGCTTGCAACATTTCTCCAAGTTATCCCTAAACAGTATACTCGCCTTTACAACTTCCCAAAGCCTTGGTTTTCTCCATTGTTTTTAGAATGAAGGGTTTGAAAAGTTTTTCATGTTTTGTCTTTGAAGTGAAGCTTTCCCACCATCACAGGAGAAGCTTCATGTTTCAACGAGATGAAAACTCGGGGGATATCAGAGGGAATTACTGATCCTGGTCTTGTTCCATGCGGTGGTGACATCCACACAGAGGGTTAAAGCAGCTCAGGAAAGGTTGTTTTGGTCCTTGAATATTTTGCTGTGCGTAATGATTTAGGAACAAAGTTTATTTATGTGACCTCTTTGATATGCCACAGATAAGGAAATCTCAGGAATCTGTGCTTTATGTTAGATCAACAGGCTAACACACATCTCCCCGGCGCATGCTGAGCTTCCACACCGAGCGATACCACACATTTTACTTTCTGGAAGGAGGATCCTCTGCACAGAGCAGAGGACACAGCCTGTGGTCGCTCTTCTCGTGCAGAGGTTTCAAGGCCATGGCCAAGCACGGAGGGCTTGGCTCGGAGCCCGCTCCACCGTCCTGGTGGCAGCAGCAGAGCCACAATCACCTCCACCTTTCCCCTCTTCCCAGGAACAGCCAAACACAGCCCGCTTTGTGGTGGCAAGGGCTCAGATTGCCACCTTCTTGCCACATTTTTAGCCTCTCTATTCTAGCTGCAACATCCACTAATTCCAACAATGCACATCTGTGTTATAAGCAAGTCCAGCTGGCCAGGGCGACCCAGGCAGCGTTTTGCAGCTCCAACCGTAAGGAGCTGTTAGTTGGCCAGACTGAGATGCTGTGGGCTGAGCCCTTTCTCATTCTTTGGAACTTAAAAAAAGATCTTCTATGCGGCTTTTAATTCTTTTGAACTACAAAAGCCTATGTGGCTTTCAGAAAAATGCTAACTGCTCCCAACTGCGGTTCCACCGTCGCGACTCTGAATGTACTCGGTGGCTGCAAAGGGACTGAAAGGGGACACAAGGATGAGCTGTGAAGAGATCAGAAAATATTTATCTCTTTATGCAACCGATTAGGAAGGACAAGGGCCTCGCTGCTTCACAGCCGGCGGCTCTGACGCAAAATGTTTCCTCTTTGACTAACAAAATCCACCCCGAAATGTTTCCCCTCTGCTGCTCAGAGGTGCTGTGAGCCGGACAGCTGCTCTTCACTCCCCCAGGCTGGCCACGTTGCTCATTTTTCTTGGGAAGATCATTTTTAATCCAGGCTAGTGTCGCAATCCTGCTCATGCCACGGCCCTAATGGTTGCAATTAGATGGCAGCATGGAGAACCGGTTGCAGAAAGAGGAGGCGACAGCGCGATGCCATCGTGGACAGAAATGCCCCCTCTGCGAGGGGCGAGGATTTTGCAATGAGCTTTTTCTGATGTGCTGACAGCAGCTCGATGCCCTGTTCCCCTTCGCCCGGCTGCGTCTTCCTGCCCCTTTCCTGCCGCAAAACCCCTGGATCAGCGTCTGGGCAGATTCCCATCCACGTCCACCACTCGCTGTCTGCAAATACGTTAGTGTCAGGGCAGGAAGGGGCTCATTCCAACTCCTTGCAAATGCTCCTTGCATTAGGCAAAGAGCTGAGGGAAAATCAAACTTCATTAAGCACTGGGAGACCTCTGCCCTTTTGCCACTGATTCAGGAAAGTCCTTTGTTTCTTTGACAGCCGAGGTAGAGGAAATCAAACCCAACGTTCCTCATATTTCTAAGCAGTTGCTGGAATGGAAATGGTTCCGTTGTGATATGAAACTATAAATCTCACATGTGATGTTTGGAAAATGGGAGCATCTGTGTTTGGTATTTGGAGAGATTCCAAGCGGGAACTTTGTTATTCAAGCCTCTTGGATCCCTTATAGGGAGGCAAAAAGGGAAATAGCTGCTTGTGTCTTAGAAAGTCCACCAAGAACAGCAGAGCTACCATTTAATTTCTGTAAGCTGCTTGAGTCTGGTATGGTTCTCTGTCCAAAAAGAGTTTAATGATCCCTTTGTCTTAACCTGTTTTCCTTTTTTCCTCAGGACTGAGGAGAAAATTCTTCAAATGAATGGAGAGGAAGGAAACCACGCAGGGAGGCTGTCCTCTCCTAGCCGCCCAGTTTTGCCTTGTTAGATGGGCATTAGCAAAGCAGGCTGCTCCCTGCACTCACATGTGAAAGCACCATTGTCTTTGTGCTGCATCCTGATGAATTCTGCAGATTTTTACCCATGCAAAAGCCTCCCTGTTGTTTGCAGCACCAGCGGGATGGAGGCGCCTCGGCTTTAGCGCGGCGAGCGCAGCGGGAGCGCGTTGCTGTCGAGGTTTGCTCCCCCACGCAGAGGCGAGTTCCCCTCTCTTATCTCTCTTGTTAGTTCTCTACAGGCTTTCCCGTTTCCTCATAACACATTCCTGGAAAAGAGAGGGTGGGAACTGAAATACTACTTAAGGCCAATCTCTGTCGCTTCCCACTGCCGCTGTGCTCAGGACAGCAGGCGAGCCGGAGTCCTCCTGGTTTTCTGCATCGCATACGGATCTTCCCTGCTGGATTAGGGCAAACCTTTGCTGCTGGTGGCTGCCACATTAGGAAAGACTGAAGCCGAGCAGAGGAGCTTCTGATCAGGAAATCAGGGTGCGGAAGAGGCAATATGCTGGATCAGATCCATCTGCTGGCTGCTGTGACGGTTTTGGGCGTCCTGGAGCAAGGTAGGGACCATCCTCAGGGCGCGTCCCAGCACGGGCTGGGTCAAGCTGTCGTCTGCCTGCTGATTGCCTCGCACCCTCGTGCTCCCTTTCTGCTGCTGCCCTGCTACTGGCCTGCTTTCAGGTGATGAGCCGGTGAAGGAATGAATTTCATGATTTGTGAAATTCAACAAAATGAGTCTTTGGGACAGCAGTCCTATAGATGTCCTTCCTCTGAACTGGCATCCTAGCATCCTTAATTTTTTTTTTTTTTTTTTAGGAATTTTGAAAGCTAAAACTGGCAGCAACAAAGTACATCTGAACTGTTTAATAATTTCTATCAATAACAGCTGATGTGTTAACTATGTGAGCAAGAAAACAGATATCTGCTGGTTGCACAAGACTGTGCTGCCCTTGCTTGACTGTCATTGTGTCCTTCCCTTTCTGCATCTGAGATGTTTCTGGGATATTCACCCAGCTTTTGCTGTTGATGGGCGCTGAGTTAAGAGGGGGCTGCACTATCCACGTCTGTCCCTGACAAAGTTCTGGTCCAGAAGAGCAAAGCCAAACTACTGACCCAAGCTTTTTTTTTTCTTTCTCACTGCAGCCTACTTCCTCCTCCAGGTCATCCATGCCAGGCGAGCATACGGCATTTCTCCTCCAAAGATCTCAGGCCCACCTGAATTTGAGAGGATCTTTCGAGCACAGTAAGAAATATCTCTTTTAGGGCATTTTTTTAGAGCTTGTGTGCAATCTGCCCTGCAGTGCTGTTCGTTTCTGGCTGGAGTAATTCAGCAGTTACTCGCTTCCCTCAGGGTTACAAGAATGAACCAGTGAGTCAGCTCTGGCACCGTGATGGCTCTTGAGCCCTAAAGACACCGGCCATTGTGGGTAGAGATCATACCAGAAACCCATGCTGTAGAGAGAAGGGCTGTGAAAGACAGAGCTGCTGGTACCTGAGCCTTAGGCTGGTTTTAGGGGCAAGCTCCAGGTTGCTTAGGACTGCTCTCAGCTCCACTCACTGGTATGAACAGGCTCCCGGAGAGCCCTTAGCAGGGATCTGGATGGGATTGCTGGAATCCGACTTCTGTGCCACGGACGCAGCTGCAGAGGGGTGCAGAGAGGGAGAGTTTCTGCTTTGCTTTAGCTGAGCAGTGTGGAGAGGGCAGGGATGGGGACCTGCCCAGGCACCGCCTGCTCTGCTCCTCTGCAGCCTGGACACTCAGCCCGGCCCCGTGCCCGTTGCCTCGGGCGCAGGGCAGAGCCGTGCGGACGGTCCCGGGGCTCCGTCGCGCTCTGCTTAAAGCCCAGGCTGCCGTGGCCTTGTCTCCATGAGCTGCAGCTTCTCCTGACTCTGATCCTGGCCTGTGTGGAGGACCTGGACACTGAGATCCCATCTCAGGACCTTGGGATGCTCCGAGTACCTCATGACACAACCCTGTCCTCCAGCACACGGAGCTTTGGGACCCTGACCTCTCTCCAGTGCTTCCCCCCGGCATCTGCAGTTGAGCCTTTGTGCTTGTTCTGCAGGGCTCAAGCCGCAGCACCTGCGCAGCGGTGCGGGGTGCTCCATGGAGCCACTGAGTGGGGACTGACCTGCTCATTTTGCTAAACGTCCTGCAGTCAGGGACTGGACCTGGAGACCCAGGTCCTTCCACTGTCTAATTCCTGCAAATAAAGATGGGAAGGGAACTGTGAGAAAAGGTGAAAGCCTGGAGGTTTTCTAGGGAGGCATCATCTCCTAAATACAATAGTTTACAGTCTCTGGAAACTGCCAGGGGAGGCAAAAGAAGAAAGATATTCCTCTTCTCCCTTGTTTACAATTTTCCTCTTTCCTGCCAGGGTGAATTCCTCCGAATATTTTCCCATTTTCCTGGCACTTCTATGGCAGGCCGGCCTCTTCTTCCACCAA
Organism: Nothoprocta perdicaria; assembly: GCF_003342845.1. Taxonomy (NCBI): domain Eukaryota; kingdom Metazoa; phylum Chordata; class Aves; order Tinamiformes; family Tinamidae; genus Nothoprocta; species Nothoprocta perdicaria. The sequence continues at coordinate 8,869,425 of NW_020455754.1, forward strand.
GGTGAGAATGGTCCGTTAGCTGCTTTGATCCCAGCTCTGTTCCCTCAGCCTGGCAGCAGTGCTGGAGCTGCTTCCCAACAGTAACCTAGGCAGTAATTCCGTTGCTGACGGGACTGTGGAACTGAGGGACACAGAACTTCTCCAGCTCCGCTGCTGGCTACCTGCTTGGTTCACAGCAGCTCCAGAAAGCCTTTGGATTCAGTCACTGAGCTTTTTTGTCTCAAACGTAGGTCTGGCTGCAGCCCTGGGTCTGATCTATCTCTGCTCTCGCTACTGGTACTTTACGGGATACAAGGCATCGTCATCGGGAAGGTAAAGAGCTGCTTGAGTGAGCAGCAGCCTCCGGAGTTTCTCATTTGGGAATGTCATGGGCTTCAGGAAGGGGGTCTCGGGACTCCCCCTGCCTATGTAGGCTGCCTCAGAGCTCCAGACTGAATGGGCTCAGCCAGAGCTGGGCCCTGAGCGCAGCCCGGGATTGGCGCCGGAGAGACGGATACGGGGCGAGAGTGAAGCTGCTCCAAGCCCATGCGGATGCATTGGAGCCTCCGGGTGGGAGCGGGACCCGATGCAGGGGACAGGGGACAGGCAGGGGCTGCCATCGCACGCGCTCCTCTCCGCGCTCCCTGGGGAGGTCAGTGCCAGCCCCGTGCAGGCCGGTCTCAGCGCACGCTCTCTCCTCCCAGGCTCGGTCCCATATACTTCAGCACCGGAGTTCTCTGGGTCCTCGTCGCAGTGGCAGCCCTGGGCCTCTCACATTTCTTCCTCACTCACTACATGGGCCTGAATGTCCTGTGGCTCCTCGCGCTGTGACATACGCGGTCCTCATGGGTGTCCTCTCCTTCGAGTCCTTCAAGTCTCCTTCTCAGTGGTGGCCAGTGACAGGACAAGGGGTAATGGGTGTAAGTTGCAATGCAGGAAGTTCCATCTCCATGTGAGGAGGAACTTCTTTCCTGTGAGGGTGACAGAGCCCTGGAAAAGGCTGCCCAGGGAGGCTGTGGAGTCTCCTTCTCTGGGGGGTCTTCAAAACTCACCTGGGTGCCACTCTGTGCCACAGGCTCTGGGTGTCCCTGCTGGAGCAGGGGGGTTGGACTAGATGATCTCTAGAGGTCCCTTCCAACCTCAACCATTCTGTGATTCTGTGTGATTCTGTGAGTCAATCACAGAGCTCGCCGAAACAGGCACCTTGTCCTGCCCTGAGAGACAAACGCCCCTTGCCCTGCTGCTCGGCGAGGCAGGCAGCACTGAGCTATTTGGGTGGTATTTTTCCCTCCACATCTGGGCATTTGTCTGAAACCAGCTGTGGGCTGGGGTGTAACAAGAGAGGCGAGGGGTGAACTGGGGTGGCTACAAACATATTGATGTCCGGGCCACGTGAAGCACCTGCCTGCGAACCAGCAGCGCCCAAGGCAGATGGTTGATGCCTTTGCCGTGATTCTCACCTATTGTGCATGGGTGACAATGTAAATCAGGCTGAGCAAACCTGTAACCACTATTGCACACACAATTTTGAATACTGCTGTGCCACAACATGTTTGAGAGCTACTGCCAATAAAATACTTGCTGTGCTGTTCATTTCCTCACGGGTCCTCATCTAGAACAGAAATAAAATTAGACTGCGGGCTCGGAGCGCCGGGCAGCGCCTCAGCTTCCCTGCTGGGCAGCACAATGCCGGCATCTCCTCTCCCATGGGAGAAGTGTCTGGAGTGCGGGTAGCAACGAGGTGATTTTCAGAGGTGCTGAGCCCTGAGACTCGGGGCTGGTTTCCTTTGGAGCGGGACGGCGGGAGAATGATCCTTGTGTCGGTGGCACGTGCTCCTCCACGGCAGAGCGGAGAGACCCGGAGCTGCGGGGTCCAGCACTAAGGGATGATAAATGAGGCGCGGGGAGAGTCCAGGCCTCGCCTAAACATGGATGCGCACCCGCACACGCTGGCTGCTCCTCTTCAGCTGCAAACCGGGGCGATGAAGGCGGTTTGTTACCGTCACCCACCGACCCGGCACGGCAGCCGCGCCTGAGGCTTTTCCCTCCACAGCGCCCCGGGAGCGGCGCGTCCCGGGGAGGCGGCAGC
>NW_020455754.1:8871680-8878952 GCF_003342845.1 Nothoprocta perdicaria
GGCCGCCGCGGGCCCGGCCGGCGCTTTGGGCCTGGCGGGGGCGGCAGCGGCGCCTCGGCCTCGCTGCCCGCCCCGCGCGGCTCCTCCGGCACCAGCGCTGCCGCCTGAGGAGCCCCCGTGCCCAGGGCACTGCGCTGGGATCCTCCCGAGCCAGCTCAGCAATGACGCCAGGGACCCTGCGAGCGCCCCGCAGACTCCCGGGCTCCTTCCTGCTTCCTCCCCGGGCAGCCGCCGGCACAAGGGTTTGGCCAGAGAGATTTGGAAGCAAATCCGCTCCGCCACGGCCACCGCCTCCGGCGCGGAGCAGCCAGCCAGGCTGGAGGCCAACAAAGAACCATGAGAACCTCTCCGTCCTAAGCGGTGCCGCGGCTGAGCTTGTAAACAAGCCTCCTCCCCCCGCATCCATGTTGTTCCCATGAGCGAGGCGCAGACGTGGAAGCGCAGAGCTCTGCGCCACCACCAAGCGCAGGCTGCCGGATCTCGGCGCGCACGGGCGTTGAACACGTGTGTGCTGGCAGGCCCCGAACCAGGCTTCCTGTAAAGCTGCAGAGCTGCCTTTCAGGCACCAGCAGCTTATTTTTATCTCAGAAACTTCAAGGACACGTGCGCGTACTTTCCTCCACGTCATGAGGCAGCCTGTGCAGGATATGCGCACACCGCTCGCACAGCCCCAAGCAGCACCACGGGCACGGGATGAGAGATGCCCTCCCTGCGGAGCGCGCACGGACCCAGCACAGCCCCGGATTTCTCCTGGAAGCCCAAGTCTAACGTCCTTGTGCGGGTGTTTGGGAGAGGAGGGCTCCGTTAGAAGGACCTCGCTTTGTGATGCTGGGTGTCACCCGCGTTGCCACAGCACCAGCATCCACAACACAGCAGCCAAGGGAGGCAGGGAAGGGGGCCAGTCCCTGCTGGTAATATCCAGATGGGTCTGCTCCAGGGAAGGGAATGACGCAGAGAACTGGAAAGGGCAAAGGGAATGTATTTGTAAATACACACACACACACACAAGCATCCAAATCCTGAACAGTGCACTTCTTTCCCTCAGGAAAACAAGGACTTTTAAACTTTTTAAAGCCACCTTTGTGTATCAGTGCTGAGAAACCAAGACTAGCACCCACCTCCTGCCCATTGACAACAAGCTACAAGGGAATTCAAATGCTAATATGTAGCCAGACTCCTCAATGGGTCTTTATTCCCACAGTGGCTCCAGGATCAAAGCTTGCAGGAGCCAGAATACCCAAACTATGAGGAAGTTCACATCTGGAGCAAGCACTGTAGGATGCTTTCCCTTCTCTTTTCCTCATCCCCAACTTGTTATCATCCTGGTTTTTACTTGTTTACATTCCAGCAACTTCAAGAGCAAGGAAAAAGTAAGCAAGTCACACTGGAGTTGTGTAACAGAAATAACCACCATTGTGACCCATTTTATCTGCTCAGTCTGCAGAGGGCTTACCCTCACCCTGACAGCATTTCTGTGCTTGCCTGTGATCATTTTGAACTATGTATTGATCAGTGACAAAATTGTGAGGAACGTTCTGGGCAGCAAGCGCTGGAGCCCCACTGATCTAAATAAACAAAGCCACGCAGATCTGCTTCATGTGTGCCCCAGAGCAAGACTGGAGGAAGCTCAGCTGGGGGGAAGAGGGAACATGGGGGCAAATGCTGAGTCCACGTTGGGGAGCCCCAGAGAAGCTGGCAAAGCACTGGCGGAGGTGGCCTGGGGTGAAGAGTGTGACTGCAGCATCATGACGTATCGGAGGGTGACAGCGTTGTGTTTGGGCTCAACTTTGCACTGCTGCACAGCTGTGGATGGAGGCACAGGTTGCTTCCCAGAGGCTAGTAAAAGTAGGCCCCTTCCCTGCAGGGAAATACTCCCTTTGCCACAGGCCACAGTCCTATGCAGTAAAACGCATTCCTAGATTAGATAACATAGAAAAATGCAAGCAGAACCAAAGCAGTTTGTCACTATGAATTTTAGGAGGACAAGGTCAGGCAGCTATGAAAGTCCACACTTTAACGCTACCATTTGCTTTGTCTTCATCAGTTTTTCACCAGTAATCACCATTTATTAGAGAGCAGTGAGAATTCATGCAGTCAGAGTACACAAGGAGGATTCAGCCTCACACGTGTCCTCGTGTGAATGTCTTCTCTATGGAGGAGAGCTTGGACATTTCTTGCAGTTGTTTTGGAAAGAGCGTGCCCTGCTCCAGCCTCCACCGCACTGTCCTGCTGGGGGTTCTAAATGCTAAATGCTACGTAGGGAGAGTCAAAATAGTGTTAGCGCTGAGGAAGACTGTGGGGTCCCACAGAGCACCCCTGGAGCAGGAATAAAGGAAGAATCATGTAAGCAGCACGTGTTGCACGGTCACTGCAATACTAGAGAAAGGTGGTGACTCCAAAGAGCTTTGGCAAAGCTACCTTTGGGGAGTGGGATATATAAAGTGAGTAACTCTGCCACCCCCTCCCCAGGCAGCACCGCAGGCTGAGCAGTGATTGTGAGTCACTATCATAACTATGACACTAAGCTGAATATGACATCAGGAAAGGCCTCTGGGGAGATGGGACCATGATGCCAGCAGGCACAAAACCAATGAGTCCCCGCGGCCTCTGCTCCTGGATCCACAATCGGTGAGTGGCTGAAACGGGCTCCATTTCATAGACAGCAGCTAAACCAGGGTCCTGCTGGAGTTCATCGACTGCTGTGGGTTTCTGATGACACCCCTCTCCGACTGGCAGCCTCCCCTGAGCACTTTGGAAGCTGTCATGATACCAGAGCCTTGTGGGTCCTTGGCATGGAGTTCTTAAGGAATGAGCTCAGGCAGTGCCTATAAGGTGAATTTGCACTGTGCTAGGACACTGTCACACCACTGTAAAGTATTTTCAGCTTTAAATAGCCTGAAGACCCAAAGCAGGAAAAAAGCCTGTTGCAGCTAATGCAAATGGACTGCTGTCTACCTCCCTCCCCATGGCTGCAGCACTGAACCACCAATGTCCTGTGAATGTTCTGCTTGGGCAAAGAAGCCTCCTCAGAAGCCAGGTTTATCACCTCAGCACAGCCCTGCGCGGCTGCATGGCCTCTGGATCAGAGCTGACTCATGCCCACCTAGCTCCGAGTCCAGCAGAGTATAGCTCAAGGTGCACGCAGCTGAGCTGTGCTGGAAGAGGACACCTCTTCTATTCTCTAACTGCATGCACAGAAAGGCAGTGGTTACCAATAAAAAGCGAAAGGTATTTCAGCAACTAGCATAATTACCACAGTACAAAACTCAAATGTTAACACTAAGGAACAGGAAAACAATGAGCAGGTGAATTCCAAACTGAGCCCTGAAAGGACGAGATCTTAGAGGGTGCTGAACAGAGGCAATTCTTCCATCCTCTCAGTGACTATGGATGTTGAGCCTGACCTATGCATAGTTGGTAGCATAAGGGGTAGGGTGATGTGCTCAAACAGCACAGCAGCAGCCTTAGAGAGGAGAGGTACTTAGGTGTCTGCTTTTCACTAAAGCAGTGCACGTATCAATCTCATAAATTGGTTTCTGGACTGACTCTGTAGTAAAGTATGATTTAGAAAAGCCAGGAAACTGGAGCTCCTGCCCGGCCATAGTTACAAAGCAGCACTTACAGCATAAAGACAGAAAAGGTGAAGTTGGAAGAAAGTAAAGGTGCAGCATAACTGGAGAGCTTCATAATTTGCCTAAACAAAAGTGAGGCAGAGGCTCAACTAGCAAAGTTGAGAATTGGCAGAAAGATCATGAGTATGACCAGGTTATTTGGTAAAATACATAAGATTCATATTTAACAGCACTGTTTAGCTTTCATTTGTCCCAGTACTGCATCTTGGAGCTGGTTCTCACATCTAAAGCAATGGATAGTGATGGAAAGGTCCCAACTGAATTGTAGGCCTTTTAACTAGAGGTCACATTACACAGAAAAACCTACAAAGTGTTAGCTGAATGAGACTTTCTCGCACTCCCCCTTACAGAGCTCAGATGATGAGAGCTGCTAGAGGTATTTATTGAGGGTTAATCAGGTTTGCAGATTAACCGTTAGATCCTGAATTATACATGTTTATATGCAAATGCAAGGAACAAGCAACATGTTCAGGGATAAGACAGCAGACAGCTGAGGGATGAGGAATGAGGCTTATGACGGAAGCAGAAGAACAAATAGGTAACACATAGCTAGGAAAGACAGACAAGGAAGGAATACCCAGCAGTGGGGCTAAGACAGCAGCTAATGAGTTTTGTCATCTTTTCAGAAGCAGACTTTCAAACACTGATCACTATTTTCTCCCTGAAATGGCAGATGCTTACATATAATAGAATTACTGTTGAATTATATAGAATTATTGTTGAATTATTTGCATTGCACTATTGCCTCCAAAAGCTAGAGTTCAGGATCTGCATCACCTACAGACATGCAATATATACGACTTTCCATATGTTTAGAAGCCTGTAAAACCACCAACCCAGTCTGTACACTTTCCCTGTCATTTTATCACCTAGTAAATAAACTTAGAAATCTTGCAAGCAGCATTTTAAAACTGGTACCAGGAAGAATGTCAGGAGCAGGTAACAGGCTTCAAGGAAGAACTCTGCTTGCTTTCCTTTGGCCTAGCTTAGCACTTACATGTCTGCTGAGTTTTGTGCATCTCTCTGCAGGTTGGATCAGTGTCCGTGCTGTTCTGCTCACAGCCCCACTCACCATGAACATCATTGGGAACGTAGCCCAGGGGCTGCGCGACTGCTGGGCAGATCGTTTCTCCCACAAGTTCCTACCCAAGCGGCCTCCCCTCCGCCAAATCACTTCTTTGCCCATTTTCTACCAGGTGGACTTTAAAACCCGGCAGACGGAAGTTGGTTTAGATTATGGCCCTCCCCGAGCTCACTTGAATGAGGCTAAACTTGTCTTCCGAGAAGGCAAGTGGGAAGATGAGAACAGCTCCCCTCCTGAGCGATCGGGGCTGCAGTCACCCCCTTCCCCTTGGCGGGAAAAGGCCAGTGAAACTCAGAAAAAGAACAAAGCCCTTTTGGAAGAAAACAATTACCTGAAGCTGCAGCTTGAGCTGCTGATGGACATGCTGATAGAAACCACAGTTCAGCTTCGCCTGTTGGAAAATGAGGGGCAGGTGTCACGCAGGCACCTTAGGACAAAGAAAACAGGTAAATTCCTGATGCTCACCTAGCATCTAGAATCCAGTCCTACAAGAAATCATAGAAGCAAGACCGAAAGCGTGGTCTTTAACACATCTAGCTGTTTCCTTGCTTCAAGCAGCCTAATAAAATCCTGAAGCAGATGTTTGCAGAGTGAGATTTTTGCCCCTATCACAGTTCACATTCACCTCCCTCCACGGACCTGCCCTTCCTTGCAAAACACTTATCAGACACGGCCTGTTGGGAAACGAGCTGTGGCTGTTAACAGCAGCTCTACTTGAACTGATAATTATTTCCATCGTCCAAACACCACATATATGTTGGCTAATTATAAGTCTTCTGGTAACTAGTTGGGTTTCGCTTTGCCTCTGTATACGGCTGTTGTTCTGCTGTTCACAGCCACCCTTGACCCCTGGAAGTGGCTATAGGCAACAGATTATTCATTGCATCAGCTCTTACGGTACGCCAGAACTCCGCCTACCTTTTAATAGTAATTTTAATAGTAGCTACATATATACAATAAAGTAATAGAACTTTTTTTTTGGTAATACTGAATAATTATACTGGAAAAGCAGGCACTCAGGAGATCATCCCCACGTGAGCAAGGGAGGCTTTCCAATTCCCAATCTCTGCAGAGAGAACTGCTGTCTGAATGCTGTTTGACTACAGTAAACACCACCACGAACATAGGGAGGCCCCATCATATTGGGCAAAACGTACTTATCACAGAAACTGAGTTCCCAGAAACCAGCCACTTCCTAAGCCACGGTCACGTGCCTCATGGTGCACAAACAACGCAGGATCAATCTTCCCTTGTTGTTTAAATGCAGTGATGGGGACTGAAAAAAAAAGACTAGTAAAATGACATTAAAAGCAAAATTGGTGTCTGTTTTTTAATAAGCGCTAAGGGGAGGCAAAAAAAATTACCATTAACTCCTGGTTAGAGACGCAGAGACCGCAGCGCGGATTAGCAGGACTGGGAAACAAAGCAGCGAGGAGCTGCGGCACCTCGGCGGCCTCAGGTCACCGCTTATCTCCTCAGCCCGCGGCTCCCTTACAGCCATTTTAATCCAGCACCGTCCCCACAGCCCGGCTCGTGTTTCTTTGTACGGGCGTTTTGCGGAGGCTCCGGTTACGGCGGGGTCCGCACACCCCCGCCCGGCCGCAGCTCCGTGGGCGGCCAGGCCCGTTGTTCCCGCTTCGGCGCCAGGAAGGCGTCGGCGGAGCCGCCGAGGCCGCAGCCTGCGCGGCCGCCATCTCAGCACGGCCTCGCTCCTCCCCCGCTGCCGCCTCGGCGGGCGCTGGCGCGGCGGGACCGCAAGCGGCGGCGGCGGCGGGGGCGACGGGTCCCGCACGGAGGAGCCCCGGGGCGCGCGGCTGCGACACTGCGCTCGGCGGGGGGGAGGGGCAGGGACAAAGCCGCCGCCATGTCGTGATTCAGGGCGGGCGAAAGGCCGGAATGGGCCGTCGAGCTGGGGCGTATCCCCCCCCGCCCCGCACACACTCTGTGGTACAGCCCGCCGGGACGGCGGCACGGGGCACCCCGGGGGGGGGGGGGGGGGGGCACCCCCCCCCGCCCCCAGCGGCGGTTACCGGAGCGCGCGGCCCCGGCAGCCTCCCCTCCCCCCACCGCGGCAGGCGGCGGCGGCAGGCCCCCCCCCCCCCACCTCGCGCTGAGCTCGCGACTTGATTGGACGGTTCAATTTACGGCGCTGCCATTGGCCAGCGGCGGGCGAGGAGGGGGGGGCGAGCGCGCCGTGACGTCAGGGCGCCGCGCGGCCGGTATTTAAGGGCGGGGAGCGGCGCTGCGCAAGAGCAGCGAGCAGGCGGCCCGGGTGCGGCCGTTAGGGCTTTGTGGCGCCTCGTCCCCGCACGGAACGCGCGAGCGCGGCCGCAGCGCCATCTCCGCCCCCGCCGCAGCGCCTCTCCGGCGGCCGTTGAGCTTCCGCGCCCGCCCCGTCGAGCTTTGTCTTCTCTCGTTTCCCCCCTCGTTGGGAAGGTTCAGCCAAGATGGACCCTTGTCACACCGAGGAGACCGAGGGCGAGATCCCCGGCCTGGGTAAGGCCCGGCGGCGGCGCGGGGTGCGGGTGGAAATGGGCGGAGGAGGAGGAGGCCGGG
>NW_020455754.1:8879215-8929445 GCF_003342845.1 Nothoprocta perdicaria
GGGGGAGGGGGCGAACCGGCCATTTTAAGGTTCAGTTTATTTAGGCGTAGCTGATCCCAGCGGCTGCGCTATCCTGCGTCTCAAGCGCAGTTAGCGTAAAGCTTGGGGAAGCCGTAACTCAGTAAAGCAGAAGCCGAAACTAAAGCTTTCTGGAAGCTGCGGTTCTCGTCCCAAAATGGAGAACTCTGCCAGCTATTGCAGAACAGCCCTGCTTCACCCTGCTGGTATCTCCAGTTGGTTGTCGGCCCTGATAACCAGTAACTCGTCTACAGCTAGAGTCTATGCTTTGTCTGTTTTAATGTAAAGTCTTTATTTAAAAAAAGCAACATGTATACACAAATGAGTACTTTTTTAAAGCATCACACTTTTCCTTTAAACTACAAAGAATTCTATCAATTTGTTCTGTACAAGCAAAAAATAGGTCTATATTTTGCATATTTAACTTTAGCAAAATGCTTAAGCTGTAGCGATAAAACATTGTTAGTTAAATTGCCTAAGCACATAGCATTGTTTGATTAAACTCTTGCACTTTGGGGCTGGTCACTTGCGGTTATCTTCAGATCTCTACAAAGTCAAAAAAGACTTGACCTGTGAAAAGAAAGCATTACTATTTTGTTAGAAACAGATTTACTAGATTGTAGGCTTTTATCTCTGCACTTAAGGTACACCTATAGCCGGCCTTCAACATGGCCTTGCTTGTACACAATTGAGCTGCCTTACAGCACAGCAAATGGCCGCCGATGAGGGAGTTGTGGGTGGGGTTAACAAGCAAGTCCTTAGGAAGGAGCAAACATACATGACTCATGAAAGTCTTTCTCCAGAAAGAAAGGGATTTTCCAAAAACGAAACAAAAATTCATACTTTTGATATTAATTGATTTGATACTTCCCTTATTCTTTCCTAATCTTGGCAGTTGGGTGTAGTTTTGTTCTTGTGGGTGTAGTTTTGTTCTTAACCCTGTAAGCTGCTATTTGCACCTTTTCATAAGGATATAGCTTGTTAGCAAATGCCTTGATATTTTTGTCATTTGATACTTTTCCACTTCTCCAGTTTGCCCTCATATCAGACTTCTAAGATGCCATATACTCTTTAAAGAGTAATCTTGGGATGTTAGGAGGAGGTTGGTGACTCACTGAACAAAATATTGTAGTTCTGTGCTTAGAGGGATGGGGATGAACCCAGAATCACTGCAGCATTTCACACATTGCCCTACTTGCTGAGGCTTGTCTGTCTTTGGCAGGAATTGGCAAGCACCATTTTGTTTGAGACCTGTTTGCTGCAACCTTGTTTCTCCTAATGGCTGTTTTCTTTCCCTCCCAACTCAGCCTCACGTGAGAGGCACATGAGTGCTGAGAACTGCTGTTAAAACTTGGTTCTCTCCACGTTTGTGAGTATGACTTTATACTCTGGCAAGGAATAGTCTAGGTTCGTAGAATGGGAGGGAGCGTGAAAGCTCAGACTATTGTGTGTGGTATGTCTTTTCTTTCCCCTTCAAGAATCATGGCCAATGTGAATTGTGACACAGTTCTGTGAACTACCTAATGAACACTACAGCAGTGTGGCCTTGGTTGAGAGCAGTCTGACCAGTTCAGCTGTTGTGTGTTGTCTCCCCCACAACTGCCCCCCCTGCTCTCTCTCTCAAAAAAAAAAAAAAAAAACCTGCTCTAAGTGAGAATGATGAGGTTGGGTTAAACTAGCTTTTTATAGCTGCATGACCTCCTAACTGTACAAAGGAGACTTAACTGCCATTGTCAAACAATTTAGCCAAAGGTGGCTAGACTAAACTTGATACATTAATGCAAGCGATGCATTTTAAAACAAAATTGAAGGCTTAAGAGCTATTTCTGTAAAACAACAAAGAGCATCTGAGAGCCTTATTTAACACTTACCTTATCAATCAGGTATTCCTGTTTAATCTTATCATTCTTAAAATCTTCATTAACATCCAAAACTAGTACAGGAATTTCTTTAAGGTTCTCAAAATCGACTCTTAAAGGAAAAGGTCATTGCAGTAAAACAGGTATAAAAATACATTGTAGCTCTTCCAAGTTTGTTTCTAAGGGTACAGCATTATTCAGATTACCACATGCAACAGAAATGTTAATTCTAATATCAATGACCTAAGTATAAATCCTTAGTTAAGTCTGCCTTTAATTGCTCTTGTATAACCAGTGAACATTATCAGCATAACTTAAATGCATATCAGAAACTTGCTGAAACTTTTGCAGCATCTATTGTCCATGAAAAGCACTTTCGCAGACCAAGCATTTCTGGAGAGGGGGCATGACACTAATCAGGAAATACACACTCTGTTCCATTCCAAACTTGTGAGCAGATAATATAAACATTCTCTGAATTCCACACCATGCAGTCCATCCTTGCCCCTGAGCATCTGGCTCATCCTGCATTGAACTTACATTTAGGAGAGCAGATGTGACGGCATGACCTAATGTTTTCTTCCTGGAATTGTTATGAGTCTGTTAGAGTTTGTCTGGAAAAAGTTTGTTTCAGCTAAAAAGGCCTGTCTGCCAAGCCCCAATTTCAAATGTTTAATTGATTTTTTTCTGTTGTGCAGCAACTTGCTGTGCTAGAGTCAGGTGTTTCAGGAAGTAATAAAAGATGTTTATTTCCCAGCTTCCCATCTGGTAGAGCATTTGGGGCTTTCCTGGTGCAGAAATCTAAGGCTCTTTCACAGAGCTTTAAACAAATCCTTATGCAGGAGGGTAAATAAGTCATTAGGAGAGGCTGGCAGGAGAAAGGTATGCAGAGCTAGTTTAGTCACGGACAAGGCTTCTTGTGTATAATAATGCAAGTGCAAGCCTTTCTAGTAAATGTTTATTTTGAAGCTATGATTAATGTTTAAACCTAGTTGAAATAGTCAATAGTTCAACCTAGTTGAAATAGTCAATAGTTCAGAGGTAATTGAGACCTTGCCTTCCCTCCTATTGAAACTTGGAAGCTGACTAGTAAAGTAACTCTATGATCAACCCCTGAATATAATCTTAAACTCTATCCTATTTGTTACCTTTGTTTACTGGTTTGAAATCTTGAAAGTTTTCATCTATAAAGCAACAAGCTGTTGTTTTTTATTACTGAACAGTTCTAGTTTCAGTTTGTGCTTTATTACTGCAACAGGATGTTAAAGCTGTTCTGCCCTCAGTAGTAGTGACCTTCAGAAAATAAGTTCATACCTCATAGTCCTTTCATGAAGCCATGTTTCATGTTTATAATGGAGGTTTTCCAAGTATTCAAGCTCAATTCCTTGTTCCTCTTCTCTTCCCCTCTTCTGAAGCCTTTCCATGCATTTCTAGGCAGGGAGAAATAAATGTAAACTTGAATATCAGTAGTGTGATGAAGACTAAATCAACCAAACTGACCTTAAAGTCAGAAGGACTAAAACTTAATGACCAAAACTACCAAGGCTTCTCTAATTGCACTTAGTAATATGTGGGGTATCTTTATTTAGGGCTTTGTTAAATGGCTTGCTTCAGGTTCCGTGAACATAAGAACATGCTCACTATGCTAACATTAAGCAAAAGACTGACAATCCTAATAATAAAAACATCTAAAAATCTGAGTTAAGGTTGAGCCAAACTTGATTATCAAAATTCAGCCTAGAATTCTTAATTAAAAGCATGGAGTGTTAGCAATTTTAGCATCATAATATCTACAAGCAGAATAGCAGCTCAAAGAGGAGAAGTTTTATTTATTCTTAGTACCTTCTAAACCTCCTAGAAACAGCTTTTCAACTAATATTTTCCATCCTCTGAAACATACCTGAGGTGTGGTTCTTAGGTAGATCATGCCATGCAGTTCTATATCAGACTCAAACTGGTTCAATAGCCACGTGTGCCAGTCCTGATAAATAGCCCATTCTGTTTCATTGATGTTTCCAGATTCAAACAGATTAGAAGCAAACACATATCTGCAATGAAAAATAATGCCAGGAAATGTCAAAAAGTGAATTACTTTACAAAAATAATTCCTCAATCAGAAGTGTAGCACTGAATTATCCACTCACATTCATGGAGTATTGTTTACCTGGCACCAGTGTTAAACCTGTCCCTTGCAAGCTTTAGTACTCAGAGCTGAGAGTAGTTACCTGTCACTGTACACTGATCTCTCAAAAAACTGCACTGGGTGTTCGGCTTCATGTAGCTTGGCTGAGATGGGTTTTAGTTGTGCCCTTACACGGCTCAAGCAGGCGTAAGTCTGAAATGTGTAGGCCCATCTTGTGGGTTTATCATACAGCATTTTCAGTAGATTTCCTCCACTCTTCTGAGATGTGGAAAGTTCCTGTGGAATAAGTGAGAATTCGTTAGACAATAGTATATTTTAGCGTTGGATGCATTTTTTTAACTTTCATCCAATTTTTTGTACCTTTAAGAATATGCATCTTGTAGTTTTGGCGAAGTGATGTGGGAAGGTAAGGATTTGTTGCTTGTTTATGGTAGTGTGCTTAGTCTGACAGCTTATTTAGGTTGATCAGTGTATTTTAGACTTTGTGGTCTGGTTCAAGACCATATCACAGTTCAAGAAGTGATTCCTGGGATGGGAGTGCCATCTTGGAAGACATGCTTAATTGTTCATAAATAGCTTACAGTCTAATCAGACAAGGATTGTAGTGGGGCTGACTGGTGTCAGGAAGAAACCCTGCGTCTCCAGACTAAATGCAGCAGCCTTGTGGCATGGCTGCCTTGGCCAGTCCGTTTGGTTCCTGCCCCCAGCGCTCGGCTCCGAGCTTTCCACACCCACCTCGTGCTCGTCCTCTGCAGTCTGGATGTTGCACCACTTGGCAATGGGTTCAGGGATCACCTCCCACTCATCGCTGTGCTTCTCTAGCAGCCTGACAAATGTAGACTTCCCTGCAGCTGTGAAAGGTTTGAGAAATCCATTGAAGATGTGGCTTAGGCAGTGCCAGTAGCTGAAATTGAGTGGTGCTTAAGGGGTCCCTGGAGAGGTTTGTGGCGATGGGACTGAGGAGGACAGGCAGGCTCCTGCCCCGGGAAGGGCTCCCGTGCTGCCCTGCACGGTGCTGATTCGCGTTCCGCGAAGGCCGAGCTAATCTCTGGCCGCAGGTGGGCTCGCCGGGAGCGATAAGGCGCGAGCGGCGCCGCGGCCGGCAGCGGCCGCCGCCTCCATTTTAGAAACGGGTCTCGCGCGGGCGGGGCTGCGCGCCATTGTTGGAGCCGGGCAGGGAGCCGCCGCGCATGCGCGAGGCCCCGCCCGGCGGCTTGGCCCTTGCAGAAGACGCGAACGCTGCGGGGCGGCGCAGGGGAATGGCGCCCCCTGGGCGGCCGCAGCGGGGAGCGGCCGGGCTGGGCGCTGGCAGCCGGTCGCTTTCCCGCGCGGCCGCCTCAGCCCAGCCCGCCGGGCCGCGGAGGGAGCGGGGCAGCCCCAGCCGGGCTTTAGCGCGGGAAGAGCGCGGCACTCGTTCCCGCCAAGGCTCGAGCGCCGCCTCAGGGCGGCCGAACCGCGGGAGGGCCGCGCCGGACCCTCCCCCACCCTGCGCGTGGCGCCAACTTCCCCGGGCGCCTTTCCGGGAGCGGGGCCGGGGCTGCAGCCGCGGCGCTCCCTGCCCGACCCCAGCCCCCTTCGTTCTGCCCCTCGTCCCCTGCTGCGGGGTCCCTGCGGGCCCAGGTCGTGGCGGGAGGCGCTGCCCTTCCCCCCGCGGCGCTCACCGATGTTGCCCTCGATGGAGATCTTCTTGAGGCGCTTCTGGAAGCTGGAGTCGAGGCAGCCGGCGGGGCTGCGGCAGAGCCGCTTGGCGGGGGTGGACATGGCGGCAGGCAGCGGGCAGGCACCAGCGGCGGCGCGCGGGCTGCACCGCGCGCTTTAAGGCTCCCGCCGGGCAGGGGGCGGGCGGCGGCCGCCACTCCCCGCGGGGCGCGGGCCGGCCCTCCGCGCCACCGGCCTGCCCCGCCGCTGCTCCTGCTTGGGGGCTCTTTGTGAGAACAAGGGAAATGGAGCAGTTCTCTTTTGTTAGGAGTCAAGCGACTGTAACGGAGCTGCTGCAAAACGCTTCAGCTGCTTGATTTGCATTAAGTCAAGCCCTTCTATTCCATATCTATACTTTTTTTTATCTGTGTGTACATGTTTAAATCTGCAGCTTTGGAGGGAGGCAGATGATCAGATTGCTCAGATAAAAATCATGCTGTGTAGATATGTAGGCACTGAATTTAATGCGTCTCCAGAGCTATAAAATAACTCAGGCAAATGACTAGATGGAGGATAAATAATAATAAAAAATCCATGAATTAAAGGATTGAGGTGTCAGAAGCTGTTCTGTGTGGCCTTACTGCTAAACTCTGAAACTCCAATTTAGTATAAACATGCTGAGGGCTTTATGGAGACTGATTTACTTCCTGGCATGCGTTCTCTATGACCTGGTGGGCAGCTGCCAGCTGGAATAGGAGCTGCTGCCCTCACCTTCACCGTAAAGAAGCAGTGTGGCTGCTGGGGCATTTGAGTGTTTTTCAAGTACAGCGCTCTGAGGCTGCACTACAGTAGTTATTTGCAGTAACGCAGGGCCGGGTGCTTTTATTACTGGAGATACAGGGTGAAATCTAGCAAGGTCTGGTGTGTTTGGAGGAGATGGGAGGGAGTAGTATTTTTTTACCTTTTTATTATGATAATTGTGACCCATGTTTCTTCTCTCCCCATCTCCTACAAACACACCAGGCTTCAGTGACCGAAGCGAGCAGATTGTTTCACGTGGGGTAGCGTCAGCATTTGAAGCTGGTAAGTGCTAGTTCCCACCTATCCCGTTCCATACAGGCGCCTCTCCCAGCACGGCGGGCGCCATGGCGGCCGCGCGATCGGCTTCCCGCGCCTCAGCGGGGCGGGCGGGAAGCGGCGTCCGGGGCATGCGCAGTGCGGCGCGCGGCGCTGGGGGGCGCACGCGCGCTGGGCGGCCCGCGCTCTGCGCGGGACTCCGCGCCTTGGCTTTTGTTCGGAGGACGTAGCCAAACGACGCATGCGCGCACGCCCGCGCGGGGGAGGGGGGGGACAGAGGCTAGCGAGGACGCATGCGCAACGTGGCGGAAGCGGTGAGGGTGTGTGTGCGGGGCGGAGCAGAGCAGTGGTCCCAGAGCGCATGCGCAGGCGGGGCCTGCGGGGGAGGGGCCAGGAGCGCGCCGGGGCTCATGCGCATGCGCCCCGCGCCTCCCTCAGCCACACCGCGACCCCGGAGAAGCAGCTGAGCGGCGCAGCCGGCCCCAGCCTGGAGCTGTCGGGCCCCGAGCGGGAAGCGGGCGCGGCGGCGGGGACTGCGAGGCGTCGTGGCAGCTGGGGCAGCACCCGGGGCAGGGGTTCTTTGTGCGGCTGAAGGCCCGGCCCAGCGGAAGCAGGAGCACCCGCCGCCATTTCCTAGCGCGCTCTCGCCACAGGCTCGCCCGCTCGCTGCTGCCTGACCGGGACTAGGCGCTCTCCGGACAGCGGATCAGGCTCGGAGCCCTAGAACCACCGGAGCCCCACCATGTGTGCGTGCGGGGATGGGGGGCTGGGCGCGGGCCGGGGGGACGGGCCAGGCGGGAGCGGCTCTGTGTGTGTGACGGTGGGCAGCGGTCCGAGGTAGAGGAGGCTCGGGGGCGGGCGGGCCCAGGCCGGGGGGCCGCCGGGCGCTCGAGGGGCTACGGACGCTGGCCGCGCTGCGGCCTCTCAAAGTGCTCCCTTTGGTTTTCTTCAGCGGCCCCAGAAACGGAGACAGAGCCGAGCCTTACCACCACCATGATGCTGAACACGGAGAGCGGCGAGGGATACGTGGTGAAAGTGAGGGGCCTGCCCTGGTCCTGCTCTGCAGAGGAGGTGCAGAGATTTTTCTCTGGTAAGCAGAGATGGGGGAAGGGGGCCTAGCTTCCTCGGAGCCCCTCTTTGGGGCTTTGGTGGCAGGAATGAAGCAGTGAGCGGTTTCAGGAAGCATTTAGAATCCCCTGGAGCAGCTGAAATTGATAATTCAACAAGTGGCCCAGCTAGGGCGTGCTTGGAAAGCCATGTATGTGCCAGTAGGCACTAGACAAGTTCAGCCTGAGAGTTGCCTTGAATAGCTACAATTTCCATAGGTTAACTAGAAGAGAGAACTGGAGGCTCCCCTAAGTAAACTTAGTTCTTGACTGTGTTCTGGTACGCAGTCAGGTGTTAGGTATTTAGTCCCAAATACTTTATTACAGTGATGATGCATTAACACAGTAGTCACTGTGATTATTGAAGAAAGCACATGATTAAAGTACTTCTGGAGCTTGATGTATTGCAGTTGGTCCTGACTTCATTCATTGGGATTACAGTAATTGTAACCACCTTTATCTTCTTATGGAGCAGACAGTATAAGATAAATCTGTAATATAAATCAGAGAGCAATATGAGCTAGAAAATGTGACTTTAAACTGCAAAATACTGAAGATAATTAGCACTGAGTTAATTTGAGTTTGTTCTTGATGTTTTGGTCATCCAGAACAGTTGGATTTGGAGGGAAGATATTTTGATTGTAGGCAAGTCCTTAGTTTAGTGTCATCTTTCAGAGTTCAGTAGAACTGTTTCTTTTCGATGCAATGTTAGTTTTTAGTAAGTCCTTATTATCCCATATCTGCCATTGTGTTTCTAATTAAACCATCTCTGACCTTCCTGTTTCTCTTTTTAGAATGCAAAATTCTAAATGGGGCTTCAGGTATCCGTTTCATCTACACAAGGGAGGGCAGACCAAGTGGAGAAGCATTTGTTGAACTTGAATCAGAGGACGATGTGAAATTGGCACTGAAAAAAGACAGAGAAACAATGGGACACAGATATGTTGAAGGTTTGACTCAATTGGTCTAGTAAATGGCTAAATGTGTTTTTTTGTAGTTAATAGCTTTTCAGTTGCTTGTTTTTATTGTCTCTTTTTTAAATGCATGTAAGAGGACAAATGGACTTGCATAACATACAAGTTGACTTGTTTCTCAAGGCAGATGACTTTAAAACAGCTACCGCATTCCAGAATGCATTAATTCTGAGTGCCTTTTCCAGTTTTCAAGTCAAACAACGTTGAAATGGATTGGGTTCTGAAGCATACTGGTCCCAACAGCCCTGATACGGCTAATGATGGTTTTGTACGTCTTAGAGGACTCCCTTTTGGCTGTAGTAAAGAAGAAATTGTACAGTTCTTTTCAGGTATGTGGGGTAAAAGCACTAGCTGTAGTTACTGGTCAATGCTAAAGCCACTAATGGCCCAGTAATGTCTCCAGCAGATGACTGAGGGATGTTAATAGTAAATAAACAACCCTTCATTAGTTATCCGGGCTTGACAGGTAAATTGCCTGGGTGTATCCATTCATCACATAGCTGAGGAACCTCCCCAAAGTTGTACTGATACACGTGTCCTGGAACATACTGTTCCATGTAAGGGCAGCAGAAAAGTGTCTTGCTTCTTAAACCAAAAGTGAACAAAAAAAATGGGAGGATGTTTCCACCCACTGACTCAGCTAGCCCATGTGTCACGCTGTGAAGGTCACTTTGCCACTTACCCCTGGGCCCAGTAAAATCAGCAGAACTTTAGGACAACAAGATATGGAAGGTGTTGCCCACGTTTCTCAAATTTAGTGTTAAGATTCCAGACCCCCTGCCCCCTTTCCCGCTTATCTTGCCCAAATGCAGTTTCTGCCCCTCCACTTCCCAGCCCTATCCCCATCTTTGATACTTTATAGCATAAAGTTTTGATGAATCAAAAGAATGTCTTGTTCTAGATTCTAATTTTCACTTTTTCCTAGCTCTTGTATGTTTATTTTAGGAATTGGAATGTTATAAATGCATAAGAATGAAATCTGTTTTCTAGAATTGAACTTAATAGCGATTAAGTAGTAAACTTCTAAATATGAATGTTATAAAACTAGCTAGAATGTTTTGGTTTAACAAGTCTGTTGATATGATTCATATATGCCTATTGTGTTCTAAAATCTACTAGAAATATTTTTTTCCAGTTTTTAAAGTTAGAATTTGCTTTTTTTAATATGAAT
Organism: Nothoprocta perdicaria; assembly: GCF_003342845.1. Classification (NCBI taxonomy): domain Eukaryota; kingdom Metazoa; phylum Chordata; class Aves; order Tinamiformes; family Tinamidae; genus Nothoprocta; species Nothoprocta perdicaria. Next base: position 8,889,202 of record NW_020455754.1, read on the forward strand.
CAGTAATGTTATAGATGAGAACAATTTATAAGCATGTGCATTTTACATTGTTTTTATATGGTTAAGTGTTAAACTTTTAATGTGTGTAATATAGTTAATGTGCAAAATATGCTTCTGTTCAGAAACTAATATCTTTGAAATTACTTCATGATTTTTTCTTACTTAAGCACTTATATAGATAAAAATACTGAACTTGACATTTGCATAAGTGATTATTTTACATGAGTGATTTCTAGTAAAAATTCTTGTTAAATGTAAAGCTATTTAACTTGCTATGTTTGATTTTTTTAATGTTAAATTAAAATTGAGCTTAAATTAAGTACTTTTGCAGAATTGAAGAGCTTTTTAATAGTAATGTAACCTTCTTGACGCACCCTGCATTAGATGCCTTGTCTGAGGAGCTGGTCACCACACTCAGAATTTTTTTGTGCTCTGCAGGGTGGGTTAAGAATGTCAAGGGAATGGTATGTGATCATGGATTGCCTTTGTTGACTTGCTCTTTCTTCTAATGTTCTAAAGTCAGCATACCATTCACTTGCAAGTATTAAAATTCTGGTGTATTTAAAGCTATAAGAAAAACTCATGACTGGGCTTGTGATGTTAATATTGCCCCCTACTGGGGTTATTTGTCCTTGGGTTGAAGGGTTGGAAATCGTGCCAAATGGGATAACATTGCCGGTGGACTTCCAGGGGAGGAGTACGGGGGAGGCCTTCGTGCAGTTTGCTTCACAGGAAATAGCTGAAAAGGCTCTAAAGAAACACAAGGAAAGAATAGGGCACAGGTGGGGATGGATGGTTGGTTGGATGTGTCACTTTTCTTATGGTAAACAATAATTAAATCCATATTCTCTCTTCTGAAAGTGTTAACTTCCAAATAGAAATAGTATTTTGGTCTCTAACTTGATCATGAATAAAGATATTATTAATGTGCACATGTAATGCCACGGAGTCTGAATTTACCCAAAGAGAAAGACAAAATTGGGCTAGGGATAATTCTGTTTCAAAACATTCTAAGAGTAGAGAATTTCAAAACTGCTAGATTGAAACTCGACAAAGTTGAGAGACTATGGCTTTAACTCCTCAAATAGCACCAATTACCACTGTAGCTCTAAAGACACATGCATATACTCTATTACCATAAGAAAATGTGATAATTTCTAAACTTGTTTTATAAGTTGAAATGTAACAAATTTTCTTACTGTATTAATGTTCAATGTAATAAGCATAGCTTTCAAGAAATTGTCACAAAGGGTTTTTATTCTCTTTTATTTGTGACTATTTTTCATTGAAGCATGCATTTTTGCCTATGCTGAATCACTGAAGCATAGGCAGGGCTTACTAGCACATGCAGAGCTTTTTGTAGCATCGTGATGGGTTAAAATCTTGGTGGAGATTGGGGTTTTAACCCTCTATGTAATTGCCGTATGAGCAAAACAGTGCTGAGTTGAGTGGACATAGTCCCTCCTCCTTTCTTTCTTTGTTTTTTTCCTTTTTTTTGACTAACACTTTAAATTTTGGGGGGGAGGGGGGTGGGGAATCAGTATTGCTCCCCCGCCCTTAAGGTTGGGATACTGTGAAGTATGAGGAGCATGTAAACCCTTCAGTAATTGTAATTTCTTGAAAATAACACTAATTTAAAAGTAATGTAGTGTTTTTAATAGTATGTCATTGCCTGCATAATATAAAGAAACCTGGCTTAAATTATATTGCCAGTTTCAAGGCTATGACTAAATGTCTTGCTTTAATGTAAAACTATAAGTGTTTTTTTGTGAAAAGAATTAAAGACTGACTACTTCCTGTGGAAAAAAATTGTAGGTACATTGAGATCTTCAAGAGTAGCCGAGCAGAAGTGCGGACTCACTATGACCCTCCGCGCAAGCTAATGGCAATGCAGAGACCAAGCCCCTATGACAGGCCCGGCGTCGCGCGGGGGTATAACAGTCTGGGCAGAGGAAGCGGCTTTGAAAGAATGAGACGTGGTGCGTATGGGGGAGGTAAGTGCACGGAGTCCGAGGGTGAGCTGCTTCCCTGAGAAGCAGTTCCCCTTGGAACTCAGTGTCTGCTCTACCTTGTCCTTACTCTTTGTAACTACTGCTATATTTAGGGGACTTCTTTTCTTGTAGAAGAAGGGAACTTGCTAATAGCAGTGCAATGTGCTTGTGGGCCTTCAAATCTGTATGTGGTTGAAATAAAAATGTTGTCCGATCTGTTTGTAGGTTATGGAGGTTATGATGACTACAATGGGTATAGTGATGGCTATGGTTTTGGTTCTGATAGATTTGGAAGAGGTAAGATTTCTCTAATAGGAATGGTAACTAACTTTCTACTAACATCTAAAAAGTAACATAAATACATCTGAAAGACCTAGAATGGACTCTCTTCTCTGCAGGAATGTCGGACCACAGATACGGCGACGGGGGATCCACCTTCCAGAGCACGACTGGCCACTGTGTCCACATGAGGGGTCTGCCTTACAGAGCTACGGAGAACGACATCTATAATGTGAGTTCTGCACCTGCAGACATGCTTAATTGAGCACTTAAAATACTGTGATCATAACTGGAAATGTTAATGGAGCTGCTGCTAAGGAATACTGACTTGGGGAAGAACTTGCCGCAGCCCTGAGGTGTTGATTTGGTGCGTTTTAATCTCTGAATATTTTGCATGTAGTTCTTCTCGCCTCTGAACCCTGTAAGAGTACACATTGAGATTGGGCCAGATGGGAGAGTGACTGGAGAGGCAGATGTTGAATTTGCTACTCATGAGGATGCAGTGGCTGCCATGTCCAAAGACAAAGCAAATATGCGTAAGTATGAGCGCTCCTCAGTTGCCACACAGTTGCAGGATGCATCAGGCCACTGAAATACTGAGTAGCTTCATTGTGGCCTTTCTTGAAGTGATGCAGACTGCACATGGATTTGGTGTGAAATGCTCTCATGTCCAACTTTTTTTCTTCCAGAACACAGATATGTAGAGCTCTTCCTGAATTCTACAGCAGGAGGAAGCGGTGGTGCCTATGGCAGTCAAATGATGGGAGCAATGGGTATGTGTAAACAGTCTAACTGCACTTTTAAACAAGTATTTCATATTTAACAAAGCTGGCTGATTTTATGCAGCTCCTGCTTATTTTATGCCTGGCATAAAAACTGAAATTCAACATTCTGTCTTAATTACACAGTTAAGGAATCGGAAGGGGTAGTGCAAGATTGGAACACTAGCACATTGCCAGGTATATAAACCTTTTGGGAATACATTTGAATGACTAATAGGTTGAAAAACCTATTGTGTTGAATGTGGGCTGAGTGGTGGCATGAGCGGGTTCGGGGGGGGGGTGGTGGTGTGGAAGTGAAGTGGGAGGTGCCTGTTCTTTACTCTTCCCCTCTCCCCTTTTTTAAAGGGTGTAACAGTGTGGTGATGGAGAGTGTATCTGTTCTTGTCACTTGCTATTCAAGCCTTGCCTTGGGGGTGTGTGGGGGGGATGATTTGCAATTTAGGGAAGCTGACTGAATTACTACGGGATGTAGTGAAACTCTCAGCCATGTGAATTTCCAGTAGAAAATTCTAAATGACTCAATTGTCTCCATAAAGCAGATACCTCTCCTGATACCTAATTCTTGTGTTTTTGTAGAACTTAAAGGTGAGGGTTGGTGGGTGGGTGGAAGGGGAGGGCTGATTCTTGGGTGTGGGGGGTGTGTATGATACTACTTTATTTTGATTATAAACTGCTTGAAAATCTGAAGCTGATTATTTGAACTACCAAAGAGCTTTGTGGAAGTGCAGAGAAGCAGTTAAACTTGAATAGTGGTAGTTAGCAAGTTTAAGTAGTGGCTTCCTCTATGTTAGGGCTTAGTGCTGAGATGCACAAGCAGCCCAGAACAGAAATAAGTCTGTCAGGATTGTATGCAAAACAATTAGTACAATTAACTTATCAACAAGCCCCCTTAAGGGGGCTGGGTGCTGTCATTGCCAGCACTCTTCTGTGAGGCCATTTGAGAAGCGGAGTTTGAGTCTCAGGTTATAATGACAGAGACCCCATCATGTAGAGACAGTACAATTTAAAAAAAAAAAAAAAAGCATAATTAAACTCTGCCCTTGTCTTTCAGAAGCACAAGCCCTTTCCCCAGTTCTTGAAGCAGCTGCTGCCACTTGATTGCAGGAGGCCCTGCAGCTTTTGAGAACTTGGGCTCTGGCTTTTTGAGCCTGTTCCCATGAATACTTAGGCAGTAAGATTGCTAGGTTAGAGTCAGCTCCCAGTGCAGTGGCTGTGCTTAGGTAGGGTGCAGATCTGTTGTTAATGGACAGACTTTTGACAGACAGGATCTTAACATTTATATCCTTAACTTGAAAGGAAGCCAATCCAGCTATGGTGGTCCAGCTAACCAGCAGTTGAGTGGGGGTTATGGAGGAGGATATGGTGGTCAAAGCAGCATGAGTGGATATGGTAAGAGTATTTCCTTCCTAGTCTTAGGTGGCATCCAGTGCAGCTGGCAACCATGTTGTACCCCGTCCTGTTCGTTGGTGTGGAAGGGTAACGGTATAGACTGGGGACAAGAAGCCTGAAACATCAAGATGCTGTGAACTGTAAGAGTAATTGAGCAATGGAAGGGAAGGGAGGCAGAGCAGGCTTTTGGAGGGTATTATGGGGAGAAAGGGGTAGGAAGTAATGAAATAACCTGAAATGGGTAGGAAGTGTCGCCTGGGTTCTGGTCTGTTCATATTTATGGTTTAATCTTGGTTTGGAAGCTGGAGACTAATGTGGTTTACGTTAGAGCAGTATGAGCAGGGCAAGCTGGTAGGATGGGTGGGAGGCTGGGCCCTTTCAAAACAGCGTGATATAGAAAAACCTTCAGAAGAGGAGAGAATTGACCAGTGACCATCCAATAAACTTAACTCTGGCAGTAAGCTGACACTTTGGGGTGTGATCTTAATGGTGTAGTATCCTTGTGAGGTGGCCGAGCAAGAGAGAGAGCTCTTGGGGAATGACTCGGCGGTGGTGTGAGCTATCCAGTAATCTGCTGTTGGTTTTCCCACCCCTGACCCAGGAAGTCAAGGCGCCATGAACAGCAGTTACTACAGCAGCGGGAACCGTGCATCCATGGGAGTGAACGGCATGGGCGGCATGTCCAACATGTCCAACATGAGTGGTGGCTGGGGAATGTAACCATTCGCTGACTTTTGGTCAACCTTTTTTTAAAAAATGAAAAAAAAAAAACAAAAAACTAAGTTTAACAGTTTTGCAATACAAGCTTGTGATTTATGCTTTACTGTAAGTGAAATCAGGATTGTTATTTTAAAACCTTTCGGGTTCAGTATTTTTGAACATACAGAAATGAACATTCATCTAGGATGTAATAACCAAGTTGAGTAAAGACTATAACTGTTAAACACTTTTGAGCGTTTCTCAAGTTAGTTTTGTTGTAGGAGTGTATTTAAGCAGTAAGCGTATTTAGGTTAAAGCTGTTTGAATTACGTTAAATGTTGCTCTTATACCATATTACATCCAACACTGTTTTGAATACATGTTGAAAGAAACATGCTTTTTTGTAAAGAGACAATAATAGGAGCTGTGTCTGAAATTCAAAGTGAACATTTGGCATGTTAGTTCTAGTTTCTTTCTTTTAATATCCTGTAAGGCACGTTTAAGCTTTTTTTTTTTTTAAGTTAATGGGGGAAATGTGTTGAGACGCAATACGGCTACTTTAGGATTTTGGTCTTGGTGTTCGTATAAAATTCTGAGGCCTTGATTTAATCTTTCATTGTATTGTGATTTCCTTTTTAGGTGTATTGCGCTAAGTGAAACTTGTTAAATAAATCTTCCTTTTAAAAACTGGAACTCATTTCTTGCATGTCTACTTGTGTGATACATCCATGTGCAGAGGGGAGTATCACAGGGCTCCTGCTTTGCTGTGAGCTCTGTGCTCCTGGGGCAGGGTCACCCCACAGTGTTGGGGTTGGTGAAGGAGCACCCAGGCCCTGCTGCCTGAAGAGGCCAAGGCTGCCCCTGCCCTGTGCTGTAAAGGGCAGTAGAGGCTGGTTTAGTTTAGGTTTAACACTAGGCCACTACTCTTTGGAATAGTTTCTAGCTCGCAGTGCAGCTCTTCTTACAAGGAGTTCAACTTAAATTGATTTGAGATGTCTTTGAAACCAACTCTCTTTAAATTCTTTATTTTCTGGTTTTTTTTTCCTTGAATGGAGCTGCAGTTTATATATGTCACTTCTAAGAGGAGCTCTGGTTGATTTCTCTAGTTAAATGTGTAAAGCTTAATAGACATGTAGTTTTGGGGTAGCTTGGGTACCTTTCAAGTACCTTGAAAAAGTGCCCTTTTCACCCTTTTTCTCCCCCCCGCCATTGTTGCAGGTGCTGGAGTACCTCTCAAGGCACGAGTCACTAGTCCCATGTGTGTTTATTAGTACACTGTAGTACACAGACACTTGACATTTTCTTCACTGGTAACCATCTTAGACTCCCATGTTGCACGAACCTTCCCTAGCTGAAGAGCAGTGACACAGAAGCAGCAGAATCAGCCAGACTTTGGCTAAAGCAGTTAGTGGCAGTTAATTCACCCTGTGACTTGGTTCTTACTTTCACCCCTGAAGAGCAGTGAACGCTTATTGCTCCTCAGCAGCGCTAGCTTTAGGTACAGCAGTCTGGCCCCAGCTGCTCCCCTAGGCTACCTTTTAGCAGCTCCAAGTGCAGCAAGGTGGACACTGCATTTACCCTGCAGCGGCTGTAAGGAGGTTGAGCCTTTAAAAAAATCAAGACAATGTTACTGCCAGGTTTTGTGAAAGGCTTTATTGTGTAGCTACCATCTCATGTTCAGATACTTTGAGAACAAGTATAACTTAGTGACTTGAGTGAAGGCACATTCATTAACACTAATAGAGCTCTTGCTATAGACAATTCATATAGACATCTCTTCAAGCAAATAGAAAACTGTACAGCAGCCACAGTAGAACCATGAAGTCAGTGTGCAGAAAAAGGAACAGCCAGAGGGCTCACTAGTAGAGAAATGTACAAGTTTTAGTACAAACAACTGGTATAAAATCAGAAAAAGTGAGTTTGCATTTTAGTCTGAAATAGAACTTTAATGGAAACTTAATCATTCCAGTTAGAGAAACATTAACTTGCATAACTCATACAAGTTCTTACATTTCCTACAGTGGAAAATTTAAACACATCTGCTGCACAGAAGGTACCTGAAATTCAGAATTAAAAAAATAATGGCTACTTTTCCAATGTTAAAGGGTTCTCTCGAGACCACCAAAGCCTTAGGAGGAATTGGAGGAGCATCGCTGCAGCAGCAAAGTGTGACACGTATCGCAAACACGGACAGGCTTGGGATAGGAGGGCAGCGCGAGTTCATTACTGGAACAAGTGTTGCAGAAGATGTCACCGCAGTTCCTGCAGTGATGCTGCAACCAGAGGGTCAGAGTAAGCAGAGCTGCCTAAAACCTCAGCCTGTCAAGAATGTAAAACTGGTTCTGGAAATGGTCCCTTCCCGTTCCTGCTCGGGCCCCTGCTTCCTGCAGCCCCTTTTCCCTGCACAGGGCTGGGTGCAGCAGCCTGGCCAGGCCGAGGAGCGGCTGCTGCAACTGCCCGCCCCTCTCCTGTCTGCTCCTGTGCTGCCAGCCCCTGCTCACCCTGTGTCACCACGGGACCACCTTATAGGGGCTGCAGCGCTGGGCTCTTGGTGGGGTGGCCCCAGCTGCCCCCGGCCCCCAGAAGGGGCTGGGCAGCAACAGCCCCAAGGCCCCTGGCCGCCCGCACAGGCAGCTGCCCCTGCCCTGTTCCCAACCCTCCTCCCGCTCCGTCCAGCAGGGAAAGGAGAGGAGCCGCCTTGCGGGAGAGAGCTCCCTCTCTTCAAAAGGAACCCACTGATTTTAAAGACAGGAAATACTGCTCTACTTCTCCATCATCATGCCAACATCTGGAATTGAAGCTGTCAATCTTCCCCATCAACTTACAAGTGCCTTAATAATTCTTTTTTCTTGTGTATGTAGTGAGGAAAAAGAAAAAAAAATGTGGGAGAACTCTACCTTCCTTCTTGAAAGACAGAATTCCTTTTCACATTGCTTGCAGTGTGTGGCTTCATCATCTTTCAGCCAGGTATGACCCTAGGAAATAACAACAAAAAATCAGCATACATAAATAAACTGTGTCTATTAGAGAGAATTCACCAAGAATTAGGAGTTAACTGTAGAATGAAATATAAAGGTTAAGGAAAAGCATTTGTTTAGTCAAAATATCCATGAGCTCACAGAATCCTTAAAGTTGGAAAGGGCCTTTAGGCATCATCTAGTCCAAGCCCCCTGCACACGCAGCCTCACCCAGAGCACGGGGCACGGGGCTGAGTCCAAGCGGGTTTGGAAGATCTCCAGAGAAGGAGACTCCACAACGTCCCTGGGCAGCCTGTGCCAGGCCTCTGTCACCCTCACTGTTAAGAAGTTTTTCCTCAAGTTCCTGTGGAACTTTTGGTGCTTCAGCTTGTGGCCGTTTCCTCTAGTTCTATCAGTGGCTACCACTGAAGAGAGGCCGCCCCCTCCTCCTCACTCCCTCCCTCAAGGTATTTATGGACATGGATCAGGTCCCCCCTCAGCCTTCTCTTCTCCAGGCTGAACAGGCCCAGCTCTCTCAGCCTTTCCTCACAGGGCAGGGGTTAGGTGTAAAGTACCTTTAGTGCTTTATTTACTTCTTTAATATCTTCCATCTTCAGCTTAGATCTGGGGGAAAAAAAGTTTCCATATCAAAAAAAGAATGAATGGTTTTACAGAAAGTACCACCAGTCGTACCACTGATTTTTGACACCTTTGAAAAGCTGTTTTTTTTCCAAGCTTTTCCATTTCAGTAACTTTTTTGAGATCGAGTTCCAGAACTACATGCAGCATCAGAAACACAGCCCCTGGACTAGAAGCGCAGTCTGGTCTTTCCTTTAGTCCCTAGGGACTAACATCCAGGTCCCTTCGTGTTGCTGAACACTGGGCTACTATTTTCAAAGTGCTGCCTGTCAGGCCCCCAAGAGGCTCTCAGATGAGCTGGGTTTCACATGCACCCATTCACCTCCCGTTCACACACAGTGGAAAAATACAGAATTCCACTATGAGGACTGGCTTTTTACTGTGCTCCATTTTCTATCCTAGCCACTTCACCCATTCAAGAACCTCTTTCCCTTGCTTTCTCACACCATGGCCAACTAGTTTCCTACGTATAATAGCAATTGCTTCATAAAATCCTCCCCTTCACTGACAAAAATGAGTTTCAAAAGGTTTTGTGTGTCGGTTTGATAACTGGTCCTCCAAGCCCTGCCACTTTCAGGAGTTCAGTTCCTAGGACTTACTGGCTGAGATGAAGCCCCATTTCTTGAAGAGCTTGTTCCTGCTCCTCACAGACTTTCTCTAACTGCTGCTTCTCATCTTGCAGTTTTCTCAGTTCCTATGAAAAACAAGCACAAAATCTCAGACTTGTCCTAACCATCCTTGAGCCTAGCCGGAACGCAGCACCCTGTGCCCACATATGTGGGTACACAGACAAATACTGGTGTACAATTTGTGCCTTTAACATTTAAATGGATCAATATGCAGGAGCAGATTTTCTTTAGTGTAATAAGAATTCTCATGCTTTTTAAAATCCAATTAAAACACATCCTTTCCTATTCTAAAGGCTTGAAAGCATGTACTTATTTTAATATACACAGTCAAAAGACCCAACATGTGCTGTTACATACAGTTTATCTGTGAGTTTTTTGTGCCCAGCTGTCTCATCCCAGATTCACATGCTTCCCGGTTTATGTTACACCGGCCCGTTTTCCGAAAGTGCTCAAGGGAAGAGGATGGTGCAGAAGAAATCACTCAGCTAAAGAGGAAAGTATTGCTGAGGATCTAGGCCAGCTTTAATCCTGAACAGCAGCACGTTTACTCTGCACCTACCTTCTTCAGTCCCTCCATTTGCTGCAGTTCTGTTTTAAGCAGTGTGGTAGTGTCCTTCTCCTGGTGTAGTTCTTTTTGCAAAGTTTGCCTCTGCTCTTTCTCAGATTTTAACTCTTTCTCCAGACTGCAGCTGTTTAGAAATATGTGGTGTAAGAAAGCAGGAAATATCCTACGGGGCTATAAGAATAGCAGGGGTACAAGAAGGAGGAAGCTTGTCCAAAAAGGGGCAAAAACTAGGGCAGTGCTTAGGGCAGGGAAGGAACAGGAGTGTTATGACAGGCACCAAAATTGTATTGGTGTTTTCAGGTTACAGCAAACAAGTGGCAGTGCTGATGAATGGCTAAGCTGGCTTTTTTCTTTTTTTTTTTTTCCAAGTACATATTTGACTAGTGGTGTTTACGCAGCTGTGATTAAACTGACACCATACTCTGAAGTCTGAACAGTGGAAGAAGCCTTTCCTACAGGAATTAGCCACTTACACCCTGAGGCCAGAAGCGTGACCATATTTATCTCCTGAGCTAGTAACAAAGTCCTTGAAAGATCTATTATTAGTCCTCAGTGACCAGATTTTTACTGGTACGCTGGAATATGCTGGTATGCTTTGAAAACACATTTCAAAATCCTCACCTTAGTGTTCATTTCACACACATTTACTCTGCTTTTCTAGATATATTTCCATCTTTCCTAGATACACTTTCCTAGTATACTTCCATCAATACTTACTAAATCTAAAGGCTCAAATCCATCACTTTTTAGCTCTTAATACAAAAGAGATGCAAAGCACAAAGAAATGACAGGAACAAAGGAAAAAAAATGATGAACTGAAATACCATTTGCTATCCAGCTGGGACATCTGCTGCCGACAAGTGTCAAGCCTGCCAGCAAGTTCTTGCTTCATCTTGGTGCATCTTTCTTCTGCAGCCTGCCTGGCCTTTTCTGCTTGCTGCAATCTACAACAGAATAAGGGTCACAAACTGCTGTAGTTGATTCACACATTCCTTACACTGTAACTTATTCTTTTTTTCCCCTCCTTAGATCTACTGCCCACATTATAGAACTCCAGAACTAAAGAGAGCTGGAGCCTTTCTACTACAGTTTTGAGCTTGAAATTACTACCTCTCTTCCATTTGTTTCATAGCAGACATCATCTCATTTGTTTTGTCTTCAAAAGACGATATTGCTTCTGTTTTCTGTTGTAATGAACACTCTGCATTCTGCAGGAACAAAGTGAACAAGTATTTCCTTTTAGTTTTCTAAAGCATCCAGTAACAGTGTTTAACAAAGGTCTGTCACCACAAATGATGTGTTTTGACTTCTTGCGGACTGTGCCTGGGTTTAACCAGAAGATAGAAGCAGGACACCAAGAACCACAGATAGGCCAGAACAGACACTCCTCAACTCATATTGTTAGATCAATACTTACTACAGCTCTAAGAGAACATCTACAAGGCAAAGTTGCTGTTTCGTTTAGAGAGGAGTTTCAGGAAACAAATTATCAGATTACATAAGCAGGATAAACAAATCAATTATATCACTATTATAAGCTGATTGTAACAGCTGCATCATTTCTCAGAAGACCCACCCAGTCAGAAGAAGCAGCACCCAGTAGCGAGAATAAAGGTCCCTTAAAACCCCCCTCTGCCTTTTGAGGGCTCTCCATTTCTTGAGAGATCCCATGATAAACCACACGGCATGTTCAAGGAGACTTGCTTTCTGTCCAAACATGCCCAGGTTCACATCACCAATGACAGAGGGCATCAGAAGTAAAGCAATTCCTTTTGCGTTTTTAAAACAGAAACTCCTAATAAAATGAATGCATAGAGTTCCTTCAGAGGTACATATGTGCACATGCCCCCTTGGTCTTGTGATTAACAAGTGAAGACCACTAGAGATGCTCCTTCTGTTCCCCCTTCAGCACCCACCTGGGATTTGTGGAACATCTGCAGGTTAATGGCTTTCACCTCATCTAACTGTTGGCGGAGGGCAACCAAAGTGTCTTGTTTCTCATGAGTATCTTTTTCCAGAAGTTTCATGGCTATTTCCATTTCGGTTTTCATTCCAATCTGTAACTCCAGCTCTTTCTCTAGTTCCTTACAACGAAATTTCCTAGTTACTGCTATATCATCATGCATCAGGGATAAGTGGTTCCAGAACCCATAAAACTCTACATAGTAATTATCTATTTTCTAATATCAAGAATACATTAAAGTAGACAAAACCTGTTTTTTTCACTTTATATAGTCGTTTCCTCACCAGCCTGATTTTTTTTTCTTCTTTTAACTGCTTCCAGACGTCACTGTACATTTCATCCAGACCCTGGCGTGACTGCTTATAGGTATCCAGTTCTACCTTTGTGTCTTCCTTTGTTACCTGGAAGAAAGAGACAAAACCCTGTATTTAAAGTAGGTCTCAAATTCTTCTGTGAAATCCTGTATGCTACTGTGCCATTTCAAGCAAAATCCTCTTATTTTTAAAAGTAATAATCTGTCAAAGAGAAGAAAAGAAGAATAAGAAGTAGAATAGACTGAAACCAGAGAGTAACCATTATATGACTTTAAGCCCCTCTCCATTCTGCAGGTACATGTTTAGGTCAGTAGTAGAGTGAAACCTTATGTCTGCATATATTATACACTAATATATAATGATCAACACTAATAAGTAATGATCAACAGCTGCATTTAGTCTGACTATATGTTTAGCATTCAAATTCAAAGTTAATCAAAACCAAAGTCTTATTTTAAGCACCGCATGTTCTTTTAATCAGGTGTCCTACCTCTACACTTTTTTCACTCCGTTCACGAATCAATTCATTTTGTTGTTTTAACTGCTGCTGCTCTTCCTGCAGCGATCCAATTCGGTCAGTTGCTGCTGCAAGCTGTTTATGAAAGGATTATATCAGTATTTAATCAATATTTAAGCACTTAACATCTGGAGGAGTCCTAACATTTGTAGCTCAGCTTTTGTAGCAGGTGCACCACCCACTTCTCTCCCTGGCTTCCTCCTGCTCCCCAGCACCTCCTTCCTTTGCAAAGACATCCACTCTACAGCCAAATTTAGGAATCTCCCTAACATTTGCTCACTTTAACTCTGCTTCCTGCCCTCATCAGTTATTCTGAATATCTACTGGATACAGAAATGCGTCCTAGTGCTAACAAAGAAGTGTCATGCAAATTACTAGAGAAACTAAGTTAGTTTGTGCCATTCTTTGCAATTTTTTCAGTGGATTATCACTTTAACTTCTTCCTACATGAGTTAAGGCCTCTGCTCAACCCTTAAAAGTCTATTTACTACTAAGAGTCATAAGACAGTCCTTGAGCCAAATGCACAAGTTTGTGGTGTTTGTTCAGGAATCAACTAGCAGACATAAGACAGGGCTAACAACTACTGATGAAGCCTTAACACATTTTAATGGGAAGATATCCCAAAAGGACTGGAAACTGGACAATGCAGATATAGACCAAACTTAAGGAACACCTTCTAACAAATAAAGCCCCTAAGGAACTATTATTTCAGAATATTTCAGAATATTTCAGAATATTTAAGGTTGGAAGGGACCTCTACAGATCATCTAGTCCAACCTTCCTGCTCAAGCAGGCACACCTAGAGCATGTGGCACAGGGTGGCATCCAGGCGGGTTTTGAAGACCTCCAGAGTAGGAGACTCCACAACCTCCCTGGGCAGCCTGTTCCACTGCTCTGTTACCCTAACAGTAAAGAAGTTGCTCCTCACCTGGAGACGGAACTTCTTGTGCTTCAGTTTGTGGCCATTACCCCTCGTCCTATCGCTGGCCACCAGTGAGAACAGCCTGTCCCCTTCCTCCCTGCATTCTCCCTTCCTGAACTTATACATATTAATCATATCCCCTCTGAGCCGTCTCTTCTCCAGAGAAAACAGGCCCAGCTCGCTCAGCCTCTCTTCATACGAGAAGAATATATTAGCATAATAGAGAAGATTTCCCCAGAGCCTGCTAGCTTACACGAATCCCCTGTACTTCGTAAGTACTTCGTACTTCGGGAGTTTTGCCACCGACAGCAGTGAGCTGAGGGAAAATAAGGAAGGTTTAGAAAAAGAAATATTTAATGGAATAGGCTCAAACCTCTTCCTGGAGTTTTGAATTGGTCTTTTCTAAACAGTCTATTTTGTTCTGAAGATCTGCAACTGTGCAACTAAAACAAAGAAAACAAAACGTATAAACCAATAGAAAAAACGTCCACATTCAGTATTTATTCCCAAATCTTTGCTACCATCTTGTATTTGTTGTCAATGAGTTACTTTGGTGACCTGGGAGAAATCCACAGTAAGGACACTTGTCTTGAGTTACGAGAGGCCAATACAATAGGGTGCCAGAGACAAATGTAGAAGTTTGTGGCCCTGTTTAGCTTTTGCAGTCTAATGCTCAAGAGGGTAAGGGAAGGCTGTTCCTCCCACTGAACAACCCATGAGAAAAAAAGCACAGAATCTTCATCTGAAAATAACAAACTCCCAGATGTCCTTGTAACAATTATCTCTCTCTTTTTTTTTTTTTAACAGAAAAAGGAAGTTTTTCAATGCCAGACAAAAATCTACAGGACTGACAACAGAGTTATTTAAAGCCATACCAGAAAGACTACAGAGAACAAATGTTTGTACATCAGAATAGACAGAAATCTCACCTTAGATGTCGGTTAAGTTCTTCTACATAATGCTTCTGGTCAAGCACAGCAGTAATCCCTCCATCTCTAGTTACAGAAATGAAAACTGATTTATTAAGAAACTTCACTCTAAAGAGTTAGTTTGTACTAAGGTTTTCAGCATAGGCTTGCAAACATAACTTGAACAGAACTTGTGTTTTCTTTCCTTATAAAAATACTTGTTAGAGAGCTAGACTAGAAGCAATAAGAACATAAATTATCAGACTAAAAATTAGAAACTGAGATATCATTAAGATTTTAGAGGTGAAAGGACAGATTTCCAGAGCAGCATGTATTACAAAACTATATTATGTGTCCCTCTTCATTTAATCTTACACACTAAGCTTGAGAAAATACATTTCCTAAGGCTGGGGGAGGAAGCATGTGGATGTTCTACAGAATACTTTCCACTCTGCTTCACTTACAGCCAACTTCAGCATGGTTTTCAGAAAAACATTAAGAAAATGAAAAGAACTGGAATATGCTTTTAAGATAGACAGCAGCTTTCAAGATATGTTACTGACCTCAAAGCCAGTCTTTCTTTTCAGAAAGGAAGGACTAAAAGCAGTTCCAGGTACTACTCATCTCATGACATATTCCCTATATTTTATGTATTTGTCATTCCTCATATCTTGCATTGCTGTATCTCCTCACCTGCTAAAAAGTGAAGTGCTCTGAAGTGCAAGAGATAAACTATGAGGCCTTCTCCATCCACAAGTCTTCCAAGACAGTGATACTACCAGTTACACTTCACTGAGCACCTCAGTAAGTAGCTGACTGCTTTTTCCTTAACCGACCTCTCCCAAAAAGGGAGCTCCTTAAACAAAAACACTTCTGAACAATTCGAGGCAGTGTTTTAGCAGGTGACCTGGCAGGTCACGCTACCTAAGAACAAATAAATGCGCTAACTGAAACTTCTAGTTCTCTTAATTTGGTCCCGAGTTCAGGGCACAACAGACTCTGCATATTGTACTGCTGCTAAAACTAATCATAGTTCAACCTCTTAGAGCTTTGGTTTAGCAAAAAAATCCACTTATGAATCTTTTTTTTTTTTTTTTTTTGGATAATTACAAGAATCAGAGAGATCTGTAGCACTGACTGCTTGTTCCTTAAAAAATAAAACAAAACAAACCAGCACCATCCACACATGCTGGTAATTACAGCCAGAAAATTATCATACATACTGTTTGTCATCACTGTCCTGAGTTTCCTTAAGGTACAAGGAAAAATCAATCACTCCAACCTGAAAAACAAATTACCATAGTGTGCTCAGCGTCCTAGAGGTTATTAATTTTAACAGTGATTCTACGAGCTGTTCCACACATGAAATAAAAATACATGGAATAAAAATAAACACAATACACACACTACAGAATCCCTCCCACAACCCTAAAAAGTCTCTCACAATCCATAAAACAAAGTTTAAACTAGCACACTAGTCTTCCAAATATATCTCTTGTAATTATCTTAGTTCACTTTTGATTTCTCAGAAGGCATTCAAATGCTTGCCTATGAAAGCACAGGCAAAAACAATCCAAGCTTTCTATCAGATCTAAGAACTCTAGATCAGTTTTGTTCAAGTTTTTATGGATTGTGCTTAACTGGTACAGGAAACTTAATGGCTGATCTTATTTAAGTTATAATCTTCACCTGGGAATCCAAATCTTCTCCTTTCAAGCAAAGGTTTGCATCAATAACATTCAGTCCAACTAGCAGACCCACAATGACGGCTCCTTCCTCTTCCATCATCAATGCATCAGGTTCATAAAATTCACTACAAGAAACATTACAAGCCAGCAGTACACGTTATAACAATTAAAATAGCACTTCTATCACTTCAGTCACATATGCCTATGCAGTCCTTCTAAAGCAATAATGTACAGTCTGATCAGTCCCTCCTCAGCAATTTATTGTATAAGGCGGAAGATGCAGAGCTTACATAGAAATATAGTCTGCTTGTTTTGTTCCCTGCAAAACCAATGAATAATTTACTCCTCTGTAGGTTGCACAAAAAAAAAAAAAAAACCCCACTAAAAAAAAACAAAACAAAACAAAAACCAACTTAAACTGTCAATTAAATATCTCTTACTATAAAATAATTCAAGGATCCAGTGAATACAACCTACATGTGCTTGTTCTAGTACCTTAGTAAATGCTTGTTGTCCAAGAGTACTTTGAGGTAATCTGCCAGTTTCTTTTGCATGAGTGCAAGATAAAGCCAAGCCCTTCCCCTTCCTACAGCAGTCCTAAAAGGAAAAGTTGCAAGTTTTGGTAAAATTAAAAGATCTTCAAAAAAACTTCAAAAGTTTTCAAATGCTATTTTTAATCTGACAGCACTGTAGAATCAGAATTGCAGAACAGGTTAAGATGCCCTCTCAGAAAAGCCAGTGCCCCAGAATACACGATCATCCCCTTTGGGAATGAGATCCCCATAAGGCAAGGTGAGAGGGAAGGATTCTTTTTTTCCTCCCCCAGAGGTATAGGCGATTTGTATCATTCCCAGGAATCAACTTACTTTAACTCTGGCAGATTTTTAACACTAGTTGCTATATCTGATGCTTCAGGACAAAGTTTCTCCACTATTTCCAAAGGGCCAAAAAACGATTTGTTCTGTCCAATAAAAGTCTTCTTCACTAAAGAGAACACACAGAGAGGTTTGTGGGGAAAAAAACGAGAGGCTTCTACCTTCAACTGCAGACCGCAAATTTTAGCCTTTTACTTAATCTTAGCAAGTTCTGCGAGGGGAATAGGACATTAAAAACCCCCGAGCAACAGACAATACAGGGTACATCAGAAGACAAGCATATATGCATACAGGGAACACGGATTAGGAAGTTACAGGGCACAGCTTTAATACGAATTTGCCGTGAAAGGCCAAGCGAGGGGGCAGCGGGGCTGGCGGGCGCTCACCCTTGAGGCCGTGCTTGAGGCAGTGCTCCAGCACCACGAAGAACTGCTGCAGGGGCGGGAAGTCTGAGTCGAGCGTGCGGCCCAGGCTCAGCGCCGACTGGATGAGCGTCTTGATGCTGAGCTTCATCATGTTCATGAGGTTCGCGCGCTCCTCCATGGCGTGGCAGCGGGCAACTGGCACACAGGCGGGAAAAGAATAAAGAAAGATGTGGAAAAAATATATGTTTTTGTTTTGTTTGTTCGCTTTTTAAGAAGCGCAGGCTCCCCTTTCGTGGCTGTCACGGGGGTGGTGAGAGCGGAGCCGCCGGCTCGGTCTCCATCTTGCCGAGGGGTGAAATGAGGCCAAGGCGCCCCCTCCTCCCCCAGCTGTGTGCGGGGAGCTCGAGGGTTAACGCGGGGCTGAGGGCGGCGGGGCCAGCCCGGAGCCGGTGCCGGTACCGGGGGCGCCTCCCCCCTCCCCGCGGGGCCGGCAGCGAGGCCCCCCCGGCGCCCCCGTTACCACAGAAACAGCCCCCCCGCCCACCGCGGCGGGTCTCGCGAGACCGGCGCGCGGCGGCGGGCGCCATTTTAGAAAGGGTTTTCCGTGCGCGGCGCCCTTCGCCGTCCCTGCCCCTTCCCGCGCCCCGCGGCCGCCCTCGGCCCCGGAGAGGCCGCAGCGCAGCGGCGAGGGCGAGAACCGCGGCCCAGGGAGGCCTCAGCCTGCTCGGGGCCGTGCAGCGCGCCCCGCGCTTTCCTCAGCGCCAGCCGAGCGGCGCCCGGCTCCCCTTTCCCTGCGGGGAGAGGGCAGCGCCTCGCCCCACAGAGAGGGGAAAGGCAGAAAGTGCCGCGTATCCGCAGCCAGGGCAGCCCCCGGCAGGTGCCGCAGGGCCCTGGCCAGGTACAAGGGCCCTTACGCCGGCGCCGTTGCATTAGGAGAACCTGCTCTCACCTGCGGATCAAACCTAATGCTCCCTGCAGAAACACAGTCACAGAGGACCCAGGTTACAGGTAGAGCCCCCGCGTCACTCATGCAGTGAGCTAATGCTACGCCTAACAGCATGCAAGAGTCTGGGGGTACTAATTTTCATTATTACGTTATCGTGCACAGAATGTTAATTCAGGACTATTAGTGCAACAAAGTCCTCTGTGTCACAAGAGCCAAAACAGAATCTTACTAATCAACATCCCAAGTCAAAAAGAAGCACAGAGTCTTGTATGCTCGGTAGGCTGCTCCTAACCACTACCTACTGTCAGCGCAGTGGATGTCTCAGAGCTGATCGTAATGTTTGAGATGAGGCTGAGAATTAGAAGGGTTGGAATATTTTGAAATTTTGATGCCAGCATTGACAGGCTAGACAACAGAAACAGGATTAAAACACAGCTGGCTATAGAAATGCATCATCAGCATCCTTTCATAAGTGTTAGGATGCTTCAGCAGCAGCTTATCGAGTTATTTCGATGGTTTCCTGAACTTGGATTTTTAGGTATGCTTTACACTTGTAAGCCTTGCTTTGGATATATATATTGTATTAGTCACAAGTCTTTATAATTTTGTGAAAATTTATTTACAAACAATTTTAAATGAAAAACATATCTTCATAAATGTTTATACAAAGTTTAAATACACCATTTCTAGTTTTTAAACCATTGCAAGTTTAGACAGTCAAGTGCTTCTTTTGTACAAGTTGGTACATGCAAAATAGCCAGGTTATTAGAGCAGCACAGATTTCTGAAGTCAGGCCTGAAGATTAGAAACCGAGCTGCTCAAGTGCAAAAGATCACAGACATTATGGTGCAGTCATTAAAGACATGGTCACACAGTCTCTTACCTCATCCAACAGATTTGTTTTAAGATCATTTTGAATCCCTGTGCTTGTTTACTGCATGCTATTCAGCAGACCTTGAAGTAGGAAAAAAACTGAAGCATAAAGAAAAATCGACAGTTCTGGGTTTTTAAGACTGCAAATCCTGATTTGTGTTTAGATTGGTAGTTCCTCACCTTTCCAGACAGGCAGGTGAGTTTCTTCAGTGGCAGACACTAGTTTTACAGTGTGCCTTTCTTTTTCTATCTGTCCATGTTAATTAGTTCCTTTAAAAATGACCAACAGATCTGTAGTAGCAGGTAGAGATTAAAATCTCTGAAAAATACGTCGAGAAGGAACAAGTTGCTAGCACTACACAGGTCTTTTTTGCAGGCCAAACAAGAAGGTTATTTTAAAAAAATACCTGCTTTAAAATCAAATTTACTGTGCTTAGTCAAGGGTAATGATGGAGCCACTGCACATGGCAGAGCAGGTTAGGCCTGCTCATTATTTTTTTTTTAATCTATATCTAGTTTATAAGCAGTTTTTTTTTTTTACATAGAATTTTTTAATAAAGCCTTTCAACATATTATCTAAATACTTTGAACAGTCTTGTGAGGTGGTGTTGTATTCTCTTATTTTACAGATAGCAAGCTGAAAGATTTGGTGAAAGACAAAAGTGCAGTCTAGTCTGGGCGTTCTACGTCAGGGAGAATGTCTTGAAGCCCCCTTAAATGCTGCACGTTCTGTTGGGTGGTGTAGGTTTGTAGCACCAATCCCAGTGCACCTGAAGACTGGGATAGTCTGCCCTTTCTTCAGGTTCTCAATCTGGGCATACAGAAAACAAATCTGAAGTTTGGTTTGAGACTGTGTAATAGATATGAGGAAATTAAATTATGTCCTGGAAAACTAGAATATTATTTTAATCTCTTCCGGTTTCACAAAGAATCAAGGAATGTTTACACACACATACACGCATATCCAAATCCCCTAAACAAGCCCCCTGCTCCACCAAATAGTTTCTTATTTCGCCAAGAGCCACAATTCATCCCCACAGAACTCCAGTTTGAGTACTAAGAATCATTAAGAACAAAGTCAGGACCATAAGTGACCTCCCCTGGTCCAGAAACACTAACATTAGCCTAGGAGCCTGGAGGACAAGACTGATGTCACCAGTCACTACCACACTTGACCAGTTTGTTTCCAGTATACTCTGAGGTATCAAGTGACTCAATCTGCACTAAGATCCTAAAGATAATTAGAGCTGTTTTAATTCAGTTGAGAGAGACTCATTCCAGGTATCCATGAGGATTGTTACATCCATAAATAGGAATGTTTAATAAAGCAAGCTATAATTAACTAAGGAGGGATTTTAGCTTAGATAAAAAATAATTTATAATAAATCTAATTCCTAGCCGTTCTGCCATGAAAGAGTGTCCAACAGGTGTAGTTCCTTCTGGGACCACCTAGGAAGGATCAGGAATGAGCCCCACCCCCTGCCTGGGCAGTCAGGCTGCTCCGAGGGGAACTTTCAGGGAGAAGGAAAAAGTAATCAAAAGCCTTAGGTAGAGAAAATAAAGTCAGCTTTTCCAAATATACTAAGCGTGTAGGATTTTCCCAGCTATAATAATTTCATTAAGCTCTATGTCTGTGTTGTCCAAGCCTCCTTAACAGAGTTTTAAAAATCAGAGTAATAATCACCACTGACACCAAGAGCCACGACTTACAGGAGCTAACTTATTTGTGCACCAGAAAAGCAAGGTAACTAAAGAAACAACCATACTTGTTTTTGCGGTGCTGTCATTGCCCACGGGTTTGGACATGAATCCTACCAAAGCTGCAGACTTCAAAGCGTGGCCGTAGCTCAGCGCTAAGTTTTCCGAGGCTTTCTTAGCCAGCGAGAAGATGGGCGCAGACCACCTCGCTTCTTCCGCGGCTTTCCCTTTCCCCTCATCTTTCAGCTCGGCGGCGTTGGGAACGAGGTTTCTGTCGATAATTTCAAAGTCTTCTCCCCGCTCCGCGCCCGCCGGGCTGCAGCTCTCGCCGTCAGCCATCTTGGCGGGGTCACGTGACGCCAGTCATGAGCCGGCGGCGCCCGCCCCGCCCCGCCCCGCCCCGCGGCGGCTGCGCGGGAGCGCGCGGAGCGCCCCGGGCGGCGGCGGCGGGAGCGCGCCCCGCGCTTAGTGCGCACCCCGGCCCCCAGCGGTGCTTTCCATTAGAAAACACCGTGGCAGCCTTTGAAATCTTTTTTTTTTTTTTTTTTTTTCCCCTCTTCCCACGCCCCCCCTTTTTTTTTTCAAATGAAACTTAAAAATTCATATTACTTCATCTGTAATTCAAGCTACACTAACTTGATTAAAATGTGTGTATACACATATGGCAAGTTTGGAGTCGTGAAAGGTGCTAGCTAACATCAGTGACATTATAAACGAGTTGTAGTGCGTGGGGGTGCTTCATTAGTGTAGAGCAGCCTCGTTTGTTAGCAGGGATGGGTCACAGAGGGGAACTGGTACTGGCTGGGAAGTTTGGCCTTACCAGGGCTCTGGAGTAGCAGGGCAGCCGGCAGAGCGGGGTAGAGCATCCATGCTCTCCATCCGGGCATGTCTGTGCCCAGGACGCTGTGTTCATTTAGCCATGGGTTAGTAAAGCCTGCGCATCAGTTCTTGATACAGTGTGTGTGTGTGTGTGGGGGGGGAGGGCAGGGAATGACTTTTTTTTTTCCCCTCTCCTTTTTCTTCCCATAAGAAATAACCAGATTGAGAAGAGGGGAAGGAATAGCAGGACTGCAGACTCGTTTCAGTAGTCTTGCAGCAAAGGAAATAGTCAGGTCTGTATTTTGTTCTTCCACTACAAACTTAAAGTTTTACTCTGTCTTCTAGAATTCTCAAAGACTGAAAATTTAACATCTTTATTCCACAAAGCAGGGAAACTTTAATATTTTTGTTGAGAAATCATATCAACAGCCTCTTCTTCAGCCATTACTAAAGATGAATATAGACTATTAGCTACATTTGCTAAGGGGTAAAGAAATAAGTTGTACTCCATCTTGTGGACTGAAGTAGTATTTGACAGTGTGTCTGTAAGGAAGTATTACCCAGTTGCTTTGCAGGATCTTATGTTTGACTGCATTAATATAATTATTCGATTTGAGCAAGCCTTGACCTTGACTTTCTGCCTTTTACAGTCCACCCAATACTAGAATCAGAACAATATTGGCTAGAGAAGCAAAACAGACTTGGACTTTGAAATAACCTTTCTCTGTCAAGAAAGCTAAGGAACAAGACATGAAAAATTTGTCACTGAAAACAAGACTCCTACTCATCTCCCACTATCCTGCTCCCATAAGGTCATGACTCATTAGACTGCCTAGTTTAACGCAACAGTCAGATAAACATTAAAAATATCCAGTGAAACTAGGACACTTTATTAATCATCTTTCTGTGTGTTACTATTAGAAAAACTAATGTGCATAGTAAAGGAATATTTGGCTGTTTTATTTTGGCGCATGTTGGAGCTTGTATAGCAACTTTTATACTATAAGAAAGAAAATTGGTAGAAACATTTTGCTACGCAGTCATATGAGTTATGACTACATGGTCAAAATGACTAATTTTAGGAAGTCAGTCACAGACCACATTAAATGTCCTCTTTCTTCCTCCTTTTCATTTTAAAGCAAGCAAGAAGCCTTGCGACTTTCTAAGTGACCTCTGTATAAGGGAGTCTTCTTTGTTTGTTTGTTTACAAAGTGTAATAGTTTCCCTACAGCGTTAACTCAGCCATAGAGTATGTAGCTTATATAGGGCACAGCTTAAAGGATTTTTTTGTTGTTGTTATTTAAAAAGTTAAATTATCACTTCCGTTTCAGTTCATATATTTGACAAGGAAGTTACTGAACTTTGTCACTTTTTCACTATCTAGTTTTAAGAGAAGAATCAACAAGAGAATTCAGACAAACCATTCAAAAGGATCAGCTAGAAAGATGTATGCTTACATGGTGGAGCTATCAAGAATGATCTTCCAGTGACTACAGCATCATCACATAACAATAGAAGATTAGCTGCTTCAGGTGTGGTATTCCTTCCCACCCTTTCCTACAAGCCTTGAGTCATTTGCCCACTTGTGCATTGAGATGTATGAACTGAGGAAAAGCATTATTAGTAGCAAAGGATAATATATTTCCTTCAGGAATTAAAAAAAAAAATCCTCCATAGCACTAAATTAATTCGCTCATTATATCAGCACCATCAAGTTATTAAACTTTTAGAGACAGCAGTTTAACTGTTATTGCACCCACAGTGCAGCTAATCAGTTAACATCTTTTCCAATCAGCTCTAATCAAAGAGCTTGCTTAAGAGCCTGAAATTATTTTCAGTTGAGTCATTGCACCTGTCTTAAGTCAAAGCAGTTATTACTTCAACCACAGCTTTATGTTTCCCAATCCAAATGCACTAGCTCATGCCATCCTTGAGAAAAAAATACCCTTGTTACTACTGAAAGAATCAGCTTGAAATTAATTTCATAAGTCACTGGAATCCCTGAGAGAAAACTGAAGTAGTTCTAGATGAAAGTAATGAAACAACCCAAGTGAAAGAGACTAGTAATTCACAATGGAGAGGATTAGGATAGTATATATGTTTTTCTAGTCTATTATCCTCTTTTTAGGCAAAAAGAAAAAAAAATCATGGTGGGCAAAATATCAGGAAGCAGTTGAAAATAACATGCTTGCCTTTTTTTTTTTTTTTTTTTTTTTTTKTKCTGTAATACAGCATTTATCAGTAGAGGAAACGGAGCAGTCAGTAGAACTTCCCACTAGGCGACACTACAGCACTGCTTTATTCACAGTGCAGAGTCTGCCAAGGAGCACTGATGCAAGAGCAAATACCACGTTGTGGTTGTGAAGGTACCTGGGAAACAGCAAATAGCTCTCAAGATTTTATTTTCCTAGCAGGATCTGAAAATAGGAAGATTTTTACCAATCTTAGAGATAGACATGGTTTTAGAGATCTTTCTGTAACCTTCTGTTGGGAGCTGAACTGAAGCAACAGCCTTCCTATCCTAGGAACACTTTTTTTTTTTTTTTTTTTTTTTTTTCCCTCCTTAATCTAAAAAGAATTTTAAATCAGGAAAGAAACTAAGATACATACCTGAGCAACATGCAATGCTGTAGTCCCCCGTAATATAAGCTGTACTGATAGAGGCCATTTTGGGAAAAGGAAACACTTGCCTGCCTGGCTTTTATAGGAGGTTCAAAGTTGTGGCCAGTGAGTGTATGTCTATAAATACTCCCTGTTATAATCCTTGCTGTGCATGAAATCAAGGTCATTTACTAGTTTTGTGGGAGATTTTGATTTGGTCAGTAATTTACAGGAAATTTGGCCCGTTAGGGCTGTTGTATAATACTGAAAATCTTTTATAGGAGTCAGAAAGGAGTTGTAATTGTTCTGCTAGAAAAAAGCAGAAAGGATCTAATAAAAAAAAAAAAATCTTTAGTGTGCTGCCGATGGGATTAACAATAAGGTGCTGAGTTTCTGTTGACACCTCGCCTCATGTAACACAGGTCTTTTAAACTATCTCTCATGATTAAGAGGGTTCCTTTTCATACAGAAGACCTCCTTCTTAGGCTGAACTTTAAAAGCACATAAAGATGAAAGTTACTGAATTTATCGAATGGTGAAAGAACCATAATTTATAATAACGAGGGTGGCAATAAAGAAGAGTAATGATGACACGAATGAAATAAAGTGGAGATCATTCATCGTTTTAGATGAAACTTTTGAGCTGTGTGAAAGAGACCTTTAACTGAATTGCTGCTTTGTGCAAATGGGGAGAGAAAGACACCTCCAGTAGACAGCTCTATTTTGTTAACAGAGAGTCATAATTGGCAACCAGCTGTTAAGATATGGTGTCTTACCATCTTCCCTTTTCTTTTCCATTTGGTTTTATTAATTTGAAAAGATTTTAGGCATTGCACTTATTGCTGCTTGGAAATATGGTACTAGTAACTGTAGCAAAGTCCTCTGTGTGAATTATCTTTTTTTTTTGAAACAAAACAAATGCTGGATCCTGATCTGGAGATGACCCTTTTCACTGATGTAAGGAATAAAAATGCAATGTCTTAAAATAATAAAGGCTGAAATGAGAATAGGGTTTTTTTCCAGTAAACATAAACACTCTTTTTTTTTTTTTAAAGTATAGTAAGAATAATAAGCAATCTTATAATTCTCTGCAAATTACTGTTTCAAGCTGTGGGCTTGTCAGATCTCGTAAGCTCCTAACTCCAGTACTGCCAGGATATGTTGGTATTGATCTCCTTTGAGTCAATGTTTTATAATGGTTTAGGGCATGGGGCCACCTGAGGTGCTAAGTTTCAGACAATACTGAGGCCCTAGTTTGATCTTTAACCATTTCAGGGTTGTCATTTGCAGTCATTAAATAATGAGGTGAAAGATCCGTGTGGTTTCGCAGTACTGTACTGTGTTACCAGTGCTATCCTGGGACTCCAGACAAAGTGATTCAGGTGTGTCTGCAGATATTACAGCATGGCTCTTGTCAGTGTCTATTCCCAGAACAGGCAAATTTCAGTTTGAATATTAATGTTTTGTGCATGCTTGTTTCTGCAAATCCACCCAACAGTTTCAAATGGTGGAGAAAATTTGGATGTGCCGCTGAAAAAGATGGCTAAGTGAGATAGAAATGCAGTTGCAGGTGGTTTTGTTTTAGCTGTAAGTCAGAACATTGTTCAAGAGTTGCATGGTGTCAGAAAAATGGTTGAGTTTGCTTTTAGGAGAAAGTATGTCCATATGAAAGACAAATGTGACTTGATTTAAAAACTTCACAGTTTCATACCTAAGCCATATGGCTTTTACTTGAAGGTGAAGCCTTATGTCTGAGGAGGGACTTAGAAGATATTTGTTCTGTTCCCAGATATGTGCTCAATTGTTTATGTGCTAACTTTTATATTGCTAATGCACCATCTTCCTTCATTTTGTCTGCCTCAACTGCAAACTCTTTGGAATAGGGACCTTCTTTCTTACCTCGGCTTGAGAAAGCAGTTTTCTATAGGCACTTAACAATATGCTCTACTTTCACATGTGCTTAATGTCATGAATCTGAGTGATCTCAGGTAGAGGGGTAAATTAAGCAGAATTGGCCTTTAGCATACAACCTAAAACATGGGTATCCGCATGTGGGGATGAGAAGTGCAGTATTTCCAGTTTCTTGATTAGCTCTCTGCTGCTGAGCTGGTTACACCTGCTAATGAAGAGTTTGATCTGCATTTCACTGTCTCCATAGGTACACTTGTCCTTTTCCTTTGACCTCATAGCTTCCTCGCTGCTGTACTGCTTGGGAGTCTGATGGACAATCAACTGTTGGAAGGAACAACACGGTTACAACACAGTCTGTGACAACTCCGTAGCTTGTAGGTGGCCCCAGGCACTTGCTGACTAAGGTGTTACCTGTGAGATTGCAGTTCACTCGCTTGTATTTTGTGAGCATCATGATAGCTTTTATGGATCCTTTTTATTTGGCATTTTTTCTCCTACCTGGCTCTTACCTTTCTGTTGATTTGGATGTAGTACCAGCCTAACATAATAATCTCCAACAACACCCTTATTTTTGATACCTGAGGGCTTCTGATATGACTTTTCCTATGGTATTTCTGATTAATATGCTGAATTATAAAGGATGAAAGAAATAGTGTGACATGGTATATTTAGTTAATGGTAGGAAATAGTAGTCACATCATAGCTGTCTTATATGAGAGCATATAACTGCTTTTGGCTTTAATTCATATTTTTTTTTCAGCAAGAAATAGGTAATTTATCTTCAAACAGCATAGCAGTTGTTCTTACTGCTGGGTTGAATTTTCGTCTCTGAAAATTTCCAAGCCTCCCAGCCTTAAAAAGCGCAAAAAAAAAATTTCTATTGCTTGCAGAAATACTACATTGTGAAATAGGAATTTTACAAGATAGACAACCTAGGAAATAAGGATTTTTACATGTTTTTACATTTTTTATTTAGCTTAGTGGATTCACTTTGTAGCTTTATTTTGAAGCGTTGTCACTAGACATGAGATTATGTTAAAAGGAACCAGGTCTGCTGCTAACTCCATATTAGCAAAGAAAGTTATGAAACCTGACTTAGGAAACTGTATTTTAATATAGTTCTGAGCATGCAGTTCATTACTGTCACTAGGACACATGGATTTAGCTTGACATAAATGTCAGAAAATACTCTTTGGGTGCACACGACACCAAAGATCACAGCTAACTGTTGCGGTGTATTTTAATTAGCAAGGAGACCAGAGAAAACTCAGAAGATTCTAGGAGCTAAGGAAACAACACTGACATTTTTTTGTTCGGCTCTGGATATTTCCTACTGACTTTGATCTCCACTGATGCTCTCCAAAGAGTTGTGGTTCTGGCTCACTTAGAAAATGATTTTTACCTTCAAACTTTGCCTGTTAAATCATTATTACCAAATTACTCCAGAGGGAGCAGAACATCATAAAGAGACTTTATTTTCCGTTATGAAAGTTAGAGGTTAGGCAACAATGTGGCATAAACCAAAGCTTGTTTCTTCTCTGGCAACTCAGTTTACTTGGTGCTAAATATAATTTCTGCTGTATCCTGTTTCTTTAAGAATCTGCAGGTTTTGTGCAGACCTCATTCTGTTTAAAAAATATTGCAGTGCTTGTTTTATGTATAAAAACCAAATAGTTATGAAACAGATTAATGCGCTATTCTTTGCTTGAGAGAAGACCACAATCCACGTCATACTTAACAGACACATCTGGCAACTGAAAAAAACACCCTTTTCTCCTAGCTTTTCTTCTTTGATATTTGTTCTTGGCAGGATTATTTCTAATTAACTTGTTCCTTTTCCTAATCTTAGGAGGGACACACAGAGTGAACAAGCAGACTTTGTATCTAATCCATCTGAACTGAGGCTAATAACCTGCGGATTCTCTTTCTGTAAATGAAGCTAAATCTACATTTTTAAGAAGTCCACTCACATAACCAATTACATAATTTCCTTTTTTTTTTAATTTTTAATTTTTTATTTATTTTTTAATGCAAGGGCATTATGGGAGCAATCTGTGAAGGACTCTGCATTAAACTTGAAATGATTTGAGCTTCTATGGTGGCAAAGTGAGGAGCTGATAATGTGACCTCAAAAAATTAAGATACTCAGAATTCTGAGCAGAGTTTGTTTGTTTTTGAGACTGACATATATTTATGTTGTAATTTTATTGGTTCCACATCACCCATGTTACTGAAAAATTCTTGGGCTCCAGAATTGGTTTCTTTCTTCCAGAAACTTTCAGTGCTCTGAGAACCACAGCTGGTGGTATCATTCAACATAGAAAATATGATTATTTTCATATGCAAAAACAATCAAGCAAAGCCCCTCTATGCACCTTTTCTCATTTCTGTTTTGAATAAGTAAAAGCAGAATTATGAACTTGTGGTTATTTTACATAATGTACAGATTTTTCATGAAATGTAGGAGAAGAAATGTCCCATTCTTTAGTAGAGACTTTGTAGGTTGCATCCCCTGAGGACGGTAGGACACATGCAATTAACATTTGCTGCATGCTGACAGCGTGTTCTTGGAGAGTAAGAGATCAGCCTGTCTTCATAAAGTAAATTATTTCTCTTTTTTATTATGCTTATTATGATGTAGGAATAAACGTAGGAGATTTTGTTTTCGTTGTTGCTTTTTTTTCCACTATTTTGCAGTAAGAACATGTGAGAGTGTAAATCTTGGATGTGACCCCACTCTTGTAGGTCTCCTTTCAAACCAAAAGAAAATAGATCTTGTCACAGAACTCATAATCTCTTTGTGAAATTGTTCTGTGCTGTAGCATCAGTTTGATAGAGAGCAGTCAGTCATACTGTTAGAGCTTAGCTGGATATTCAGGTTATCAACTTCTGTCTGGATCCAGCTGTTTGTCTGTAAATCCTACTGAAAATTGATGTTACCCTGGTGGCTGACACACTGTCATTTGTCCTGATCTGTGGCTTGGACGTGTGGCCGAGCACTTATGCTTGGAATAAAGGTGGCTCAGCAAGTAGAAATGAGTCCTAATGATTTGCATTTTAGTCAGCTCAGAGCAAACATGGGCTGGATACTCCAGAGGTCCCTTGAGAAGCCTGACATACCTGTTAATGACTATCAGAAGGCTTGGTTAATTGTTTTGCAGTTAACTGATTCCAGGAGGCTCTGAGAGAAGATAAGAAATTTTGCTGTATCCATTGAGACCTCAGCCATTGCCACTGCTGGGGAAAGGGGCAAGCAGAAGCAAGCCAAGGGAACTGGCTCTTAGATAATGGAATTGTACAACAAATACCTTTTGTGTCTTTCACCTTTGTGTCAGTATTATAGATCAGTAGTTTTATTTGGTAATATGTGCACACCTAATTTTCTGTGGGCTGATCTAAAAACAAATGCATTATTGTTGCTGTGTTGGAACTGATTATATCAGCTTCTACATCTGTACTGTGAAGTGTTTATATATGCAGAAAAAGCTGAAAATCATTATTTATCATTGATGGGAGGAGGGTTAGTGAGGGAGAGGGTCAAAAAGAGGGGTCCATGTTTCAGATAAAGATGAAGAAGACAATTAAGAGAATGAAACAAGTAAATGGAACAGAAAGCTAAGAAGGAGTTTGACAGGTTAGCCCAAATCTGAGAAAATGCCACAGGAAGATCTGAAACAGCATGCACTTTTTTTTTTTTTTGAGTCTTGAGTTATTTAAGTAACAGTTTTGACACAAGAAAATTGGTTACAAAGCAGAGATAAATACAAGCCAACAATAAATGGTAAAAGACATCCATCTTCCTTAGCTTATAGGTTTTCTACTTGAGACATTTAAAAAGGTGGCTGATCTTGCAGTTTCTAACCTTTGTTTGTCTGAATAGACTCCATTTGCTTATGTAGATTAAAATTATTTTGCAGGAATTTCTATTTAAAGAAAATATTTCCTTTCTTAAGTATTTCCTATATAATTGGATAGTGTGACTTTTTAATGGTGGGAAATAGAAGCAAGAAGCCAAAAGAAGCTAGATGTGCCCATTTACATGAAATTGTCATTTCTAAGGCAGTGGTTCAAATTAAGTTACAATACATTTTTATCAGTAAGAATTATTTAAATGTTTTAAACAGCTCATTCTGTGGCACTTTACTGTAAATATTGTGATAAATTCAGTTCCTTTGGCAGTCATTATTAATTCAGCTGTACATTAATTCAATTGTATTCATTAGGTTTTAATGAGAATGGAGTGTGATATGCATGGTGATTCCCCAAGCGTGAACAGCCTCAACATCTTTGAGCTTTATACTGTGGCTACAGCTGTGGGTAAGCACCTGCCTCTGCGTTTTTGGTGGGCCTTTTGATGGAAATCACCCTTGGGGCTGTGGGGAGGCAGAGAATTCTTGGTACGCGTTAGTCATGTATCATAATCTGCCCTTTCTTTTCACGAGACCCCTGTCCTTTCAGGCCCTGTGGAAGTGACAGAACCAGCAGAGCTCTCCCTGCCCCTCCTGTGTTTTTCTTTCTCTGTATTCTGTCTTGTGAGACCTGCACCTTTGATATAGTTCTTTGCACAGTGTAACCCCTTTAAAAGGTCTACAAAGCCAGACCTAGACCAAGAGATTTTAGATTAAGATTTACAGACGGTTTTTTTTTTTTTTTTTTTTTTTTTTTTTTTTTTNTTGCAGCCTAATTCACACTGTTATGGCACTTTTATTTATTTTTTTTTAATTTTTTTTTTTTTTTCACTTCTGGCGTTTAGCACTTAAGAGTTCATCACTGAATTTGCAATGAATGCCCATCCTAAAAGAAGGAGCTGCTAGTTTCATCTGTGGGGTGTTAAATATCACTGAACCAGCTCTGCCTACAAGAGACTGTTTTGTCTTCTTCACCTTTTCTCATTTTTTCTCAGTTTTGCAGGAGGTTAGCCTCCAGAAACAAGTAGCACAAGTGATTTGTCTGTATACATAAAGATTAAACTCTGTAAAGACCCCAGGACAAATTCCTCTAACATTGATGGGGATATATGTCTCAAAAAGGGGATTCTGGAGATATCTCTACTGACAGTGCTCTCCATTAACAAACCAGCATCATGTCTATTTTTTTTTTCTCTGCCAACTGTATAGGAACCAAAATAGGGACTGAAAACACAGTGCACGCTAGGCAGAGTTAAGTAGCACACGTTGCCCTTTGATCTGAATAATTTATATGCAAAATATAAAAATCAGAATCCATACTGACTGCAAAAGCCAATACGGTTAAGTGAAACAAGTGTCAAAATCAAAGGAAAAAGGAAGCTTTTAAGATTTAATATCTGGGGTTCAGTGATGAACTGGAATTCAGAGAGAAAAGGAGGAAATAAGTAATTAAGAGCAGAAAACAACTATGTACTTTATACTATATACTAAGAATAAATTTCCTGGTTCTGTCTGGGACTGAGTAATGAAATATATACAAAGGGAAATTATCTATCATCTGTTGCCATGAGTAATTACCAACTGACCATGTATCTGGACAGGAAAATACATTCATTAAATAAAATATTTTTTAAGTTTATAATATTCTTTTTTATATTTATAGCCCTACCCAAGGGCTATATTTAATAATTTTAATATTAAAAGCCCTACCCAATATAGCTGTATTTTTGAAGGGATAGCACTTCATGTTTTAAGGTTGAGCATCTAATAAATAGTAAGAGTTTACAAGACATTTTTCACAGGAAAAATTTCATTTGTGACCGTTGCAAAGTACCTAAAACTTTTCTTTAAACATCTATAACTTAGAGTATGACAGCGAGGAATAAAGGGCTTGGTAGAGCCCAGTTCTGGTCTGGTCAGGCAGTTCCTACATCAGAGCATGAGGTAAGAGTGGGCAGATGATCCCTAACTTCCATCTCCTTTCTTTTCCTTCTGTGCATCTGTTTTCCTACACCATTGTTGGGCTGCAGAATCCTTTACAAATTTTCGTGGGATAGTGGAAACATGGAAGTGGGCAGTGCTGGCACAGGAGATGGCTTTTCAGTGGAGCACATTTTTGGGCCCACGTAGTTCCTACCTTTAAGGTCTTGGTCTGAACCAGGTCATTTCAACTGCTTTCCATTTGGTTACTGTTAGAGACTTGGACAGAAATCACTGAAATGAGAAATCAATTTCTTATTTTGTTCTTCTTCCCAGTAAATGTCAGCCTGGTTGTAGCAGCAACACTTGAATCTTGGTGCTTTCACTTTTCTCCCATTTGACTTAAATTAATAAGGCCCATGCATATGAAGGGGATATCTTTAGGTGTGTGTATTTGTTCAGATAGGAGAGAATATATGCAAAAATGCAAGATGATCATTCAGTTTTTCCTGTTTTCTTTATGAATTATGGCTTACATTATGCCATAAAAAATAAACTTGAGAGATTTATAGTATGATTGTATCCAGTCCGAATTCACGATTAGAAGTTCTATTTGTTCCAATGGGGTAAGACAAAGCTTGTAGGTAATGTAATTTCAAAATCTAATAAGAGAAACATTAGACATAAGACAAATATTCTTCTTTGTGCCTAGCTGTTTTTCAAAGATAAATTGCTCAGAAACATCTTAGGTTTTATACAGTCATCTCAAATCTCCTGTGAGCAAACAGGAACATGGTGTAATTAGTGTGCACTGCTTTAAATCCAGGTCAGCTCAGTGTGGCACATCAGCAGATTTCTAGCAGGTTCTATGTAAACTGGGCATTTATAATTATATTCCAATTACTACAGAGGTGCAGACATCAAAGAAAATGCATTTTCACATCTGTATTTGTACTATTGTGGTTTGGTACCCAGTGGAGCCTGAATTAAAATTTTAGAATAAAATATGTTTAGTAATTAGGGTAAGTTTAATTCTGGTCTCTAGTGCAGTGATTGAAAGGCAGATCCATCCCTGGAAATGTTTTCTCTCTTTCGTATGTGCGTGTTTTCAGAAACCTGCACTTAAAAACTCTCAACACTTAATAAGCAGCTTCCCTGTCTGCCTTCCTTAGAACAGTCACATTCAGGCCACATGATTTTGAAATCCTTCTCACTGATGTATTGGAATGTGGAATGTATTCAAAGGGACAATGTATAATGTATGTATATATATATATATAAATAAAATAAATTGGGACATAAGGAAATGTAGTATTTAGTGCTCCCTCTTCTGGTTCGCATTGATGAATATGAGGGCAATGCAAACACTATTTGCTGAAGCTGATGCACAGAAAATGGGATTTGGCGCCTCCAAGTGGGTCTCCGAAGAGGTGCTTATAAATAATTAGGCAAGAGT
Organism: Nothoprocta perdicaria; assembly: GCF_003342845.1. NCBI lineage: Eukaryota > Metazoa > Chordata > Aves > Tinamiformes > Tinamidae > Nothoprocta > Nothoprocta perdicaria. The sequence continues at coordinate 8,922,817 of NW_020455754.1, forward strand.
AGCACTAACTTAATCGTATTTTATTTAAAGAAGAGTGTTTTAAATAAGTATTTAGTCAGCTGTTCTTTAAGGAAGGGCAAATGGAGGGTATGTACTAGTATGTTACATTTGGAAAGTCAAAGAAAATGGTTTTTCATTATAGGTTTTGTTTTCCTGCTGTTGCATATATTAATTTTTAACTTCTCATTTCCTCTTTTTATTTTCTCTATACTTATAAAAGATCACTTACTAATGAGCTGTGACAATCAATGCTGCCCTTCAAGATTAGATTATTGACCATTTTCTAGCACCTTTACAACTATATATATATATATTTATTTTAAGAATTGGCTGCTGGTGAAGAAGCCATTCAAAATTCATTTTTATATGGTTTGCTAAAACCCTTAAGAGCATACTGAAAAAATAATCACGTACTATTTTAACTTTTTTTTTCTTATTGAATGCAGGAGTTGAAAGTGACATAGTAATGAGAAGTCAGAAGGGGGAGAAGTGGATCAATATATTGCTAAATTCTTATTGAAATTCTAATGCTTTGACTGTTCTGGGCAGTTTTATTTCTGTTTAACATTTGCTGAGTAAAAGTCATTGCCCTAGAGATGCAAGATTTATTGACACAGAGAGATGAAAATGATTAGCTAAAAGGTTTCTGCACTAAGAGAATCAAAATCAGCTGAAACACTACGGGGTGGCTCATATATAGGAGGCTGAGCTATTTCAAACAAGTTATTAATTTTCAAAGATGGAAGCTTAGCATGTTGGTATTATACCAATTTTTTATTGTTTCCTTCCTTCACAGAAACATAGAAGATTTTTATTTATGTGTATATTGACATATACACTGATCCACTTTGTAGCATTCATAAAAGCATTATTATCTTTTCCTAGTTTCTTTTCTAATTGAAAATAAGTATATTTTTGTTAATTTGCAGATTCGATCTTTTCAAGAGCTGTCTTTATGGGATGATGTTGCAGTCCTGGTGCAGGTAAAATTCCATAGCAATATATTCCAATCATGCTCACAAATACTCATTTGCCATTTGATCTCACTTGCCACAAGAGATGTGTATTGATATGTTGTATTTAGCTTTTCAAAAACATTTGAAAGATGTTGACACGATTTGGCTCCCAGTTCATACAAACCTGAGAGAAGTACTAGGCACAGCAGCTGCTTCTGGCCTGTTGCAGAGAAGAGGTTGTGTCGGCTTCCATTTGACTTTGTTCACACAGAGCAGAGCTGAGCCTGGGAAAGCTTAGTCATTAGCCATACCAAAGTGAAGTACAGCATATGTTCGTGCTGTGAGAAGCCAAAAATAAGGAGAAAATCATTCTCTAGATAGGTGAAATTCAAAAGAATTTATTAATCTTACTATTGCTGCTTACAATTTCAAACAGTACCATTACACTTTTGGTGATAAACTCCAGTAGGCTCCATCTTCATTCCCACAACTGTCAGCCGTAGATTATTGTATAGTAATTTATGGAAGCTCCATCAGAACACACAGGGCTCTGTGTTCCTGCCCCCGCATGCCAAGAAAAACACTCCGAGTGGCCTCCTCTTGTCACAGAGGCTGCAAAAAGCCCTGAGGGAACTTGAGACTGTTCTAGTGTTGACTAGAATCTTGATGGTCTCAGAATCAGAACTGGGTTTTAGGAGAGCAACATCTTCAGTGTGTCTTGGCCACAGGTTAGGGCTTCATGCATCTTACTGTTTCTTAAATCTGGAATGTTCTAATCAAAAACAACTAAATCAAAAAGATTAAATACAACTCGCAGTTCAGAGAAAATAAGATGAGAGATTACTGAACACCAGGCAAAGCTGGAAGTATTGAATAATTATGTATATTGTTGCAGGAAATGTTGTATGAAATTTTATTCTAGGTTTCATACAGGTTTTAAAGCTCTGAGCAGGTTTTATTTTCAAATAGAAATGATTAAATATAATTTCTCAATACTTTTACATGATTAATGTAACAGGCTGATCTTTCTTTGAGTACATCATAAATACTATCCACATTGGTGTGCTATATATGGAGAGTTTTATTGCTGCAGCACTTTATGAAATTATTCTTTGGGAAATTATAGATAGTCAATGAATAATTCAAGGGAAAGAATAAAGCAAAATCTAATAAACTCTGCGTATGATTGCACTTTGACATTATTACAGTAATGTGTGTATACAAACCTCCCTGTTATTCTGGAAAAGGATTCAAATAGAGCTTATCTCTCTCTCTTTTTTTTTTTTTTTTTTTTTTTTTTGAAAGAAGAGATCTTTTCACACTTAATTTTTCTGATAAGAAAAGTGGCAATTATTTACTAACTGGTAAACTGAACACAAGTGGTACTTACATCTATTTCCAGAGAAGTAAAGGATAAATTGCTGAGCAAATATTAGATGTATTCTCATTTTCTTGGAAAAATTATAACCACATTTTGGGGATTAACTCCTGGTTTGTCACAGAACTCTAAAATTTTTATTTTTAGAGTACTTTCGTGACTAATCCTAATTTCACAAATATGGAAATTTGTACGTCCCTGAGAAGTGACTAGCACTAAATGTTACTGTTTCCCCTATGCAGTTTGGAAATGTGCATGCTGATTTATTTCTTTTAACTTGTGGATTAATGTTTCTTTCAGTAAACTGAGGGAATTGTTATGATTAGTATGAAAGGACCTAGTATATCATAGAGTGAAATGCAGTGAAATAGGAGGGAGGACCAAGCGTGGTATTGAGGCTAAGCTTCTAGGTAAAAATTATTTCATAAATCAGACTTCAACTTCTCCTAGTCTTAATAAATGTTTGTATTGCAAATTTGTGTGATGGGAAAGTGATTAGAATAGTGTGATGGTATTAATCACAGCCACCTTATATATTACTGAAATATGTTAAATTTCAAGAAGTTTAACACGGATCTACCTTATTTTTAAGGAGTAAAAGTAATTTAAATACCAAGAAAAGACTTGATTAGGTGACACTCTCAAAATGTTTACAAGGGCTCTTGAGATGATGGTGGGTTACGAGAGGTGTTAGCTCTAATGAGTTGTGGGGGTCAGATAAAATAGAATTACTGTGATCTGTTGAATATCCAGGTATAAAAGCGCAACTATTTTTTATTCCACTTAGTTTTACTTGCAACGATTTTTACCTTGATAAACTGCATTTATATTTTGTATTATGGAAATTGCTTCTTTAGTTATAATATAAAGGAGTTACAGCTTTTTTTTCTATGAAGAAAACTTGTTTTTTATGTGACTTCCTTTGGTACTTGCAACATCTACAACACACAGTGGGATCAGTTATCAGAAAGGTGACTTTCTAGTGTAAGATAAAGGCTGAAATGATGAGTTTCACATCTGTTAAATAGACTTAATTTCTGGTGACATTATAAACTGAAAAGGGCAACAAGCTCCTTTTTCATCACACACCCAGCTCTCCAGAGCAGATTACAATTCAGAATGTGTTCAGAATTGAAGGTGAAACATCCTTTAGTTGCTGCCAAATGGTTGGAAAGAATGCAAGTTACCTTGATGCTTGCTCACTTGTCAGGACACGTTTTGGCCCACTGTAGTTTATGAAATCTTGCTGGATTCGGTTTTACGTTGTAAGGATGAGCTGCTAGAGCAGATCCTCGGTACCGTTAACTTGCTTTGGTAACATGAGTTACCAAAGAAACATGACTTACCAAAAACCATGTTGCCTGACGAAGTACTCTCATGTTCTGATACGTGACCATGCTTCATGACTGCACTATATGAACATGAAAAACATCTTCTAATCTTAATTTAGTATTGAAAGATACAGTCAAATTCCAAATCCTGTATCTCCCACTTGCGAAGGAACTATTGCTGGTATAAAACTTGAAGGAATGACTGACAAGTCATAACTGGCTTATTAAATTTTATACAGCTCTCTCCAAGGCATAAGAAAAATTTGCAGAATCAAATTTGAAATAGTCTTTTTCTAAGTGTGCTGTTCAAAGAAATATCTGCAAGTTTGATAAATTCTGGAATAAGCACTTTGAAACAGGACTTCCCAGTGCTTTATAGTCTCGTGCTATGGAAAATTCACCCATCTGTTTCCCAGATATTTTCCATAGAACATTTCCCTTGCTCTTCAAGGAAGTGATGCCAGTTTTTCTCTTTCTGCTTTTCTGATGAGTTTCTTACAGAGCACCTCTAATATTTTTCCTTTCTTTTTATTGCTTCCAAGGATGAGACATAGTCCACCTTTGCAGCTAAAAGGAATTTGAAAGATTTTTCTAGCTGGCTATTATAATATGATTTTTAAACTATAATCCAGATGCTCTTGCTTAAAATATTTTGCCATGGATAGACATCTAAGTCTTTGGTTTAGTGTTATTTTCAAAGAGATCAAGATTGTTCAAAAGCTTTCTAGCAAAAAAATATAGTTATGGAATAGGCTTAGGCCGCTTGTTTATTTTGTGGTTTATATAATCTGCATCTACTCTGTTCTACATTTTCAGGGAGATTCTGTCATTTCCAAAGAGAAACTATTTGCTTTTCATATGAGCCAGATCTAGATTGAGAACCACTGGAAGTTATTAAGGTAGCGTCCACGGAGAAAGCGTCACATCCTCATGGCCTTCATCTCAATTGTTGCTGTTTTTCTGAATCGAGGGAAACACAGGTCAGGAAAACATGGTCATAAAGGCACTATGAAATTATCTTTGCAGAAATACGTAGTTGAGAAGTGTAACAAGAATTTGCTGAAAAAAGTATTCTTTCTAATGCACTCCTAATAAATATCCGCCAAAATCAAGGCCAAATAAGGGACAGAAAGAGCTCTACTTACAACAGAGATTAATATTTTTCAGCATTGTTATTTGGTAGTTTCTCCCACTTCCCTTCAGCGATTTCTTCTGGGTTATAACATAACTCTACATCCTTACAGTTCCTTTCCTAAGTATCATAATTGATTAGCATTCAGTGAAGTGCAGTTTGTTCTTGACATTTGTGGCTAAGGGCTCAGTCATGGGCCTGATTAGAGCTCCCTTCTATTGCTCTGGTATAAAAAAGCCTTCAAGATGCCTTGTAGATTGCAGCAATCACTTGCCAACATTTTGACAACAAGCATTCAACAAAATTGTAATAAAACTTTCAGCAATGCGGTGAGGTCTTTGTGCCTTCTGGGAGTACAAATGTAGTAAAGAGGAAAATGGGGAAATCTAAGGAGTAAAATCCTCAACTTGGTGTTATTTTCATCATAGATGATGAAAATAGGAAATTATTTCTTCCTTTTTTTTTTTCCTTTCTTAACTGAGTGTATTAGTTCTGCCTTTTCACCTTTAAGGTTTGTACCTTAAAGATTTTAATTAAAACCTCCTTCCCAGAATGGAAGGGAAATCATAAGCATGAATTTTTAATGAAATGCTTATTTTTATGAAATATTTATACCTCTTCATTCTAGTGTACATTTTTCTTTGTCATTTTGGGACAGCAGGTGCTTGAAGGGCTCTTGTTTTGTATTTTCAATGAAAGTTTGATGTTATTTGATGCAAACACCATCTGACAAGCTGAGGGTTGAGCTGGGTCATCGCAAAGGTAGTCACCCAGAGGATGGTCTCTCTGAGAAGCGCTGTCAGATTGGTTTCCCATGCAGCCCCTCATTTAATAGGCAGGATGGTATCACTTCTGTTTAACAGAATGAGCTTTACATTGCAAAGGTACTATATGTGCTGTATGATCATTAGTTTTAGGACAGAGAGAAGAGCCATGCGGTGACCTAGCTTTGTGCATTAGTATCACCAGTTTTCCAAAACCCAGCCGTCTTTGCAGCTGTTTTAATGCTCAGTTCTAATGATTCTGTTCCAACAGAGCACACTGGAGAGCAGAAACCCATGTCCACCTCTTCTGGTATTGTTTTTAAGAGTCCTGCAGAGGTAATTTCTGAGAGAGTCTCTCTTCTCTGATTTATGACCAAGCTGAAAAAAACCTTAGGGAGTTGTGACTATGGGCCGTTTTCAGCATCCTGTGTTTAGGAAGAGCAAAAAGGGGTTTCTGTAGAAGACAGAGAGGAAAAAGATTAAAGAGAGTCTCTTTCAGATCAACTGATGGGAAGACTGAGGTCTTGTGGCCTCGTGGTTTGAGTTTTGTCCTCAGGGCTCGTGAGCAGCGGTGCCTTTGCATGGTTTGTCTTGCACAGCACCACAAAAATCAAAAGCATTCAAGCCAACCAAGGCAGAGGGTTTCCCTTTATGTCTATTACAAACCTTTGCCTCGAGTTCTGTGGGCAATCAGTGCAGATGATTGGGTAGTCTTGGGAGCTACAGTGTGTGTTGGTACTAACATCCCCTCCAAACTGCTGCTGGAAAATGGCACCATTTCCGAAGTACCTTCTTACAAGCAGCAGTGGCGGAGGAGCAGTCTCTCCCCTCCATGCCAATCTACCTGCTGTGTTTTCAAAGCACCACCTAAGCCTGCTTCTGCCGGGCCTCTAACTTGGCTTCCTCTTAGACTGCCTTTCAGTTGTAAATAATTTGCAGCACCAGCAGAAGGCACGCCTGAGTAGCGAGAGACAGCAAATGACTTCTTTTCTGTGGATTTTTTTTTATGTTCAGTAAAAAGATGAGTACGGAAGATTTCACCAGAATAGGCACAAAACTTGTGTTTTA